>NC_089325.1:15460962-15795962 GCF_036669915.1 Pocillopora verrucosa
TTAACAAAGTTGGTCTACTTTTGGCATTTCGTGTCTCATAGGTAGTTGTCCTGGTCGCCAGTTTCAGGTCTTCTGCACCAAGTGGTATGGTATTATGTTTGATAAAACCGGTGAGGCTTTCGGACCTTTGGCTAATACGTCAAATTGTTGATGTGACATAAATAAGTTATTTAGGGGTTAAAAAGGTATGTATGTTACAAGCTTTTAGTTATTGTTTTTCCAATTTCACGAGTTATTTTTCGTTAACCACTCAACTAGATCCGATCAATCGCGTGGCTGCAAAATCACTTCAAAAATTCTGAGTGATTATTATCCGAAGCGAGACGCAGCTACAGAAACAAGCAATAGCTGCTGGAATGAATCAACTCTTCTCCCAATGTCTCAGGTTCAAATAGTCCTATGATTTAATTTGTTTAATAATATCATTAATAATATCCCCGTGTTGTCCTCGTGTAATGGCGTCCAATTTACGAGGCGTTGTTAGGATCACAATAACCATGTGCAAGCCTTTTTTGTTTCATTTTCACTTGCGAAACTTGTCTTTTGATTATACACTGGTTATTCGAAAACATTTCTTTCCTTTGCAAGTATTTTCTTATAGGAGCTTTTCCCTGCATATTTTACAAATGAAGGCTTTACCTCGATATTTACCGCAAAAATAATTATTGCTGGGCGTTTTGTTGTTTTGATTTAATCCCCCGTTAAAGTGCCTGTGACACGAAATTTGTTTTTGAATTTCGGTTTTCATATCTTTATTCAAACTTTATAAATAAGCGAATTTAAGCGCTTTAGGCGAGTTTCTCCTCGACCAAATTTTTTGTGTATTTAAAGTACGATTGGGGCCAAAAATTGTCGCCCATTAAGGCCGTCAGCGACCAAACGATCATGTTACACAGTCGTTGAGATGTAGACAACTGTGAAGAACGTTCGGCAACTACTGGGTAAGACAGGAGAAATCTAGAAGAAAGGACGAAACGTATTTGCGTGCCCGGAGCGCCAAATGATTAATACACAGAGTCCGGTATTTCTCTTCACAACTTTCCCAAGGAGGTCGCTATATGGCCCGATGGCGCGTTTCGATCGTCGGCACTCGAGGAGATTTGACTCTTCACCGCCTGTCGTTAGCTTATGCTCCGTACCGGCTCTGAAGGCGGCTGTTACGAACACATACCACTAGACAACTCAGGGAAGATAACCAACGAATTCCGCCTAACAGAATTCGCATAAAGGTGCCGTTTTCCCACACCCGTAACAATTGTTCAACATTATTCTCGGCTGACATGTCGCAAGTGACGAATGGTGAGCTTCTTATTATTCAGGGTTCTTCACTGCGCTTGAGCTGTACTCATACTCCTTGTCTTTCCAATGACTACATTTGCGCTTTGTCTTATCGTATGAAAATCCCGATAGTTTTAGTTTCCATCGTATTTTGTTACCAGAATACATAATGTCATGATAAAGTTCAAGCCGCTTTCCGGCACTGTTGCCAATATCCTGTGGCGGTTAACAGTGCTAAACCTATTAGTCGTAATACTGGCATACCCACAAGGTCTAATGGGGCCGTGTGAAAGTTGGATGCATACGAAATATTAAGTGACAATACTGTATGTCAGTTATTTGCCACTGAGCGAAATGGTCCATACGGCAAGGCTGCACTTAAACTAACAAAAATTCCTCAATTAAAGCTTTATTTTGAGGTTAACTTGAATCAGACAAAACTACGCGCTCATTTTTTTTCCATTTTACCGGCCTCGACCGAACGACAGCCTCAGCCTTATGGCAATCTTTGAGGAAAGGCGCATGATTTGCATTTTTCAAGCCATGAAAATCTTTAACTTAAAGTAGCCCCTTCAATCACAGGGGCAAAACTGCCAGACTTCTCGGCACAAATCATCCTGCCTCGTGGTGCAGCCGATTGTTTGTTCGTCAAAATTTTGCCTTGGTTCTTTGCTAAGGTAATAATCTACAGCAACGCAAACTCTAGAGTAGTGACCGAGGGCAACCTTCGCCGCACTTAGTGCGAAGGAATACAATGTTATGTCAACAAAAAACGAACACAACTACCCATTCCTCAACATAGATTTCGCCATAGAAAACAAACACAAACGAAACAAACTAAACATTCATTAATGCGGGAGATTTTTGTTCTAATCTCGACCTGACAACACGCGCACTCAAAAAACCGTCTTAGTCAGTCTGCGTAGAAATCTGACGTGTTTGAATGCGGTTCTCCTTCGTTGGACTGAATCGTACCTCGCAACTTCCCTTTCTTCTTTTACCTACGCGAGTACGATGTACAAAACTCTCGGTAGTAGCTTCCCTAATGTCGGTCACATCGCTATCTGTACATTATTCCAGAGTACTTCAAACGCTGACTGAGCAACATTACAATAGATGTGAGCGATTTTGTAAATGTCAACGGAGAGTTTATAGTTTTTCTACGTCTCACCCGCTAAGTCGTTTCCAGTCCCACGGGACACTGTTTAAAGAACAAAATAAGGACATTTTAAGCAGGCCCCCAAAAAACGCGAGTTTTAAGTTGTTTTTGAAATCTGTCTTCTATCGGAATCGTTTTTACATATGATAAGCTAATTTTTTACCGCAAAAAGAGAAAAAAAATTCGTGTCATAGACACTTTAGTGTCCGAATTTTGAATTGTTGACTCTTTTCGATCCAAACTCAGGGTAAATTTTATCGATGTACCTTTTAATCCGATGCAATCCTTCACCAAACACGTTCCTTACTTCTCATGTGATCGTAATTCTCTGCTTAGTGGCTTAATCAGACCATTGCTAAAATAATTCACTTTAGATCAGAAGATGCAGAGGTCACTTAGAGCTGTTATCAATGGCAGACGGGGTAACCCCGCCTTGATGGGTAACCTGACCCGTTCATATGATCTCTTGTTTATTTTGAACACGTCTACATGATAGGTGAGGTAACCCCCTTAGGTGGGTTGTCCTGTCTGTCGGGTAGGGTAACCCCTGTCATCCGGTAGCAATTTTGCCAAGGTAAACAGTCTCAAGGTTGGTTAACTCCGCCTGGTCGGGCAATGTTTACCCTTGCCGAGAACCCCGCCGCCCCGGGGTTGTAAGATGTATGTTATTGCGGGCCTACACTGACCACCCTGGGGTCCATACCCTCATAATAATCCTTTTTCATTTCTGTTGCAGGTTATCTTTGTCGCTGGGGAGGAGAGATGCCGGACCTCCTCTTGGAAAACTTCATGACGCTGGTACCGTTTACTTCTTGTCAGCGCAATACCACCTTTGGTTTCCAAACCGCTATTACCTTCTTCACGGCTAAAATGGCCTCCAGTCAAAATGGGTGTTCTTTTCAGGCTCGTCCGTGTCTTGTACTATGACATGCACTGGCATAGGATATCCTTTCTTCAAGTGGTTTCTCGACAACAAAGTTACAAACAGGTAGCTCCCGAGCTTTCTGGAGCCCTAGATGACGGTGGTTATTCCCTGCACTTGTGTAGCACTATCGGGTGGAGTGGCCTGTTGCTCGTTGTGCCTGGTTCTTGTGAGCGCTGAGTTCGCGTCTTAACGTCTGTCTCGCTCATCACCTTTTACCGACGTTATTTAAACCTTTTCTTTCTCCTTGAAATTCATCACGTTACCGTTAAGGAACATACAGACAGCAACAAAGTGACTATGTTAGACTAAGGACAAACCGACGACTAGAATGGCATTTGTTGCAAAGTAGGTGAATAATACGTCCATTTATGCGAAGCTTCAACATCCCGCCGACCCTCCCCCCCCCCCCCCGGTTGCCTGCTGCGTAACTATGTTAGCAGCAAGCTTCTGATGAAAAGTTGGATCTATTAGATGTGTCCATCGTTTTTTCAAAAAGCTACTCTGAGGTGAGCGCCGTCTTTTATTTACACATAAGGTCATTACCTAGCTAAAAAAGAAGTATTCTAAACGTCTTCTTTTTTCATTAATCGCACAGGTTTCCATGTGTCACTTATGTTGGCGATTTATACTTAACTTAATCAGCCGACGTTGCCGTGTTGAGAATAATAAAACATTTTTGGTTGAATTCTTACAAAATCTCTGGCGAAGTTCGTCAAAATTAATGAAATGAGGTTGTGTAGGCTAGATTAACCCACTAATGTATGGTTATTAAAAAACGGTAGTCTTAATTTCCTACGAGTATTCGTTATCAGTCTCCCTTCTCGTGTCGGTTTCCTTGAATCTACAGCAATTTGAAATCATTACTATTTCATTTCCTTGGCTGGCATCTTTTTTATTGCAGATTCTAGTGCCGAGTAATTACGAAATATGTTTCTTGACCGACCGAAATTTTTGTCCAAATTTAGATCGTCTGTTGTTTATAACATTTGTAGTTCTGCCAAAAAATAAAGAAATTACACGGGAAATCAACCCTACACGTTTAAAAAATCTTTTAGCCTTCCAATGAAAATCGATGAGAGAATGAACAATTCTTTTTCCGCCCATTTGAACTGGAGACGTCACATAATCATGTCGCAACGGAGCTTGGGCGTTAGGGACCACTCTTTGCTTTTTACACTGGGGAGCGGGTCCGAAGGATTTAAAGGGGGAATCACCTAATTTTTAGGGGGAACGTAAGGGGGGGGAGGGCCACAGCGTCGCTAACAGAGTATAAAGGGTGGGGAGCTATAGAAAAGTAACTGCTAATGAGGGGGGGATCGTAAAACTGTTACAGAGTCCTCATGGGAGATCACGCTGGCATTCGCCCTTTCCCAATCAAATTCCTCTCCAACCTCCCGCACATCGATAATAAAAGACAAAAAGACAAAAAAAAGAGCTAGAACCAGGCGAAACAATTTAATCAGCTTTAAATCATATCACGATCGTTTTATTTTTTATTTGAGAGAAACATGACTACTATTATTTGGAATTATTTGTCAGCGGGCAATCGCAGCTTTGTGACTCCAATCTGGCAAAAACATTTTCCCTAAACAACCCTGTCTTTCTGCTGGTTAGATTCAGCTTCAACCAAGTGCGTTATACGAATTTCGTCAAGGTGCAATAGAACCAGTGGTGAAATCACGTCTCTCTCTCTGGGGTGTACACTTCCTTGTACGAACTGTGGTTGGAGATTTGTGGAATAACATATTGTTCACACCCCTCCAACACCGTGTCTTTCCCCCGCTCGTACCCCTCAGATTCTGAAGCCCAAACATACTACGGCGTCGCACCTCTTCGCGCTGTCGCTGGCTCGGGCTCGCAACAAATCGATTCTTCTATGCGTCAGCGGTCTCACTGCACGTGTCTAATGGACTTGTGGCTTGCGGCACAACTTTTGAAAGGAAACCGCCAATGCTAAAAACCGATGCATTCTCACTGAAGGACGAAGAAGACATCATTCTCTATTTATAATATCAGTGACTGGTTGACTTATGTACTTTTTGCTTTGTTTTCATCAAGCATATTATGTGGAATTCGCCGGTGGATCGTTTGGAAATGAGCTGTTTTCAAAAACATCTCCCATAAAAAAGAATCCGACTGAACGGGTTCAGAACAATTATACGAAACTAAAAACACGAGAGGGTTAAAACATCTGATCTATACTAAAACGGGTACAAATTCGTTTGAACTCCTATCCGACTGCTAGGGAAAATCTCCTTTCCATACAATCAGTCACACCCGACAACAACAGCAACTACTACACTACTGAGGCCTTATTAACATTTGTTCTCTGTGGTCATTCCATTACCATTCATATATCATCGTTAATTAACAGCTGATTGCCGTGGTCTCTGGCCTTCTTCGGTCAGCATGCACGCAAAGTTTTCATCGCGGAGTAAACTTTGGCGCTTCCAAAGGGTAAAATTTCCGCCCAGCCCCATACTACATTATGCTTTCAATTCTTGAATAGAGAAAACACTGACAAAAAAAATACATTGCCATTGGGAAAAAACAGATTTTGGTTACATAGTGTGTGGGGGCCGTGCGGACATCATTACCGATGTGCTACGTGCTCGGCCCCCGTAACCTGGTGCGTCATACAAATATTATTTGCCGCATATCCTTTTTCCAACACCCATTAAAAGGGACCCTTACAATGTTTTTCGATGAATATATTATATTTTTAATCCGTTTTAACAATTATTCAGTATGCATTAACCACGCAATCTATTTAGCGAACTAAAAGGTCTGTGACGATAGGTTTTCGCGCACTAAAACTGGACGCTGTCGCGGGAAACGTACAAGAACGGGGGAAATTAACTTCACGGTAGAGACCACTGCGCTTACGACGAACACCGGAACCTCGTCCACGATTTCCTGGCACACGGAGATCTACTTCGAGCGGAGCTTATACATGGACGTCAAGGATGAGACAGCGTTTTGGTTCCCACAACTAGACTTTTATGCGTAGAGCACTCCTTAACATACATCAGTGCCAGAGGTTAAAACTAAAGTAGTAACTCGTCAGTCAAAATCGGCACGCCGGTCGTGTATGTAAATTCACGCAAAACTTTTAACAAAGTACTGCAGAAATATGAACTGTTGTGAGGTTCCATTGGTTCTCTAAATCAGAACCATAATTTGAACAGTCTAACAAAAGGACAGTGAAAAAGGGTTTCTTTGAAGTAAAACAAATTCTACTTAAATATTCCATAAGGTTTCTATGATGACAACAGAATTCCAAAATTAAAAGGACAGACTCCATAAACTCTAAGCCATTAAAAATAGGGAAACTTATGTGAGAATTCACATCTCTGATACAGAAAAATTAGCTTATCTTAATTACAGTAGAGCGGCTTAGGAAATAAAAGCGGAAAAGCAATTAACAGTTTCTGCCCTAGTTATTGCAGAGGGTTGGTGGTGGACAACTGTCGTATGAAAGGAAAGAATGAAGTTTACGACGTAATAAAAACGCAGCTGACTAACTACTATGAGAACCAATGTTTCCAGAAAGTTTCATTAACACTTGTATTTACCTAAAAATTTCCACTAGTGATGCTGAAACTAAAGTACCGACATACAGTGTGCATAAATGAAAAGCGAGTGGTTTTTATATATTTTTGACTTACTAGAATGAAAGAACTTGAATGAACTCGAATACAAGGGGGAAAATGGTTTAAATGTGAAAAGTTTTTTACGATATAAATATTCCAAACAAAACATGGAAAAATCAGTAAGTTTTCCCGTAAAGGGTCTCATGGGGCGTTCTTTTACAGCTAACGGTTCAAATTTGTGGCCTCTTTAGCATGGTCATTTTTATCTGGCTAACGTTTAATTCCTCTTCTATTGTGGTTGACAAAAAATTTAACAGTTAACTTTTTTTAAACGTCCAAGTTTGTCAATTTTTAGGGGCCTGGCGGCTAATTTTTTTTTGGTCGTTTTACGTCTAACAATTAAACCAAGTAAGACCCTTAACTAATACTGCCACTCACCGCTTTGTTTCCTTTTCATCGCTGGCAGCAAAAAAGGGCGGTTTAAAATTGCAATCGTGTATATTTTCTTGACCAGTGATTTAAAAATGAGAGCCAAGGCTGTCTTAGCCGGCTAGGGTTCTGTCCTGTTCTGCAATGTGTCAGTCAGGTAGATTTAGCGAACTCTCTTTGGTTCTCAGGGTTACACAACATTTGGGTACAATCTCGAGGTCGGTACAGAAGATCATGGTCCTTGCTTAACACATCTCTGATACTTATTGTATCTTCATGATGCAATTTCAGTGATCCTCTCTTCTTCTCGATTAAAACTTCAATCACAGACACATTCCGATGACAGTGTTGCAGTTTGGCCAGCGGTAACCACAGGTTGAGGGGGGGCGCTGCGATCAAACCAGTGGAATACTCAGTGCATTTGCTTAATAACAATATTCTCTGTGCCTGCAGTTTGAGTGAAGATTAGATTGTCAACCATTGATAGTTTTCATACGCGTTCAGTACGTCTCATAATACCAGTTATCTGGCTCCATTTTGGTTTGCATACCATCATAACTCCGTAGTATCATAGCCGTATCCACTTGGCCATGTTCCTACCCTTTCTTACCAAGCATTAGCAAAGAGGCTTCATTCGAACCACAGGCGTCCACTCTTTTGGTGTCTCTGATGACCTTAGTGGCTTTTCTTTTGGACTGGCAATGGATGGTGGCTCGGTAGTTTTCAGGGTTCAGGCAGTTCCTGGTGAACTAGAGTGTGAATTCCTCAAATAAGATCATCAGGTTAAATAAAGTATGGTCTACGGTTTTGGCATTTCCTGTATCAAAGGGGAGTTGTCCTGGTCGCCAGTGTCAGGTATTCTGCCAAATGTGGTATGATAATTATGGCTGAGACAAACGCGATCACGAATTAGGACCTTGGGGCTAATAAGTCAATTGTGGATGGACAGAAATAAGGTTAATTTAGGTAGAAAAAGGGTGTATGTTAAAAGGCAGTTAATCACTTGGAGTTTTTCCAGAGTTGCCCAGAGTTTATTTTTTTTTCGTTAACACTCACTAGATCCGAATCAATCGCGTGGCTTTTCAAAATCACTTTCAATTCCGGGAGTGATGATGATTCGAAAGCGATCCGACGCAGCTACAGAACACAAGCAATAGCTGCTGGGAATGAATCAACTCTTCTCTCCAATGACTAAATTAAAATACTCCTAGAATTATTATGTTTAATAACATCAATTATTAATAACATCTCACCGTGTTGTCTCGTGTCAATAGGCCCGTAATTTATGAGAGCGTTGTTAGTCCGAGTCACCAATCCTAACCATAGAATCC
This sequence comes from Pocillopora verrucosa, assembly GCF_036669915.1. Classification (NCBI taxonomy): domain Eukaryota; kingdom Metazoa; phylum Cnidaria; class Anthozoa; order Scleractinia; family Pocilloporidae; genus Pocillopora; species Pocillopora verrucosa. Next base: position 15,469,678 of record NC_089325.1, read on the forward strand.
GTTTTTTCCCAGCGTAATTTCGAAACTTGTCTTTTGATTTACAATGGTGCCTTGCGAAACAAAATCTTTTCCTTTTGCTAAGTATTATTCTTATAATAGCTTTTACTGCACGCTATATTTTACCAAATGAAAGTGCTTTACCTCGTATAATTTACTGTAAAAAAATAAATTGTAATTGCTGGGCGTTTTTGTTTAGAGAAGGATAACCCCCGTGTAAAGTGCCTGTGAAATGTGTTTTGCATAATTTTTTGGTTGATAGCTGTGTTCAAAATTAGAAATAATCGATGGTATTTCGCCTAGCGGTTCTCCTTGACCATTTTTTTGTGGGGGAAAGATAACCACAGAATTCAGCTTAAAAGAATGCTGATTAAGGTGCCATGTTCCCACCACCGGAAACGATTGTCAGGCAATTATTTTCGGCTGACATGTCGCAAGTGAAGAATGGTGAGCTCCTTATTATTCAGGTTAATTTTCACGCGCATTGAGATTGTACTCATACTCCCCTTGTCTATTCCACATGACTACATTTGCGCTTTTCTTTTCGTATGATAAAATCCTGCTAAGTTGTAGTTTTTCCGATCGTATTTTGTTACCAGAAACAAACAATTTATGATAAGTTCGAGCCCTTTCCTGAACTGGGCCGATATTCTGTTGCTTGGGAAACAGTACGAAACCTTGACGGATACTGGCAAATAAATTTACAAGCCCGAAGGGGCCGTGTGAAAGTCAATGCATACGAAATATTAATTTTTGTAAAATACTGATGCCTTAGTTGTTGCCATTGAGCGAAGTGGGTTTCATATGGCAATGCTGCACTTTAAACTAAAAAAGTTCTCTCTATTAAAATCTCTATTTGAGGTTAACTTGAATCAGACAAACTCGCCTCATTTTCCGTTTGACCGGCTCGACCGACGACAGACTCAGCAGCTTTGCACCTTCTAAGCAAAAGGAGCATGAATTTGCCCTCTGAATTTTCAGCCCGGAGTCACGCCGCGCTCGCGCTGGGAAAATCTCAACTATAAAGTAGCCCCTTCAATCACAAGGGAGCGACGAACTTCCCCGATGACTTCTCGGCACAAAATCATCGTGCCTCGTGATGCAGCCGTGATGATGTTTCGTACTCCAAGATGTTGAGCTTGTGCTGGTTTGTCTCAAGGTACAAGTGCCATTCGTACCAGCAACGAAGACTTTAGAGACAGTGAGCCTAAGGGCAACCTTCGCCGACACTTAGTGGCGAAGGAATAAATGTTATGTCAACAAAAACGAACAACAACTACCCATTCTCAACATAGATTTCGCCAATATGAAAACCAAAACACAAACGAGAACAACACTAAACATTCAGTATAACGAGGCGATTTTGTTCTAATCTTGACCTGAACACCCGCACACGACCAAAACCGTAATTGGTCAGTCTGCGTAGATATCTTCGATTTGATTGCGGTTCTCCGTGGTAGGACTGAATCGTGGCTTCCGCAACTTCCATTGTCTTCTTCACTAACTTGAGTACGATGTATCAAAACTCTCGGTTAGGTAGGTAGGTATACATCGTTATCTGACATTATTTAAGAGTATTTCAACGCTGACTGATACAAAATTACAAGAGATGTAAGAGATTTGTCAACGTCAACGGAGAGTTTTCAATCGTTTTCCTACGTCATCACCCGCTAATTCGTTTCCAGTTCACGGGACATATTGTTAAGACAACATAAGCTCCACAAGGCGAGCTTTTAAGGTTTTTGAAATCTTTCTTCTATCGGAATTGGTGTTTACATATGATAAGCTAAATGTTTACGCAAAAAAAAGAAAAAAATCGTGGCATAGACACTTTAAGTCCGAATTTTGAATTGTTAATCTTTTCGATCCAAACTCAGGGCATAATTTTCTTGATGATACCTCTTTATCAGATGCGATCCTTTACCAAACACGTGGTCTGGCTTCTCATGTGATCGAAATTCTCGGATGAGGGGTAATCAGGCATTACTAAAGGAATTCACTTTAGATCAGAATATGCAGAGGTCACTTAGAGCCTGTTAACATGGAGAGGGGGGACCCAGGTAGGTGAGGTAACCCACCTTGATGGGGTAACCGCCCGTTCATATGATCTCTTGTTTTATCTTGATCACGTCTACATGATAGGTGAGGTAACCCACTTAGGGGGGTTGCCCGGTCTGTCGGGTAGGATAACCGATAGGTAGCCGGGGAAGCAATTTTCAAGTAAACGTCTCATGCTACACTTGCGAGAACGCCACCTGGGGTTTTAAGATGTATGTTAACGCGAGCTATTTTCGGCTACAGCTAGGTGGGCTACCTGACCAACGTGGGGTCCAGAACCTCATATATCCTTTTTCTTTCTGTGCAGGTTATTTTTGTCGCTGGTAAGAGAGAATCCGGCCATCCTCCTGGAAACATTCATAATGCTGCTACCGCGTTACTTCTGGTCAGCGGAATACTTTACCTTTGGTTCCAAAGCGCCATTGGTTTCTTCACGGCTAAAATGGGCCTCCATTCAAAATGGGTGTTCATTTTCAGGCTTGTCGTGTCTTGTATTATCACATGCTCTGGCATAGGATATCCTTTCTTCAAGTGGTTCTCGAAAACAAGGTTACAAACAGGTAGCTCTGAAGCTTTCTGGAGCCCTGATGACGGTGGTTATGTCCTGCACTTTTTAGCACCATCGGGGAGTGGGTTGCCTGTTTGTGCTTAGCGCTCTTCCCTTCATCCTTTTACGAAGAATTTAAAACTTTTTCTCTTGAAATTCATCACGTTAAAGTTAAGGAACATACAGACAGCAAGAAAAGTGACTATGTGAAGATAGGAACAAACGACGACTAGAATGGTCATTTGTTGCAAAGTATGTGAATATTGCCTCCATTTATGCAAAGCTTCAACATCCCCAACCCCCCCCCCCCCCTCCGTTGCCTTGCTGCATAACTATGGTAGCAGCAAGCTTCTGATGACAAGTTGAATCTATTAGATGTACCCATCGTTTTTTAAAGATACGGGAGGTTGAGTGCTCTAAAAGCGTTCTAAACGTCTTCTTTTTTCTTTAATCGAACATGTTTCATATTTCACTTAGGTAGGGTTATTTAAACTTTACTTAATCAGCCGAGGTTGCCGTGTTTATAATAACAAAACAGTTCGAGTTGAATTCTTTAAAATCTCCGGCGAAGTGTGGCAAAATGAAATGAAATGAGGCTGTATAGGCTAGATTAACTGACTAATATATATATTTATTAAAAAACGGGAATCTTAATTTCCTACAGTATTCGTTATCAGTCCCCCTCATCATGTCGTTTTCTTGAATCTACAACAATTGAAATCAGTACCATTTAATCTACTTGGCTCGCATCTTTTTTGCAAATTACAGTGCCGAGTAATTACGAAATATTTTGCATCACCGACCGAAATTTTTGTCCAAATTTAGATCTTCTGTTGGTTATACCATTTGTAATTTCTGCCAAAAAATACTTTAAAAGCTATTCAGCGTTCCGATGAAAATCAATGAGAAAATGAACAATTATTTTCCGTAAATTTGAAATGAGACGTTACATATCATGTCGCAACTGACCTGTGTCGGTAAGAGACCAGTCTTTGCTTTTTGCTTGGGGAGCGGGATCGATGGATTTAAAGGGGGATGACATGATTTTTAGGGGGAACGTAAGGGGGGAGGGAGAATTTCAAGACCAAGAGTTTTAAATTCTTCGTAAAAGGATAGAGCGATAAAAAAAGGCAAAAAAAAAATAATAAAAAAAAGAAAAGGAAAAGAACTAGACCAGGCGAAAACAATTACATCAGCTTTAAATCATATGACGGCATTTTATTTTAAAGAAACATGGCTATTATTGTTTGGAATTATTTGTCAGCGAGCAATCGCAGCTTTTTGACTCCAAGCTGACATCTAGACACGTTCTGCTGGTTAGATTAAAATTTCAACCAGGAGCCCATTACCCGGAGCCTCCATACCAATTGGAACCTTGAGTCAACCCTGTCCCTTATCTTTTTATTTTTAGAGCTGAGATATGGGGCGGGGGGGGGGGGGTTCTTTAATTTCCCGCGAAAACACGCTGACGTTCGCATAACACTCTAAAAATAAAATGACAACCAAAGGCGAAGGCTGACCTATATTCCTTCTCTGCATGTAACATAAACAATAGAGGACCACAGCTATCTTATGATTGGCTTTTATGTAAACACCCGCGAAAGACCCCGTTGGGGGACGACTGACCCCCCCCTTCGTTCCCTTGACAACGAAGTGATCCCCCAAAATGCTCACCTCCCCCCCTTCCTTCCGCTTCCAGGTGATAAAAAATTGACTGAATTATCGTTATGAGTGTGTATCATCTAAAATGAAAGTTATTTTAGGAAAAAATCGGAATTAATGCTTTCAGTTTCAAACCTTCTCCCCAAAGTCACTGACTTGGATCGATACAGATTCTTCCCACGAAATCTTTGTACGGTTTAAGATAGAAGGGAAACCAAGTGAAAGTAAGTACATTGAGCTCGTTTCTTTTGCTCTGATTTGATAAATTACCGCAGGTGCATAATTTTCCATAATAAGTAAATATTTTGTACAGACACGCGTCATAGTATGAACTGTAGCAATATAACCCCTACCTCGACCTTGGTTATTCTGGATATCACAAAAACCTCTTCCAATTATGGTACAATATCGATCAGGTTGAACGTTTTTCTCCCACCTTAGCCGGTGGGAGCTACCGGCCAAGCATCACTGGGATGGGGTCGATGATTATTTCGCTGCGTTTGCAATTCCACGTCCGAGCTGTCTTGTGCCCGCCATAAATGCAGTATGTCAAACAACGTTCCACGAAGCTTTTCCAGTCGCCAGCAGTAATCAGTGGATTGAGGAGAGAGCAAAAATAAGCAAACGTTTAGGAACATGTTGACAATATGTACAACATATGCGGCTCTACCAAATCATCTGAGAATGTTGCGCTTCCAAAAGTACGGTTACGGGCAGGTAGGAGAAGAACAGCGCCGTTAGGATGATTGTCAGGGTCTCAGCTGCCTTGTGGTTCTTTTTAAGGCGCTTGGCTTCTTCGTCAGGTAACTGCTCAGTTTGCAAAATAAAAAAATTTTAAATAAAAGGACCCCCATAACTCCGCTGTGACTCTAACTTGGAAATATATAACCCTATATATAACCCTATAGAATTTCTTGATGTCTTCCGTATCTTCCTCTCTTGTGGTCGCTTCTTTTAATTGTCACCGTTACAATGTCGCGTTTAATGGCTGACGCAAGTCACACTCGAGAAGTTCTGCTTAAAGCTAGTTATTCCATAGTGCAGTCAATTTTCTGATTAAAATTGATTTAGCAATCTCCTGATCCTCTTTCCCACAACTCTTATAAACCACAGTGAGTGTCAAAAGAGTTGAAGCTGTCAGCGCCTTATATCGGCAAATAGGAGCAGATTACATCGGTTGATCGAGGGATGCTATTCCTTTCTCCCATCAATATGTGACTTTGAAAGAGGTTTAGTGGGAGGTTTTTTGTGTACACCTAAACGCCCCGGCCCATTATAAAATATGTACTGTACAATCATTTTCCAATGTTGTTTCACAGAAAAAAAATCTTATCAATTTTTTTCATTTCTCACAGAAACATACCGAAGTCCCTGGTATTGTACACTACAATGGTCGAACTGTAGTTCGAGTTTGTGGAATAAAATAGTGTTCACTCCAAACCGTTATCACCTACTACCTCATTAAACCCCAAACAAATACTGTCAAGCTTTTCGCGCTGCGCCTTGCAACATCGATTCTTCTATGCGTCAGCGGTCTCATGCACGTGTCTATGGACGTGTGGCTTGCGGCACAACTTTTGAAAGGAACCGCCAATGCTGAAAAACAGATGCATTCTAACTTGAAGGACGAAAAAGACATCATGTTCTCTATTTATAATATCAGTGACTGGTTGACTTATGTTCTTTTTGCTTTGTTTTCATCAACGTATTATGTGGAATTTTGCCATTTGGATCGTTTGGAAATGAGCTGTTTTCAAAAGGATTCTCCGGAAAAGAAGCCGACTGAACGGGTTCAGAACAATTATACGAAACTGAAACACGAAGAGAGTGAAAACTCTGATCTAGAATAAAACTGATACAAATCTTTTTGAATTCCTATCCGACTGCTAGGGAAAATAATCTCCTCGTTATCTCATGCAATACTGACAAAATTAATTGAAAGGATCGATTTGTAATAAAGTATCTATATTTGATCCTAATCAGTGGCTCTCTCTCTCAGTACAGCTTTCCAGACAGTCGGTCACTCCCGACAACAACAGCAACTACTACAAGACTGAGTCCTTATATACATTTACAAAGTATTCTAAAACAATCCAGAACACAAATGTTTTGGTAGTATCATATTTTGTTCCTTACATTTGGTAATATTTCATCATAACTAGGTGACCTAAAAAAATGTTCGGCTGTAAAGTTTCATGGTATGCGTGTCAGGGAGTGACTGGGCATTCTAGAAATTTAGAAAAACTTTATTTGTTAGAAATATTTTTCCAACACTCTTTGTACCTTAAATATTCCAATATTTAGCCGCAAATTGTAGTTTACGTAGAAACATCTGTCTCCATGTCAAATTCACGACCACAATAAGAAAAACGTGACCGAAATTCTCCCAGTAAGATAAGACCGCCAAAAGGATAAGAAGACCGCCAAAAGGATAAGAAGACCGCCAAAAGGAATAGGAATTGATCAACTTGCTCATTATAATTTTTTTTACTGAATGGCTTATGGTAATATATTTGTAATAAACGTTAAATCGAGGCTTCTTCGTTGAATGATTATCCTTAATTCTCTTCGCCAATTTGTCAATTTTGTTTACTTAGCAATTACGTCATAAGCTTTAACGCGTGACGCATAGAGCGTTTTTAGTCACGTGATCTCATATTAATTGGCCGCCATATTGGTGCACAAAAAATAAATGCTGCTACCGGCCTTCTTTTAGTAGTTCTACTTTTCAGCTTTACAGAGCTAGCATACGTGTTTTTGGTAAACTAAGTTTAAGTCACCCTTGGCTATTAAGACTATTAAGAGTGCAAGTGGGAACCGATATGTAAGTACAGACTATTTCTACCCCTTTTCTGGGGTACGACTTCCAACTTATAGCCCCTTATTCCAAAAGTCGCGTTTTCAACCAACTAAATCACAAAGTACCGTTATAAGTCAAGTACTTGGCTCCACGTAGCAGCGCCCGGTTTTTCGAAGGACCCATTTAGTTTTTCTTTAGCCTTCTGGCATATGGTAAAATATGGACTGGACTATTTTTTGGACCATTTCTTGGACCATGTTTTGGACCATTTTTTGGACCATTTTAAAGGGGAGGAGCACACCATTAGTACTGAGGGAGGGGTGGGGTGGGATGAAGTCTATCAGTTCTGAGGGAGGGGTGGGAGGCAGTGTTCTTACCCAGGGAGGGGCGAGAGAAGGACTAATACTACGCAGGGAGGAGTGGAGGAGTGGTGGTTGTAATAATAAACACTACTGGTTCATGGAGCTTTTATTCGATCGTACGAGCTATTTTAATTGGTTTTTCGACTGAATTTTTGTATGTCTAAATTTTAGCGCTGGGCCGCAGCGTTTCTTCATTTTTTTGTCATGCGAAAGCGAAACTGCCACGTAAAGACTGGACTTTAACTTTTATTGAAAATATTGCGTTTACGATCCTCCACCGTTGAGTTATGCGTGCGCCTTTTGATTCAACTTGTGCACCATCAGTTGCAGCCTTCTATCTCCTGCGATTTTATGGCCTTTATTGATTTTATAACTGCTATCGTTTATGTTATTGCTATCCTTTTAGGCAGGACAATTTGAAATACATGTATTCTCTCGTCACTATTGATTTTTATATTTATTTAGAGATCATCTAGAAACATCTGTTACGCCGCAATTATGATCGGAATGTTCTCCCTTATTGGTTCGTGATTGGCGTTATCTTGTTATCTGTGGTCGTTCCATTATCTTCAATATAACATCGTTAATTACAGCTAACTTCCCGTGATCTCTGGCCTTCTTCGATCAGCATGCACGCAAAGTTCAACGCGAGTAGTTGTTGACAAGTAAACTTTGGCTCTTCAAAAGTCGCCCCGAACCTGGCGTTACAATATTATTTCCATTCCTTTTCCAACACCAGTAAAAGGGAACCCTTACAATGTTTTTAGATTAGATATACTCCTATTTTTATCGTTTAACAATATTCAGCATGCACAACATGCAACTATTTAGCAATGAAAAGGGTCTCAATGGGGCGATGGCTTTCACAGCTGACGGTTCAAATTTTGGCCATTTTAGCAGATCATCTTATGGCTAACTGTTAATTTCTTTCTATTGTGGTTGACAGAAAAATTTAACAGTTAACTTTTTTTACGACTAACGTCCAAGTTTGTCAATTTTTACGCCTGACGGCTAATTTTTTTTTGTCGTTTTACGGCTAACAATGAAACCTACTGAGACCCTTAATTTATAAGTTAAACGAGACTTACCTGTAAGTTGAAGTTTGACTGTAATTCTATGAAATACCAGTCACGAACTAGGGAGTCACGTGAGATATGTGCGAGTAGCCCGAGCGATCAGTCTTTAAAGGCGAATGATTGCAAACAATAATGGGTGGGAAGTAATAAGATGAATGTGCTACATAGTCACCAAGTGAAGGGGTAGGGCACGTGACTCCCTAGTTCGTGACTGGTATCTCATAGAATTACAGTCAAACTTCAACTTACAGGTAAGTCTCGTTTAACTTATAAATTCTATTTCGACACCAGTCCTACTCACTAGTGAGTCACGTGAGACTTTAAAGCAGTGCAATTATGAGCAAAGAAATAAACACAAACAGGTTTATTTACCAAAACTATGTGTACAAAACAACTGCTGCAATATGGCTTGTCAGTCTATGGTGCACAGAGTGCACTTCAGGAAAGAAGGCAGTAAACAGTAAGCTGCCAAGTTCCCAGATTCATTGTCATAGGGAGTCTGCCTATAATAGGCAGCAACTAAATAAACACAACAAACATGTGGTAATGAGTACTGGTTAACAGTAACAGATGTCTTGTAACAATCCTATGTGTGGAGGTTCTCCAATAGGAGTTGTCCATAAGCTTTACTTGATGTGACGATGGGTTTCCTGTAGAATCTCCCAAAGGTTGTCGCATTCGACCAGCCTGCGTTATCCATGATTGTAGACAATGGAACCTTACACTTTGCAGCTGCAGATGCAGAAGCTGCCCTGGTGCTATGTCCCTTAAAGACTGAGGTATCTATTCCTGACTTTTCAAGAACCGTTTTTAGCCATCGAGAAATCGTGTCAGTTGAAACTGGCTTGTGAGGCTTTTAGAAACTCACTAGCAGCTGGTCACTCCTTTTCCTAAGGTGACTTGTCCTTTTGACATATTCAGATAAGCAGACGATAGGGCACAGACGGTTGTCTGGTGAGTAGGCTGTGAATGTTAAGTCTGACACATGCTTTCCTGGCCGAGAGGTCTTCAAAAGTTTGTTGATGATGAATACACAGCTATCGTCCTTCAATACCATATTGCTAACAGAAAGCAAATGCAGTGTCTGACACCTCTGCCCTGATAACAAAGCTAAAAGCATTGTCGTTTTGAAGGTGAGATCCTTCAAAGTTAAGCCCGGAGGTGGGTGAAGGTTTGAAAAGTAAGCCAGGACAGTGTTGACATCCCAAATGTTCTTGTATTTAGGGAGGGAAGGTTTCAATTCAAACACGCCTTTGAGGAAACGACACACCATCGGGTGGGTACCAAACGACATATTTTTAGCCAATCTAACAATAGATGAGATGGTACTCCTCGCAGTGTTAATAGCACTGTATCCTATGCCAGAGTCATAGAGTTCAGCAAGAAAATTGATTCCCTCCTCTACAGGGGGACAAATGGGATCAATGCTCCTTGTACTACAGTAGCGTCTCCATTTCTCAAGGTAAGTAGCATATTGCTTTCTAGTGCCTGACCGCCAGGAGTGTTCCATGACTGTGGTAGCTGTTGTCAAAAGGCCTTTGCCGTTGAGGTATCTCCGGACAAGTGACACAGAATCAGGCACAGTTTCTTGTGAAGTGGATGAGGTTCCTGTGGGCTGCTGGGTAGGAACAGAGTGTCTCTGTCCTTTGGAAGCTGTACTGGTGGTTGTATTAACATCTGCATTAACTTGGGCCACCACGGTTGAGTTGGCCATTTTGGAACAAGTAGAAGCCCTGTTGCCTTCTCCTCTTGAATCTTTTGAAGAACTCTTGTTATCAGGCTAAATGGTGGAAAAGCATAAAATAAGTAATGTTGCCAAGACATGTGAAAAGCATTGATGGCAAAAGCTTCTGGGTCTGCTCTATAAGAGACATAGGGCGTGATCTGGCAATTGATCCTAGACGCAAATAGGTCGATGTTAGGGGTAACATTGAGCTTGGTACAAGCCCTTGCAAAGAGAGTTTTCTTTAAGCACCATTCAGTACACCTCCTAAATGTACGCGACTCTTTGTCTGCCTTTACATTTTCACACCCTGGTATACGAGCCATAGTCAGCCATATATCGTGCTTAATGCACCAATCCCATATGTCTTTAGTTAGCTTGTTTAGCTTAGGGGAGTGGCTTGTACCCATCTGGTTAATAGTTGATTCAGTGGTAGTATTATCGACCATGACCTTAACATGTTTGCCATGAGTCAAAGTACTGAATGATTTTAAGGCAAAGAATACAGCTAACATTTCGAGAAAATTGATGTGCTCCTTAGCCTCTTCAACAGTCCAAAGTCCCCCAGTTGAAGAATCACTTGTTGCTGCACCCCACCCCTGTTTTGAGGCATCAGAAGTAATGGTAATATCTACTTCTCCTCGATTTATCGGGTTGGATGCAGTCTCGATTGATTCAATCCACCACTTAAGCTCTTCACCTGCTTGGCTGGATATGCACATTGTGGCATCAAAGTTCCATTTGCTAGCATTAAGAGCTATAGTTTTATCTCGCTCTAAATAGCGGTAGTGAAGGGGTCCATAGGCAACGCCAGGAAAGCTAGATACTATAAGCCCAAGGACCTTGGCTACATCCCTAATAGTAGGCTTTTTACAGTGCAACATAACAGTAGCTGCCTGTTTTAGCTTAACAGCCTTATCAGGTGTAAGGTAGACTTGCATGTTAACTGAGTCTAGAGTAAAACCCAGAAATACCAGTTTTTGAGTTGGGATGAACACCGACTTCTCAGGGTGTACCACAAATCCCAAACTGTCTAATAATTTTACCGTGTCAACCACATTTTTTGCACAATCATCCCAGACTGTCCCCATCAACCAGGAGTCATCTATGTAACCTGACAATAAGTGGCCAAGCTGTCGAAGGGTGGCAAAGACTGGTTTCATTAGCTTGGTAAATTTCCTAGGGCAAAAGGCCAACCCATTGGGAAAACATGTAAACTGAAATAACATGTTGTTCCACTCAAATTTGAGGTACTTCTGGTGTGGCTTTGTAATAGGGACCGAATAGTAAGCATCTTTTAAATCGATTGACGCCATGTAACAATTTGGGGTCATGAGCCTAATTGCTGTCCAGACCGAGTCCATTTTAAAATGTTGGTATTCAACATGCTGGTTAAAGCTTTTCAAATTTAAGATCATTCGAGATGATCCATCTTTTTTATTTGTCACAAAAATAGGCGAAATATATTCTCCACTTTCATGTTGAGTGGGTACAATGACACCTTTGTCAAGCAATTTTTTAATTTCAGCTTCAATAACTAGTGAGTCACTGATGTTGAATGTTTTCCTTTTGGAAACCAAGTTTTTTGTGGGCTGTGTGGAAAATTCAATGTACTGACCCCTAACACAGTTAAGGACTTCCGAGTCGGAAGTTAGTTCTTTCCATTTACTAAGGAAATGTGTCAGTTGGCCAGCCCTGAAGCTTTGCACCTTATTCGCAAAGATATGTTTCATATTGGACTCAAACAAGACAAGATCATTTACCTGTAAATTATCAAGTGTGTCAGCGGAAATCATTGCTGCTTCTTCCCTTGGTCCTGTTGTCGGAAGAAGGGTTTTTGAAGTGGCTTCGAGTTCCAATGACGGCCTTTGGCTTAAAAAGGCTTGCTTCGCCGATCAAATTTTTGGTAGTTTCGGGAAGGGTGTCCCTTCGAGTTTTTGTGGCGATTCCCAACTGCTGTGGAGCTTACTCTGTTGGATGCTCGTATATTATTCAGCTGGGTTTGCAGGTCGTTTCCAAACAGCTGAGCTGTTACAGGAACATGGGAAGCACACAGACCAGCATGATCTTTGTTCAGATGCGGTTTGAGCGACTCCCTGCGACGGTGGGACAGGTCGATATGTGCGTGCCCTAGGAGAGCGACCGCATCGGTGTTCACTTTGACAAGTTTCTGAATGTCAGAGTCTGACTTCGGCTGCTTCGAATTCTTCATTTCTATGGCGTAACATACCGTTCAAAATTCAGTCAGGGTATTTTCCCTATCGAAAAATTAATTTTCGTGTCGGAAATCAATTAACAGGGTCCGTTATTGTTGGCCACTTTCAGACCTCCTCATTGTCTGCTATTTCCCGTGTCTGATATTATTTTCCGTGTCTGATATTATTTCCCATGTCTGTATTTACTATTTAAATGGATTTCGACTTATCACCGTGCTTTATATTAATGCTCGAGTCCTTAAATTATTCGTTACAATCGTCGAGTCCGAAATTGGTCTCATTGCCGGAGCCTGATAATTTTCTCAATCGCCGACTCTGATAACCGCAGAGTACTCTCCTACCCAGACTTTTCACGGTACAAGGTTAGGATAGTTTTAGATAGGTAATAAAAACTGTATATCAATAAAAAAGACTGCAGTTAGTCTTCTCCTTTAACTTCGTGTATATTGTACAATTAAGAAATGTACCATTAGCATAAGGGTATTGATTAAGACCAAATTAAGGAAGCATTTCTCTAATTCCTCGCAATAAATGAAGAAAGCCCTGTTTTGGTATTCATGGCGATTTTGGCAAAATTTTGACACTATCATCACAGTTTGTTAAGTTATTGTACAATATCTGACGGATTCTCCAAATGAAAGTATCTCTGGAAAAGTTATAAGATAACCTATTCATGAATGTTTTAACGCTACAACATACGACAATAAGTAGATATTTTTGCTTTAATAACATGTAGTAGAACCGGAAAGCCACCTTATGGAGAAAATCAGCAGCATTTGAGGGAAAAAGAAAGTTTACAGTGGTAGATATTTTGTCTTAAAGGGAAGTTTAAGAGCAAGGAAACTTGTAAAGTAAGATGAAACCAAACCAAAAGATTCCACAGCTATTCTTCCACAACAATTTATTTATCACTAAATGTTGTGCACATGACTAATCACATCCCTATTATTAAAAACAAAAAACTTGATCTTCTTGCATTAAATGTATGAGAAAAAGGTAAATAAAAGCTTTTTAAAACGATGCTAATATAAAACCGAAAGGAAACGGGAAACGCCCAAAAAAGAATGAAATTATCTGTTACGCCACAGCTATGGTCTTGTCTATCTTATTTATAAGTTTAACACAACGTCAAAAGTCGTCAGCCTATGATTCAAATTTGGCTCAAGCGATTTTAAAAAGGCAATGGAACTCTTTTAGCCTAACGTATAGTTTGACCATCTCAACGAAACTGTCTCTTTATTTATTACAAAAAGAAGAATAACTAAACCATGTTTATGGTTATGATGCAGTGTTTTCACGTGCGCTGTATTTTTTTTCTTTTCTCGCTAACGTCATACTCGCTTAGCTATAGCTACGTGGAAATATTAAACGTTATCTGAGGATTCTTTGTCGGTCACACAAAAAAGGTTATTCCTAGCTAATTTGAAAATTCACAATATACTATTTTGCTGTTTCAGAAATATTCACTCTAACGATGCGGACGGTCATAGAAAAAGCTTTCATTTTGATGTACATCAGTCTGAGAGAAGACTGCATCGCAGTCACTCAACTTAAGGTAACAGTGTGTCATATCTTCATTTCACAACTGAACATTTACAAAGAAAAAGAAAACCTTTCAATAAATATTTCCTTCATTGGAATCCCATTCAAAGCTGTAAGCTAGTTCACATTATACCATAGCTCTAGTAAATGTAACCGGTTAAACAAAACCTGAAAATAATTATTTTTATAAAGGTGTTTTCAAAATATGCAGTATGCTAGAAGTTTGGATTCATTGTAATCATATATTACTATGTGGTGTGGTAGTCTTGATGTAACTCCAAGGGTTCTGATTGGTTCTTACTTGGTTGGTATTTTTTCTGGTGGAGAGTTTCCACGGAAACAGACATAAGCTGTGCTGTATTATTTTCTTTTTCTCGAAAACCGCAAAAATTCAAAGTAAACATATATTTTCCAAGAAACATATACTAATCTACTTACTAACATCACTAGCTCAAGCCATACTGAGGAATATTGTCCCTTAGTTGTTTTTGTATGGACCTTGCTGTACCCAGTCTGTACTGCCACAGAGGGTCAGCCTTTTCCTGACTTTTTTCAAGCAGGTATGCTTTACACAGTGAGATATTCTTTCTCCTTTAAGCTTTGTTATCACATTAAAAGAGGCCTTCAGATGGCGGTGATTGTGATTTTAAAGGCTTCACACACTCTCTCTTCTGCAGAGAGAGACATGTTGAGGTAGCTATGATTATCATTTTAATAAGTATCGGGAATGTTTTTCAATATCTCTATTTTCTACATATGTATCCATACCCATACATACTGTTCAGTTACCACATCTCCCACTCTACGTATTCCTTAAGCATTTCAAATTTCTTATTTTTTGGTTATACAGTGACCTGAATAATGCCGTCATAAATGGAGATTTTCCCGAGGATTGCCTCTTCTGGATATCTTGCATTGATTCCATGGATGGAAAAGAAGGTACATACATGATATAGGGCCACTAATGAACTACAGTATTTCCCTGAACAAGTGCCCGGGCGCTTATTTAAAATTATCAGCTAAAAGGGGAGGTGCTTATTTGAAGGAAGGTGCTTAATTGAGATAAGTTTTCCTTTCAACAAACTGTATCTTTATTTCAACTAAATCTTAAACAGAAAATAAAATGCTATACTGTTATTCATGTAGATGTTAAGTCAGTATTAACTGAGCTGTCATTATTTATCAACTGTTTTCTTCAAATGCATCCCAATAACTTTATAATCGATGAAATTACAGGTCTCTGTAGAATAGAGAATAGTGTAGTTGAGCCTGGGAAGGCTAGAGCATTTACCAAGGGCAGGGAAATAGGACAAAAATGAAAAGAACAGATAATGCACAGAAAAGAACTCTGTAAGCACATGATGATGGAAATAAATAGAAGTGAGTAAAGGAAAAGGAAGTACTTTTCTTTACTGATTCTGCTGAAGTTGAAGGTTAAATAAATTGGCCATAAAAACAGGTTTTCCCTGTATCCCTGCTAATTTAAGAAATTGAGGGGGGGGGACTTATTTGACATTTAGGCCCAGGGGGTGGCTTTTAATTCAGAGGAGGGGGCATTTATTAGGGCATGGGCACTTATTCAAGGAAATGCAGTAACCAAACACCAAAAATGATATTAAGCTTTTACATAAATTGTGTAGATCCCAAGCTAGTCTTACCATTAGGAGGAAGTTAAATGATTTTTTTTTCTGTTTCTAGCCATGCAGGCACTCGGTGGCCAAACTCTTGGTGTACCTCAGATTATTCTGTGTACACCATCCATGGGGGGGTCAAGCCAACCCACACCTGTGGAGAGATATGCAGGTAAAAAATTCAATTGAGTTTTGCTTTACTCTAAGATAACTTCTATTCTGGAAAAGCCTCAGCCATTAACTGAAAATTTGAAGGTTACTGTAGGAACTCTCTTGATGCAAAAGTACAGGTATTTCCTCATAGTGCATACAAAACAAGAAAATCAAAGCTAAAGCTATTATAATTAACTTTTTTTTGTTATTTTTACAGGGAGCTTTTTTGACTTTTCCCAAATAAGTGAAGCGGTGCAAAGGGCAGCAGAAGCCGTGGAACTTGCACATACCAACTGGTAATAGATCTTTCTGGAGTCCCTTTCTTGTTGGACAAAGCTTTAATTTTATGTGCACCATGATATTACAATATGGTACAATTTTGTCTGATACATGGACAAAATTGATTTAAGACCTCATGTAATCAAAATAGTGCTCAAAAAATTGTTGTCAACAGTACTGAGCAACTTACTGGACATATTTTAATAGCCCAGGCTTGCATAATTGTCAGGCTGAAAAAAATGTTCATTTTGCCCAAAAATGGCCATAACTTGGATCAAGTTTTAATCAAATAAATTAAACCAAGCTTGCATCGTAGAAAAAACTGTTAAGTCCTGAAATCAACTATACCTGTCACTCTGATGAAGGGCTAACACTCAAAAGGCAAGCGTAGAAACTCTTTACAGTGTCCAATTTGCATTTATTTAAGATTATCTTGTTTTACCCTATAATGTGTCAATTGTCTCTAAACATATTTGATTACTGCTAGGAGGAAGATTTTGGAATCACGAGCTTTGCAGAGAGAACAAGATGAGGTGTTCCATGCAGCTCAGGAAGCAGATGCTTCTAAAGTATGGTTATTTCAACAGATTTTTACCTTAAAACAAGGAGATTTCTTTAGCCTTCCTCTGCCTTAACCTTCATTATCACAGTGGTTGATACAGCCTTTATTTTCATACATGCAAGTTATAGATTGATTGGCTAGTGGGCAACAGGTTAAATGTTTTTTGATAATTATATGCACCAAACTAGTTAGCAAGAAGGGAAAAAGGATTGAATAGTAATTTAGAATTTGATTGCATCAACCATTACAAATCATTTGAGGAAATTTATTAAAATAAAATGATACAAATCCCAGCGTATCAATGAACACATTTGCATTCTTCCAAATGATGAAAAAATTGATTTCTTTTTAGAACCAGCTGCAAACAAATATTTCTGTCAATAACACTTAAAGTTAGAGACTTAAATTTGGTATCAGCTACATCTTAATTAAAAATGTTCTTACTTAACAACAGAGGAACCAACAACAAGGTGCAGCAAGGCCAACATTTCAACCTACAGAAAGAAAAGACAGAGAATTAAGCCTCCCCGAAAATGATATGGTAAGTGCTTCATATCTGAAATAATTAAGACTGTATTTGTGTTGCTTTAAAATGCTCTTTCATATAATGCAAACCCTTTTGCAGCTTACTTAAATGGGGTTATACATACATTTCAACTCTCACAGCCAGCAAACATGCTCAATAAGATCTGGAAAAACATAATAATATAAGAAGAAATAGATAAAATATTTCAAAGGTATACATTTTCTATCATTATGTTGTCTTTTTCAAGATACAAGTAGCTCTTAAGATTTAATGGATGGAAAACAAATATGTTTCTGACACAGGCCGAAGAAATACGCAATTTGCGAGAAAATTGGATGAGAAAAGGACCAAAAGATGGTGTAAAGATTAAAGTTTACACGCCCAGTGGTTTGTTCAAAAGAACGTTTCACAGAGGAGGTTGCTATCAAGTAAGTATGCATGATAACCTTGAAAGCAAATACAGCTTTAAAATAATGTACACAATAATCCAAATGTTTTGATATTTTAAGAAATTATAAGAGTTATAATAGCACCACAACATGAGAAAGGAGATTTGCTTTTAAAAAGTGCTGCTGCACATCCCCTCATGTAGCTCATATTATGCAATTTTTTATTAACTACTTGTAGGAGGTGTATGACTGGCTTGGGAGTAGCCAGATGCAGCCATTGTTCTTTTCCCTGGAGACACAGGAAAACAGGACAGTATTTCCAACAGAGGCTATTAAACCTCCTGGAGAGGTGCTGCGGCTAGTAGAAAAGGTATTGAATCAATTAACCAATTCAAGTATTGGTGTGTGGTATTTTTAACCCTTGAATTAGGTTCAAAACCCATGTTTCTTTTTTTGCAATCAAAAACTGCAGATTATTTGATAATGCCATTCGGAGAACTTTGTTATCTTGTGAGCAATATTCAGTTTTCATCAATCACTGTATGTTGGGCAACACTCTAAAATGAACTACATGTTTGAACATTCTTTGCCAGTCAGACTAGAACTGAGTTGAAGTTTTTTTCTTTACTTCCAGTCTGAACAGGAAATGGAAAAACTCATGTCAGAGTTCCCAGAAAAAGTAAGTACACATGTTGTACTTACAAGTTGAGGCTTTTTAACACTCTATTTCATCTCTCCTGACTTTTCATACTGCTTCATCCACATGGCCACATTTATCATAACATGTACCAGAACACCGCTATATGTGTGTATCATCTGTTGCCTGCAGATTGCAATTCTTTCTGTCTGTGTAATTTTAGCCAGACTTATTCCAGTTTTTTTTTGTCTGGTTAAATGTTGGGATTAGGTGATATAGGAAACCTTAGCTAGGGTTAGATTTGCCAGCAGCTGCTTGGCTACAGATGCTTACACACACAAGCCTGATTAATTTGATGACCATTATCTTGGTTATATTGTTAGTCACTAATTCCATATGTTCTCATCAAGATAATATAATTGAACATCATTATTATAAAATACTATAATAGATTACTTTTACTTTATAAGATCCTTTTAATGCCTATAATGTACATCCCTTGATATTTTGAAAGGTTATAGTGAACATTCATGTTATTAAAGCATCTACAGTTAGTAATGAATTTCCTGAACACCTGTGATGATAAAAAAAAGACCCTGTCCTTGCTTAAATGACAGAAAACACAAGGGATGTTTTCAGAAAGTGTATAAAAATGTTTAAGTATGAGATTGAACGTAAATATTTTGCATTTAAGATTAAGTGGATTGGAGAAATTTAGCACGTTTAGTTATTTTAAATGCCCCAGTTTTCTATGTTTTTAACTTTTTTAAGTGCATCTTTTTTTTCTTCTGGTCATTTTTTCCCCCTTCACACAGTTTTCAAAGTTTACCTGGTTAGTCTTTTAATGCATTTGGTGATTAAATTTTAATTTACTGTTGAGAACATCTACAGTGTTTTCTGTCAATGCCAAATCCAAGAGCAATTTTGCGAGCATTGCTTTAATAATAGGTTCACATGCACACATTTATAGATAACTGAAAAGGAAATAGGGAGGGCATTGACATCTGTCCCTTTACGTACTTTTGCAACTAGAGAAAAACACACCTGAAATTCCTCAACTCAATGTATTTCAGAAAATCTTACAGCTAGATTTAGTGTTGGAAGGTGCTTTTGTACCTGGAACTTGCAACCTGTACTATAGAGGTGGATGGTGTGTTCCTTTGCAAGGTCTCACCTAAAGCTCTATTGCTAGATTTGACAGCGGAAGGTGCTTTTGTACTCTGGAGCTTGCAACTTCTACTATAGAGGCCAAAGGTGTATTGTCTGTAACGGCACAACTAGGGCAGGGGTTCACCTGGTGTTCTATTACTAGATTTAGCAGTGGAAGGTGCTCAAGTACTCTGGAGCTTGCTATTTCTACTATAGAGGCAGAAGGCGTGTTCCTCTGCGAGGTTTCACCTGGAGTTCTATGACTGGATTTAGCAACGGAAGGTGCTTTTGTACTCTGGAGCTTGCAACTTCTACTATAGAGGCAAAGGTGTGTTCCTCTGCAGCCCTGGGCGAGGACTCACCTGAAGTTCTATAGGTAGATTTTGTGGCGGAAGGTGCATAAGTACTCTGGAGCTTGCAACTTCGACTATAGAGACGGAAGGTGTATTCCTCTGTGGTGCTACAACTAGGGCGAGGTTTTACCTAACGTTGAATAACTAGATTTGGTGGCGAAAGGTGCTTTTGTACTCTGGAGCTTGCAACTTCTACTATAGAGGCAATAGGTGTGTTCCTCTACAAGGTCTCACCTGGAGTTCTATAGCTAGATTTGGCAGCAGAAGGTGCTCAAGTACTCATTAGCTTACAAATTCTACTATAGAAGCGGATGGTATTTCCTCTGTGGCACCGCAACTAGTGCGAGGTCTCACTTGGAGTTCTATCACTAGATTTGGCGGCAGAAGGTGCTTTTGTACTCTGGAGCTTGCAACTTCTACTATAGAGGCAAAGGGTGTGTTCCTCCACAGCCCTGGGCGAGGACTCACCTGTAGTTCTATAGGTAGATTTTGTGGCGGAAGGTGCTCAAGTACTCTGGAGCTTGCAACTTCTACTATAGAGACGGAAGGTGTATTCCTCTGTGTCGGTACAAGAAGGGAGAGGTCTCACCTCAAGCTCTATTTGCAGATTTGGCGGTGGAAGGTGCTTAAGTACTCTGGAGCTTGCAACTTCTACTATAGAGGCAAAAGGTGTGTTCCTTTGCAAGGTCTCACCTGGAGTTCTATTGCTAGATTTGGCAGCAGAAGGTGCTTTTGTACTCTGGAACTTGCAACTTCTACTATAGAGGCTGAAGGTGTGTTCCTGTACGGTAGTGTGACAAGAGCAAGGTCTCACCTGCAGTTCCAAGATTTGGTAGTGAAAGGTGTATTTGTACTCTGGAGCTTGCAACTTCTATTTCAGGGTTGCAAGGTTTTTTCCTAGTTAGGGGCTCTGCCATTGTCACTGTTAGTCCAGATTTACACTTGTTTCATTGAATTAGGGATAAAGGGGTGTTTTTCTCACTTAAGTATCCTTATCAGTTGTAAATTAAATTAAAATTAAATTGAATCTTTATTAAGTCATAAGATAAATAATCACATATCCTATGTTACAACATTAAAAGAAGGCATATATATAAATTACAGAGAAAATCAAGATAAAAATTATAAGACTAGATTATGTTTAAAAATTAAGCGATTAACAAACGTGTTTTTGAACCTATCAGTGTTTATTTTAGGATGGTGACTTGTCTCTTTCCTCAGATTGTACTTGGTTAATTTCTTTTTTGGCATTATAGCTCTTAAAGGGTGTATTGTATTATTAAAAACATTCTTGAAGATACGCGTGTCCTGTTGAACTAACAATTCATAAACATTAATGTGATCGGATGTATACTTGCGCTTATAACATCGATCTAAGAAACATTGGATTGTTGTTAATTCGGAATTTACAGCGCCAAATACGGACAGCCCGTATAATATATTTGGTAGAACCAGATTTAGAAACAGATGGTCTATTTCGGCCTGATTGTACCCTTCTTTCCTTAAAGATCTTAAAATGAACAGGCACTTGTTTGCTTTAATTAGTTTTTCCCGAATATGTGTTATGAACCTACTGTCTTCCTGAAATGTTACCCCTAAAATAGTAAGCTCTTTTGTCTGTGGTATTCCAGACACCATCGGAAACTCTATTGTACAACCTTTCTTGCGGAAAATGATTTCCTTGCACTTAGATGGATTGCTACACATACCATTACTTCTAGACCACTGGGAAAACTGATTAATCAGTGCGATAGAATTGTCATTATCACCTATCACAGGCGAGATAATGGTTGTATCATCTGCATATTTTACCAGCACGCTCTTATTGTCCAAGTGTATCTCTAAATCACTGAGAAAGACATTGAACAAGTGCGGCCCGCTGACACTTCCTTGGGTGGTACCTTTGTTGACACTTTTCCATTTTCCAATAAACCCATTTCTTGTAGTATTGTATCATTTCAAAGATATTTTATTTTAATATTAAAATAGAATTAAGGAACTGAAAGAAATGCTGAGAAGTCTTAACTTCCCATTTGTTAGACAAAACTTGGACGTTAAATTCTCCTAGAGAAAGACAAATGAAGATAATCTATTTCTGTAATCAATGATTCTTTGAGCCAGGGATGCTTCCACTCTTCTCCTATTTCCTTCCAGGTGTCATTCAAAGGAACTGGCCCTTTACAAACTGACAAAGATCTTAATTCAACCATTGGGACCAGAGGTATGTTTTGATTGGTTTTTGTTCTAGCCTTGCAAGTGCTTTTCACCTCTTATCTAGCTTGAATGCTTTAGAGTAATGCAAACAACACCATTACTACTGAAAGTAAAGTAACCAGGAAAGTTTGTATACTAAATTAAATTAATAAAATTGTACACTAAAATGGTGTTAATGACCCATTTTTCATCTTGTTTAAAAAGAGTGAAAAATAGATGTGCTCCACCATTATAATTGGATAGTTACAAGTAGATGTACACAGAAAATATTAAGATTTTTTCCCAATATTGGAATGTTATTTGACTTTGGTATACATTAAAGAATGTCCTCATCATTTGGAAGTTTAGGTCATCAGTTTTTCAAACTTCTATAATCAGGGTGACCACAAAAATAGTGTGGTCAATAGCCAGGACTTGATTGAAGAAATACAAGTAAATAACATTACATATTAGTTTAACAATACTTTAAAAATTCAATTTAGCAGATGATAGTAACAAGAGCATTGGAAAGAAAGTTAAGAAGATGAAGAAGAGAATAAAAGAACTGGAAAAAAAGGCAACAAAAGGGGAATCAAAAGACACAGATGACAAAAAGAGGAAAAGAAAGAGAAAACCAGAAGACAACAACAAGTCAAACTTAAATGCAAAAAAAATGAAAGCCAAAGAAGATGACATTGAAATGAACAAAATAAGTAGACGTCAAATGAGAAGGCTAAGAGCTAAAGAAAAAAAGAAAAGTAAAACTAATAAGTAGGAAAATCTATCTTAGGTTTTATTGCAAGTGACCATCTATATATATGTATTTCCATTAAAACATTTTTTAGCTATTTTTCTCTAAAGTAAACTTGAAAAAAGGAAACTTTTTATGGACCTTAGCTAGTTATACAACACAAATGTGAGAGAACGAGTCGTACTGCGACTTGCTCCCTCACATTTTGGCTACAACATTTAATGAACTGAAATCAAGAGTCTTAACCCTTTAAATCCCAAGATCTGGTAGTTAATTCTCCCCTCTAGCTACTACTCATTTCCTCGCTAATTAGTTATGAGAACTTGCTGCTAGATCAAGATAGCAGCTTCAACCTGACAAGATTGAATATTCACATTATCTCTTTGCTGAATAATGTAAGGATATTGTAGGGAGAAGTTTTGTGTTAATCACTTCCAGGAGTTAAACGGTTAATGCATTGTTTTTATATCTCACTCGTAGGGAATTAATTTATCATCACCTCTCTAAAATACTGAATGTCATTGTATAATTTGTTTAGTTTGATTTCAAAGCAACAGGTGTAAATTAAGATTTTTTCACTGATGATGATGTTTAATGTCGTTCTTTTTATTTAAGATTTTTACCTGATGTCCGCTGAATTGTACTCTGTTTGCAAGACAACTTTTTGCTTTAAATACACAACCATTAATACAAAAGAAAGAGAGCCCATAACATGTCATTAACCTTGCTGTTTTAAAATAAAAGATGGGCTTTATACATTGAATTCCAGTTGAGTGGTTACTGATCCCTTGCTTAGTTTGAGCTGGTCAAGTGGTTAACCCTTTACACTCTTACATTGTCAGTCATATTCTGTACCCTGTCTTCTTTGCATCCCCTTGGATCCCATTTCTTATAGTACAGACAAGGAGAATTTGTTTGACAATCAGGAGCCTCTTAAATTGGAGTTAATTTCCACCATTGTCTTGACTTTTACATTTGATCCAAGGGTGATACTGTAAGCAGAAAGGAGAAGCCAGTCGCAATTTGGGGGTTTTAAGGGTTCACTGATGGAAACAGCGAATGATAACCGAAATTTAGCATTTTCGTAGACCGTGCTTGAGATAGTGCTGTCAAATTACGCATTTACTGAGCAACAGCAAATGCATAATATTTAGTTTGACGTTCATTGAGCCGTAGAAGGCTACATTTGTGAAAAATACGACGATTTTTTTGGTTTAAAACTAATGTATAAGCACACAATATTCGTACATTTTATGTGTTTCGGCTTTCAATTATCAGCTTATGTAACCGCGTGTGCCAGGTTCACATAGTTCAAGAGTTTGCTACACAAAGGTATAACATAACTAGTGGCTAGATTCTATGTGCATACTACGAGTAGAGATTTCATAACCCTACCTCAACAGTCATAACCTCCAAATCAGTGCTTGCTTCAATACTTGCGAAGAAGTGGTGCTTATCGTTTTTGTAAACTAAGTGAACAACTACCCCTAGCCAACGGTGTACCGTGGGAAGTCTGGGACGGAGTCAACCCTGGATAATCCGACTCGTGATTGAGGAATTAATCAAACTCGATCAAACACTCGATTAGTGATGTAGGTTACTATAGGCCTCGATTCTCGATAAGTCTTAATATAAAGCACGGTAATAAGTCGAAATCCATTTAAATAGTAAATACAGACATGGGAAATAATATCAGACACGGAAAATAATATCAGACACGGGAAATAGCAGACAATGAGGAGGTCTGAAAGAGGCCAACAATAACGGACCCTGTTAATTGATTTCCGACACGAAAATTAATTTTTCGATAGGGAAAATACCCAGACTGAATTTTGAACGGTATGTTACGCCATAATTTCTAGCAGCATCCCAATGGATTTGCACATTGCAGCACCAGCTGTGGCAATCGTTTTCTGGATTGAGCTGGACCTGAGGTCCTGCTGTTTCACTGAGTGGCTCAGTTTATCCCAGATTTCAGGATTAACCCGCGGTGTTGTGAGAGTCTCACAGTTCGCTGGGCGTAAATACTTCGCAGACATGGGATCCGGGTGGACATCAGTTGGAGTCTTTTCTTTAGGGTCCGTTTCAACGGTTAAGAGTTCGTCCTCCGCCTCAGTGGAAAGTATTTGATCATGTTCGTCCGCCATAATCCAAGCACTGGAAAAATACACGACCGACCGCTCTGGAATTACGCGCGCAACTGATCACTCGGGCTACTCGCACATATCTCACGTGACTCACTAGTGAGTAGGACTGGTGTCGAAATAGAATTAATACTGACACCCGCGCTTGTTTTCTTTTGATCGCTGCAGAAAAAATGGCAGTTAAAATTGTAATCGAGTACAGTTTCTTGATCAGCGATTTAAAAATGAGAGCCAAGGTTGTCTCAGCCGGCTAGGGTTCTGTCCTATTCTGCAAAGTGTCAGTCAGGTAGATTTAGCTAACTCTCTTTGTTTCTCAGGGTTACACAGCATTTAGGTATCTCGAGGTGGTACAGAAGATAATGGTCTTGGCTTAATTAATACAACTCTGATACTTATTTTATCTTCATGATGCAATTTCAGTGGTCTCTCTTCTTCTAGATTAAAACTTCAATCACAACAATTCCGATGACAGTGTTCCAGTTGACCGGCGGTAACCACAGGTTACGCTGCGATCAACCAGTGGAATGCTTAGTGCATTTGCTTCATAACAATATTCTCTGTGCCACAGTTGAGGGAAGCTTAGTTCAACCATGATAGTTTCATCGCGTTCAATACGTCTCATACCAGTTATCTGGCCCGTTTTGGTTTGTATAACCATCATAACTCCGTATATCATAGCCGTATCACTTGGCCATGTCTACCCTTTCTTACCGGCCAAGCATTAGCAAAGCGGCTTCATTCGAACCACAGGCGTCACTCTTTGGTGCTCTGATGACCTTGGTGGCTTTCCTCGGACTGGCAATGATGGTGGCTCGGTATGTTCAGGTTCAGGCAGTTCCTGGTGATCTGGAGTGTGAATTCTCAAGTAAGATCATCAGGTTAAACAAAGTTGGTCTACGGTTTGGCATTTCGTGTCTCATAGGAGTTGTCCTGGTCGCCAGTGTCAGGTCTTCTGCCGAAGTGGTATGTATTATGGCTCGGATAAAACCGCAAGAATTAGGACCTTGGGCTAATAAGTCAAATTGTCGATCGACAGAAATAAGTTATTTAGGTAAAAAGGTGTATGTTAAAAGGCTTTTATCATTTAGTTTTTCCAATTTCCGAGTTATTTTTCGTTAACCTCACTAGATCCGATCAATCGCGTGGTTTCAAAATCACTTCAATTCCGAGTGATGATTATTCGAAGCGTAGACGCAGCTACAGAGCAAGCAATAGCTGCTGGAATGAATCAACTCTTCTCCCAATGACTAAATTTAAACAGTCCTAGTATTATTATGTTTAATAACATCAATTACTAACATCTCACCATGTTGTCTCGTGTAATAGCACGTAATTTATAAGGCGTTGTTAGCATCACAATAACCATGCAATCCGTTTTTCAATTTTAACTTCGAAACTTGTCTTTTGATTTACAATGGTTTTCGAAAACATTCTTTCCTTTGCAAGTATTTTCTTATAGTAGCTTTTCCTGCACGCATATTTACAAATGAAGGCTTTACCTCGATATTTACTGCAAAAAGTAAATTATTGCTGGGCGTTTGTTGTTGAGAAGGATACCCCCGTTAAAGTGCCTGTGACACGAAATTTGTTTTTGCATTTTTTGGTTGATAGCTGTGTAATCGATTTATGCGACTAGCGAGTTCTCCTCGACCATTTTTTTGTGGGGAAGATAACCAAAGAATTCAGCTTAAAAGAATGCTGATTAAGGTGCCTGTTCTCACACCGCAAACGATTGTTCAACATTATTTTCGGCTGACATGTCGCAAGTGAAGAATGGTAAGCTCGTTATTATTCAGGTTTATATCACGCGCTTGAGATGTACTCATCCTCCTTGTCTTTCCACATGACTACATTTGCACTTTTCTTATCGTATGAAAATCATGCTAGTTGTAGTTTCCATCGTATTTTGTTACCAGAAATACATAATTTATGATAAAGTTCGAGCCCTTTCCTGAACTGGCCGATATCCTGTTGCGTGAACAGTACGAAACCTTTGACGGATACTGGCATAAATACAAGCCCGAAGGGGCCGTGTGAAAGTCGATGCATACGAAATATTAATTTAAAATACTGATGTTAGTTGTTTGCCATTGAGCGAAGTGGGTCATATGGCAATGCTGCACTTACACTAAAAAAGTTCTCTCTATTAAAATCTCTATTTGAGGTTAACTTGAATCAGACAAACTCGCTCATTTTCCGTTTGACCGGCTCGACGACAACAGCCTCAGCCTTTGCAATCTTTGAGGAAAGGAGCATGATTTGCATTTTTCAAGCCGTGAAATCTTTAAATTAAAGTAGCCCCTTCAATCACAGGAACGAAACTTCCCGATGACTTCTCGGCACAAAATCATCGTGCCTCGTGATGCAGCCGATTGTTTCGTCAAATGTTAGCTTGTGGTTTGCTAGGGGAATCATTCCACAGCAACGAAACTTTAGAGCAGTGACCAAGGGTAACCTTCGCCGCACTTAGTGCGAAGGAATAAAATGTTATGTCAACAAAAACGAACACAACTACCCATTCTTAACATAGATTTCGCCATAGAAAACAAAACACAAACGAAACAAACTAAACATTCGGTAACGGGAGATTTTTGTTCTAATCTTGACCTGAACACCGCACACGACCAAAACCGTCTTAGTCAGTCTTTGTAGAGATCTTCGTTTGAAGCGGTTCTCCTTCGTAGGGCTGAATCGTCCTTGCAACCTCCATTCCTTCTTTACTACTTGAGTACGATGTATCAAAACTCTTGGCAGAGCTTGCTGAAGGTAGGTATACATCGCTATCTGACATTATTCAAGAGTATTTCAACGCTGACAGATACAAAATTACAAGAGATGTGAGAGATTTGTAAATGTCAACGGAGAGTTTCATAGTTTTCTACGTCATCACCCGCTAATTCGTTTCCAGTCCTCGGGACACTTTTAAGACAAAATAAGGACATTTTAAGGCCCAAAAAAAAGCGAGTTTTAAGTTTTTTGAAATCTTTCTTCTATCGGAATTGGTTTTTACATATGATAAGCTAAATGTTTACGCAAAAAAAAAGAAAAAAAATTCGTGTCATAGACACTTTAAGTCCGAATTTTGAATTGTTAATATTTCGATCCAAACTCAGGGCATAAATTTTCTCGATGTACCTTTTTATCAGATGCGATCCTTCACCAAACACGTGGCCTTGCTTCTCATGTGATCGTAATTCTCTGCTTAGGGGTTAATCAGAACTTGCTAAAAGAATTCACTTTAGATCAGAATATGCAGAGGTCACTTAGAGCCTATTAACATGGAGATGGGGGACCCCAGGTAGGTGAGGTAACCCACCTTGATGGGGTAACCACCCATTCATATGATCTCTTGTTTTACCTTGAACACGTCTACATGATAGGTGAGGTAACCCACTTAGTGGGTTGTCCGGTCTGTCAGGTAGGGTAACCCTGTCAGCCGGGGTAGCAATTTGCCAAGTAAACGTCTCAAGGTTTGGTAACCCGCCTAGTCGGGGTTGCGTTCATGTTACACTTGCGAGAACGCCGCCCGGGGTTGTAAGATGTATGTTAATGCGGGCTACCTGACCAACCTGGGGTCCAGACCCTCATATATCCTTTTTCTTTCTGTGCAGGTTATCTTTGTCGCTGGTAGGAGAGAGTCCGGACCTCCTCTTGAAAAACTTCATGACGCTGCTACCGTGTTACTTCTTGTCAGCGCAATACCATACCTTTGGTTCCAAACCGCTATTACCTTCTTCACGGTTAAAATGGGCCTCCATTCAAAATGGGTGTTCATTTTCAGGCTCGTCGTGTCTTGTACTATGACATGCACTGGCATAGGATATCCTTTCTTCTATTGGTTCTCGACAACAAAGTTACAAACAGGTAGCTCCGAAGCTTTCTGGAGCCCTGATGACGGTGGTTATGCCCTGCACTTGTTTAGCACTATCGGAGAGTGGGTTGCCTGTCTGTGCTTAGCGCTCTTCCCTGCATCCTTTTACCAAGAATTTAAAACTTTTTCTCTGGAAATTTATCACGTTAAAGTTAAGGAACTTACAGACAGAAAGAAAAGTGACTATGTAAAGATAGGAACAAACGACGACTAGAATGGTCATTTGTTGCAAAGTATGTGAATAATACGTCCATTTATGCGAAGCTTCAACATCCCCACCCTCCCCCCCCCCTCGGTTGCCTTGCTGCGTAACTATGTTAGCAGCAAGCTTCTGATGACAAGTTGGATCTATTAGATGTGCCCATCGTTTTTTAAAAGATACGAGAGGTCGAGCGCCGTCTTTTATTGACACATAAGTTCATTACCTAGCTAAAAAAAAAGTATTCTAAATGTCTTCTTTTTTCATTAATCGCACATGTTTCATGTGTCACTTAGGTAGGGCGGTTTATACTTAACTTAATCAGCCGAAGTTGCCGTGTTTATAATGATAAAACAGTTCGAGTTGAATTCTTCAAAATCTCTTGCGAAGTGCGGCAAAATGAAATGAAATGAAATGATGCTGTGTTGGCTAGATTAACCGACCTATGTAATATGTTATTAAAAAATGGTAGTCTTAATTTCCTACAGTATTCGTTATCAGTCTCCCTCATCGTGTCGTTTTCTTGAATCTACAGCAAGTTGAAATCAGTACTATTTCATTTCCTTGGCTGGCATCTTTTTTGCAGATTATAGTGCCGAGTAATTACAAAATATGTTGCATGACCGACCGAAATTTTTGTCCAAATTTAGATCTTCCGTTGGTTATACCATTTGTAATTTCTGCCAAAAAATAAAGAAATTAACGGGAAATCAACACCTGTACTTTAAAAACTATTTTAGCGTTCCAATGAAAATCGATGAGAGAATGAACAATTCTTTTCCGCAAATTTGAACTGAGACGTCACATATCATGTTGCAACTGACCTGTGTCGGTAAGGGACCAGTCTTTGCTTTTTACCTGGGGAGCGGGGTCGAAGGATTTAAAGGGGGATCACATGATTTTTAGGGGGAACGTAAGGGGGGGGGTCAAGCGTCGCTAACAGAGTATAAAAGGGAGGAGGGGAGGAGCGGCAGAAAATTAACTGCTAATGAGGGGGGGGGGGGTCGTAAAAATGTTACAGAGCCTCATGGGAGATCACGTGCATTCGCCCAGTCACAATCAAATTCCTCCAACCTCCCCAAGCGATAAGAAAAGACAAAAGAAAAAACAAAGAGCTAGACCAGGCGAAAACAATTTTATCAGCTTTAAATCATATCACGGCGTTTTTTTTTTTTATTTGAGAGAAACATAACTACTATTATTTGGAATTATTTGTCAGCGGGCAATCGCAGCTTTGTGACTCCAAGCTGGCATCTAAACACGTTCTGCTGGTTAGATTAAAACTTCAACCAAGTGTGTGATACGAATTTCGTCAAGGGGCAATGGAACCAGTGGTGAAATCACGTCTCTCTTTCTGGTATTGTACACTTCATTAGTCGAACTGTGGTTGGAATTTGTGGAATAACATATTGTTCACTCCAAACCGTTATCACCTACTACCTCATTAAACCCCAAACAAATACCGTCAAGCTTTTCGCGCTTCGCCTCGCAACATCGATTCTTCTATGCGTCAGCGGTCTCATGCACGTGTCTATGGACGTATGGCTTGCGGCACAACTTTTGAAAGGAACTGCCAATGCTAAAAACCGATGCATTTTAACTTGAAGGACGAAGAAGACATCATGTTCTCTATTTATAATATCAGTGACTGGTTGACTTATGTACTTTTTGCTTTGTTTTCATCAACATATTATGTGGAATTTCGCCGTTTGGATCGTTTGAAAATGAGCTGTTTTCAAAAACATTCTCCAGAAAAGAAGCCGACTGAACGGGTTCAGAACAATTATACGAAACTGAAACACGAAGAGAGTGAAAACTCTGATCTAGAATAAAACTGATACAAATCGTTTGAACTCCTATCCGACTGCTAGGGAAAATAATCTCCTTTTAATCCCACGTAATACTGACAAAATCAACTAAAAAGATCGATTTGTAATGAAGTAACTATATTTGATCCTAATCAGTAACCGGTCTCTCTCTTGGTACAGCTTTCCAGACAATCGGTCACACCCGACAACAACAGCAACTACTACACGACTGAGTCCTTATTTACATTTACAAAGTAGTCTAGAACATTCCGGAAAACAACTTTGGGCCTGTTTACATGGAGATGGGGGACCCCAGGTATGTGAGGTAACCCGCCTGGCCGTGGTCAAAAAATAAAACGCGTTTACATGCAATCTTACAACCCCGGGGTGCTGGGGTGAGGTTTCTTGAGGTCGTTGTTGCGTTTGCAATTAAGGAGTTTGAGCACAGGCGTCCCAAGCTCACATCTGTCTCCATGTCAAATTCACAATCACAATAAGAAAAACGTGACCGAAATTCTACTGTAAGATAAGACCGCCAAAAGGATAAGAAGACCGCCAAAAGGAATAGGAATTGATCAACTTGCTCATTATAATTTTTTTTACTGAATGGCTTATGGTAATATGTTTGTAATAAACGTCAAATCGAGGCTTCTTCGTTAAATGATCATCCTTAATTCTCTTCGCCAATTCGTCAATTTTGTTTACTTAGCAATTACGTCATAAGCTTTAACACGTGAACGTATGCTGATAGCGGCCTTCTTTTAGTAGTTCTAGTTTTCAGCTTTACAGAGCTAGCCTACGTGTTTTATTAAACTAAGGGCGCGTTCCTTTGGGAGGATCCAGGTTAGGATTTATGATCCAAGATCACACAGATCACGGTGCATGAAAAGAAAGGAGTTTTAGACGAGCTCTCAGAGAATTCCAAAAAGTGCGCTATTTTAAGGGCTTGTTTACATGGAGGTGGGGGACCTCAGGTAGGTCACGGAGGTAACCCGCCTAGCCGTGGTCGAAAAATAAAACGTGTTTACATGCAATTTTACAACCCCGGGGTGCTGGGGTGAGGTTTCTTGAGATTGTTATTGCGCTTGCAAGGAGTTTGAGCAGAGTCGTCCCAAGCTCACGTGTCGAAAAAGACGAAAGATGAATTCTCTGACACATTCACGTATTTATTCATGAAAGCGTCACACGTTGTGTTACGCGGTGTTTGGTTTCGCGAGGAACCGTTGACTTAATAAGTTATAAGGAATAGTTTGGGAAACCAAATATGGTCGATTTACAACGCAAAATATTCCGAAATGTGAACATTTTACACTCCTTGTGTGTCCGTTGCGGTTTCTGGTGATTTCTGCCATGAGACGGTTAAGAAATGTACAAAGTTTTAAAACATAAATGTTTCGCTTTTGAGCTTTTTGCCATGAACGCGACCCTGACTAGGCGGGTTACCCCACCTTGACACGTTTACATGGCAAATTGTCACCCCCCGGCTGACCGGGTTACCCTACCTGGCAGACCGGGCAACCCGCCTAGGCGGGTCACTCCATCTATGATTTAAACGTGATAAAAATAAAATAAGAAATTATATGGACAGGCGGGTTACCCCACCTAGGCGGGTTGACTCACCTACCTATACCTGGGGTCCCCCACCTCCATGTAAACAGGCCCTAAGACTTGTGAATGCACGTGGGTTATTGAGCTCTTCCCTGAATGGCTCGTCTAACTGCACGGACTTTTAGCGCGCAAAATTTTTCTAATTAGCACTATTCATTAGAAGCACATTTTTTCACGACAAACTCAAACGATGCAATTAAAATAGAAGCAAGTATTGATTACGATATGGATACTTGGGAACCCTGAATGTTTGCGATCAGTGGCCGATCGATTTAACATCAATCATCATCAAAAATCAATTTTATTTTGTGTTTATCGCAGAATTTGTGGAGCGATTGTCAACAATCTTTCCGGTCAATATACGAAGTACCTACCTGTTTGAAATTGAGCACCGGTGGGCAAAATGATTAATTTCGGATCCTTCGCCCAAAGGGACGCGTTGGATCAATTATCCAATGATCCGTCTTTAGATCACACAAATCGGTGATCCGATGAATCCTTGTTCAGAGTGGATTTGATAGATCACTGATCTGAAAATGGATGTGCTCGAAAGGAACGTCACAGATCAGAAATCCTGATCCGGATTTTCCCAAAGGATCTGTTGTCGTTTCTATCTTCTATCTCCTGCGATTTTATGGCCTTTAATGATTTTATAACTGTTATCGTTTAGGTTATTACTATCGCTTCAGGACAATTTGAAATACATGTATTCTCTCGTTATTACTGATTTTTATATGTCTTTAGAGATCACTTAGAAACATCTGTTACGCCGCAATTATGCTCGGAATGTTCTCCCTTATTGGTTTGTGATTGGCGTTATCTTGTTATCTGTGGTTATTCCATTACCTTCAATATATCATCGTTAATTACAGCTGGTTTCCCGTGATCTCTGGCCTTCTTCGGTCAGCATGCACGCAAAGTTCAACGCGAGTAGTTGTTGACAAGTAAACTTTGGCTCTTCAAAAGTCGCCCCGAACCTGGCGTTACAATGTTATTTCCATTCCTTTTCCAACACCAGTAAAAGGGAACCCTTACAATGTTTTTAGTTTCGATATATTTCTATTTTTATCGTTGAGCAATATTCAGTATGCATAACATGCAACTTTTTAGCAACTAAAAGGGTCTCGATGGGGCGATGGCTTCATCTTATGCCTGACGGCTAAGTTTTTTTGGTCGTTTTACGGCTAACAATTAAACCTACTGAGACCCTTAATTTATACTGACACCCGCGCTTGTTTTCTTTTCATCACTGCAGAAAAAATGGCGGTTAAAATTGTAATCGTGTATAGTTTCTTGAACAGCGATTTAAAAATGAGAGCCAAGGTTGTCTCAGCCGACTAGGATTCTGTCCTGTTCTGCAATGGGAAAAGTTTCCGCACAGCCCCATACTTCATTATGCATGCACATCTTATTAATTATGCATTCTACTCTTTGTCTTTGAATACAATAGACAATTCCCTTGGTAATTGAATATATACATCCCTAATTATTACTTACTGCATCAACAAAAGTGGATTTTTTTCCGCGTTGTTTTTCCCTCTCTCTCTCTCCATATTCCCCTCTTTCTCTTCCCCATTTCTCTGGCGGGCACTTCCTACTATCTATCCTTCCTTCAAGGCCCCTCTCATGAGCTTATGATTGCCTACCGGACGAGGGCTACATTCATCTCACAGTGAACCACAGCCTAAACTTCTTAGACCCAGCGCCCACAGGCGCTCATACTCAGCGCCTTGAAAATACACGAAGAGGAATCAAACGAAGTATACCTCGTACAGGAATATCCAAAGATCTCTTCGGTAGCTACCTACAGGAGTGGTTGTGGCGTAAGCAATATGTAGAAGATCCTCTTGGAAACATAATCGAGCATATCGCCGAAGTATATGATGTTGTATGTGCTTGTGCCTGTCTACGCAACCACCGAGGATGAAAGTCAACATTCAATGAAGAAAGAAAAATAAGCAACTCTACTTGTGAAGGGAAAAGGAAAAACGACAACGACAACGACAATGGACAACTTTAAAGGTGAGCATCGATTATATCTTTATTGTTTTACGAATGTTTGCTTTCAAAAACAACAATTTTGAGGCTAATATGAGGCGGAATTTAAGCTGTTTTAATCTATAAGTTTCTTATAGTAATTTTTATTTGACTGTTAAAATATTTTAAATCAGCGCTCGATTAAGCGCAATTTTTAATCATAAAACAAAGCGGATAGTCCCAAAGGTAATCTATTGTTTGCGCTATTGTTTCTTCTAACAAAGGACTGTATGCATAATGAAGTATGGGTCAGGTAGATTTAGCTAACTCTCTTTGTTTCTCAGGGTTACACAGCATTTGGGTATCTCGAGGTGGTACAGAAGATAATGGTAATGGCTTAATTAACACATCTTTGATACTTATTTTATCTTCATGATGCAATTTCAGTGGCCTCTCTTCTTCTAGATTAAAACTTCAATCACTACACTTCCGATGACAGTGTTGCAGTTGACGCGGTAACCACAGGTTACGCTGCGATCAACCAGTGGAATGCTCAGTGCATTTGCTCAATAACAATATTCTCTGTGCCACAGTTGAGTGAAGCTTAGTTCAACCATGATAGTTTCATCGCGTTCAATACGTCTCATACCAGTTATCTGGCCCGTTTTGGTTTGTATTACCATCATAACTCCGTATATCATAGCCGTATCACTTGGCCATGTCTACCCTTTCTTACCAAGCATTAGCAAAGCGGCTTCATTCGAACCACAGGCGTCACTCTTTGGTGCGCTGATGACCTTGGTGGCTTTTCTTGGACTGGCAATGATGGTGGCTCGGTATGTTCAGGTTCAGGCAATCCCTGGTGACCTGGAGTGTGAATTCTCAAGTAAGATCATCAGGTTAAACAAAGTTGCTCTACGGTTTGGCATTTCGTGTCTCATAGGAGTTGTCCTGGTCGCAAGTGTCAGGTCTTCTGCCGAAGTGGTATGTATTATGGCTGAGAAAACCGCAAGAATTAGGACTTTGGGCTAATAAGTCAAATTGTCGAACAACAGAAATAGGTTATTTCGGTAAAAAGGGTGTATGTTAAAAGGCTTTTATCATTAGTTTTTCCAATTTCCGAGTTATTTTTCGTGAACCTCACTAGATCCGATCAATCGCGTGGCTTCAAAATCACTTCAATTCTGAGTGACGATTATTCGAAGCGAAGACGCAGCTACAGAACAAGCAATAGCTGCTGGAATCAATCAACTCTTCTCTCAATGACTAAATTAAAATAGTCCTAGAATTATTATGTTTAATAACATCAATTAATAACATCTCACCATGTTGTCTCGTGTAATAGCACGTAATTTATGAGGCGTTGTTAGGATCACAATAACCACGCAATCCGTTTTTTCAATTTTAACTTCGAAACTTGTCTTTTGATTTATCATGGTTTTCGAAAACAGTCTTTCCTTTGCAAGTGTTTTCTTATAATAGCTTTTACTGCATATTTACAAATGA
Organism: Pocillopora verrucosa; assembly: GCF_036669915.1. Taxonomy (NCBI): domain Eukaryota; kingdom Metazoa; phylum Cnidaria; class Anthozoa; order Scleractinia; family Pocilloporidae; genus Pocillopora; species Pocillopora verrucosa. Next base: position 15,505,397 of record NC_089325.1, read on the forward strand.
AGGCTTTACCTCGATATTTACTGCAAAAAATAAATTATTGCTGGGCGTTTGTTGTTGAGAAGGATACCCCCGTTAAAGTGCCTATGGCACGAAATTTGTTTTTGCATTTTTTGGTTGATAGCTGTATTCAACATTAGAAATAATCAATTTATGCGCCTAGCGAGTTCTCCTCGACCATTTTTTTGTGGGGAAGATAACCAAAGAATTCAGCTTAAAAGAATACTGATTAAGGTTCCTGTTCCCACACCGCAAACGATTGTTCAACATTATTTTCGGCTGACATGTCGCAAGTGAAGAATGGTGGGCTCCTTATTATTCAGGTTTATTTCACGCGCTTGAGATGTACTCATACTCCTTGTCTTTCCACATGACTACATTTGCGCTTTTCTTATCGTATGAAAATCCTGCTAGTTGTAGTTTCCATCGTATTTTGTTACCAGAAATACATAATTTATGATAAAGTTCGAGCCCTCTCCTGAACTGGCCGATATCCTGTTGCGTGAACAGTGCGAAACCTTTGACGGATACTGGCATAAACACAAGCCTGAAGGGGCCGTTTGAAAGTCGATGCATACGAAATATTAATTTAAAATACTGATGTCAGTTATTTCCCATTGAGCGAAAGGGGTCATATGGCAATGCTGCAGTTACACTTAAAAGGTTCTCTCTATTAAAATCTCTATTTGAAGTTTTACTTGAATCGGACAAACTTGCTCATTTTTCGTTTGACCGGCTCGACGACGACAGCCTCTGCCTTTGCAATCTTTGAGGAAAGGAGCATGATTTGCATTTTTCAAGCCGTAAAATCTTCAAATTAAATTAGCCCCTTCAATCACAGGAGCGAAACTGCCCGATGACTTCTCGGCACAAAATCATCGTGCCTCGTGATGCAGCCGATTGTTTCGTCAAATGTTAGCTTGTGGTTTGCTAAGGGAATCATTCTACAGCAACGAAACTCTAGAGCAGTGACCAAGGGCAACCTTCGCCGCACTTAGTGCGAAGGAATAAAATATTACGTCAACAAAAACGAACAAGTATAAAAAACTACCCATTCTCAACATAGATTTCGACATAGGAAACAAATCACAAACGAAACAAACTAAACATTTAGTAACGGGAGATTTTTGTTCTAATCTTGACCTGAACACCGCACACAAGAAACCGTCTTGGTCAGTGTGCGTAGATATCTTCGTTTGTACGGTTCTCCTTCGTAGGGCTGAATCGTGCTCGCAACTTCCATTTCTTTACCACTTGAGTACGATGTATCAAAACTCTCGGTAGGGCTTGCCGAAGGAAGGTATACATCGCTATCTGACATTATTCAAGAGTATTTCAACGCTGACTGATACAAAATTACAAGAGATGTGAGAGATTTGTAAATGTCAACGGAGAGTTTTCGTAGTTTTCTACGCCATCACCCGGTAATTCGTTACCAGTCCACGGGACACCTTTAAGACAAAATAAGAGCTTTTTGGGCCCGAAAAAAGCGAGTGTTCAGTTTTTTGAAATCTTTCCTCTATCGGAATTGGTTTTTACATATGATAAGCTAAATTTTTACACACACACACACAAAAAAAACTAGTGTCATAGACACTTTAAGTCCGAATTTTGAATTGTAAATCTTTTCGATCCAAACTCAGGGCATAAATTTTCTTGATAGACCTTTATCAGATGCGATCCTTTACCAAACACGTGGTCTTGCTTCTCATGTGATCGAAATTCTCTGCTTAGGGGTTAATCAGAAATTGCTAAAAGAATTCACTTTAGATCAGAATATGCAGAGGTCGCTTAGAGCCTGTTAACATGGAGATGGGGGACCCCAGGTAGGCGAGGTAACCCGCCTTGATGGGGTAACCGCCCGTTCATATGATCTCTTGTTTTATCTTGATTACGTCTACATGATAGGTGAGGTAACCCACTTAGGGGGGTAGGGTAACCCTGTCAGCCGGGGAAGCAATTTGCCAAGTAAACGTCTCAAGGTTGGGTAACCCGCCTAGTCGGGGTTGCGTTCATGTTACACTTGTGAGCACGACGCCCGGGGTTGTAAGATGTATGTAAATGTGGGCTGTTATTCGATTACAGCTAGGCGGGCTACCTGGCCAACCTGGGGTCCAGACCCTCATATATCGTTTTTCTTTCTGTGCAGGTTATCTTTGTCGCTGGTAGGAGAGAATTCGGACCTCCTCTTGGAAAACTTCATGACGCTGCTACCGCGTTACTTCTTGTCAGCGCAATACCATACCTTTGGCTCCAAACCGCTATTACCTTCTTCACGGCTAAAATGGGCCTCCATTCAAAATGGGTGTTTATTTTCAGGCTCGTCGTGTCTTTTACTATGACATGTACTGGCATAGGATATCCTTTCTTCAAGTGGTTCTCGACAACAAAGTTACAAACAGGTAGCTCCGAAGCTTTCTGGAGCCCTGATGACGGTGGTTATGCCCTGCACTTGTTTAGCACTATCGGGGAGTGGATTGCCTGTCTGTGCTTAGCGCTCTTCCCTGCATCCTTTTACGAAGAATTTAAAACTTTTTCTCTTGAAATTCATCACGTTAAAGTTAAGGAACTTACAGACAGGAAGAAAAGTGACTATGTGAAGATAGGAACAAACGACGACTAGAATGGTCATTTGTTGCATAGTATGTGAATAATACGTCCATTTATGCGAAGCTTCATCTTTTTTGCAGATTACAGTGCCGAGTAATCACGAAATATGTTGCATCACCGACCGAAATTTTTGTCCAAATTTAGATCTTCTGTTGGTTATACCATTGGTAATTTCTGCTAAAAAATAAAAAAAATTAACGGGAAATCAACACCTACACGTTAAAAACTATTTTAGCGTTCCATTGAAAATCAATGAGAAAATGAACAATTCTTTTCCGTAAATTTGAAATGAGACGTCACATATCATGTCGCAACTGATCTGTATCGGTAAGCGACCAGTCTTCGCTTTTTGCCTGGGGAGCGGGGTCGATGGAATTAAAGGGGGATCACATGATTTTTAGGGGGAACGTAAGGGGGGGGGGGAGGGGTCAAGCGTCGCTTAAAGAGTATAAAGGGGGGGGGGAGCTAAAGAAAACTAATTGCTAATGAGGGGGGGATCGTAAAATGTTACAGAGCCTCATGGGAGATCACGTGCATTCGTCCTGTCACAATCAAATTCCTCCAACCTCCCCAGGCGATAAAAAAAGACAAAAAAAAGGAAAGGAAAAGAACTAGACCAGGCGAAAACAATTAAACCAGCTTTAAATTATATCACGGCATTTTATTTTTTAGAGAAACATGACTATTATTGTTTGGAATTATTTGTCAGCGAGCGATGGCAGCTTTGTGACTCCAAGCTGACATCTAGACACGTTCTGCTGGTTAGACTAAAATTTCAACCAGGAGCCCATTACCCGGAGCCTACATACCAATTGAAACCTTGAGTCAACCCTGTCCTGTATCTTTTTATTTTTAAAGCTGAGATTCGCATAACACTCTAAAAAAAAAATGGCGACCAAAGGCAAAGGCTGACCCATATTCCTTCTCTGCATGTAACATAAACAATAGAGGACCACAACTCTCTTATGATTGGCTATTATGTACCACCCGCGAAAGATCCCGTTGGGGACGACTGATCCCCCCCCTCCCCCACGTTCCCCTGACAACTAAGTGATCCCCCAAAATCCTCACCTCCCTTCCTCCCTCCGCTTCCAGGCGATAAAAAGTTAACTGAATTATCGTTATGAGTGTGTATCATCTAAAATGAAAGTTATTTTGGGAAAAATCAGAATTAATGCTTTCAGTTTCAAACCTTCTCCCCAAAGTCACTGACTTGGATCGATACAGATTCTTCAAACGAAATCTTTGAACGGTTTAAGATAGAAGGGAAGCCAAGTGAAAATAAATGCATTGAGCTCGTTTCTTTAGCTCTGATTTGATAAAATTACCACATATGCATAATTTTCCGCAATAAGTAAATCTTTTGTACAGACACACGTCATAGTATGGACCGTAGCAATATTTCTAACCAAAAACCTCTGCAGGTTCATTAGTATTGTTAATATTTTGTTGAGGTCGAACTGTGGTTAAAATTTCCAAACCAGGCAAAGATGAACAAAACACCTGGCCCCGATTGTTCGAAGGTTGGACAACGCTATCCACTGGATAAATCTCTATACGATGGATAACGCTATGCGTTTTGCCATCACTTACCCGCTGGATACTGATTTATCCATTGGATACATAGCGTTATCCGACCTTTATACAACTGGGCCCTGGTCACAGGAGATGGATTATGACCTCTACTATGATTTTATTTCTTTTTAGAAGTCGAGCCCCAAAACAGCATGGACAAATCTAGACCTCAAAGATCAGTTTTCTACTCCTAGAGAAGCGTTTCATCCTCATCATGTTGGTCATGGATATATTTTTGATGCCTCTAAGTACCTTATTTGTATTATATATTCAACTCGCGATCTCTTTTTTGATTGGCCGAAAGCGTACAGTGAATTTCGAAATCAGCGCATGGGACGTCATCTAGCTGCAAATTATACAATAATCATGTCAAGGACACTTAAGGTTACGGGTAATCATGTCGTGTACGACCGCGGTGCATGAGTTTGTAAGGGTAGTTATGTCAAGTTGGCCTACTTTGGGTTGCTTGCTGATGCTTACACGTTTGGAAACAAATTATCAGCTTCACTTACTCTCGTGACAATTTTCATTTCGTTCGGCTTCGGCTGATAACCCCTACCTCGACCTTGATTATTCTGGATATCACAAACACCTCATCCAATTATGGTATAATATCGATCAGGTTGAAAGTTTTTCTCCCACCTTAGCCGGTGGGAGCTACCGGCAAAGCATCACTGGGATGGGGTCGATGATTATTTCGCTGCGTTTGCAATTCCACGTCCAAGCTGTCTTGTGCCCGCCTTAAATGCAGTATGTCAAACAACGCTCCACGAAGCTTTTCCAGTCGCCAGCAATAAATCAGTGGATTGAGGAGAGAGCACAAGAAGGCAAATGTGTAGGACCATGTTGACAATACGTACAACATATGCGGCTCCACCAAACCATCTAAGAAAGTTGCACTTCCAAAAAGTACGGTTACGGGCAGGTAGGAGAAGAACAGCGCCGTTAAGATGATTGTTAGAGTCTTAGCTGCCTTGTGGTTCTTTTTAAGGCGCTTTGCTTCTTCGTCAGGTAACTGCTCAGTTTGCAGACGACGTTTATGCTTTTTGGCTTCCAAGAAGACAGCTGTATGGGTGAAGACAATGATAACAATGTAAACAGTAATAACGACTATGAACATTAAATCGTTTGCGACCAGCAGTATTGAATATAAATCTGATTCAGTGTTTATAGACGCAAGAAGGATCATTGCAATTATGCCAACAGCTGAAACTAACCAGACCGTCACCACGCCAGTAAGGACTCTCTTCTCTGTTACGATGTCGTCATATCTGAGGGGGAACTTTATGGAAATATAGCGTTCAACACTGATCAACATAAGATGGCCAACTGACGCCAGGCACAATCCAATGCCGACCACCCCCAGTACTGTATCGAACATACAAAACGGCCCAAGACCAAAGATGTGCTTAATTTCTGCCGCCACGGTCAAGGGCTGCAAGAGCAAGCCAACTAGAACGTCCGTCACGGCCAAACACGCCAGGAGGATGTTGTACATAGTTCTCAACTGTTGTTTGGTCACTACCAGTAAAACAACCAGAGCATTTAACACAATGCAGATGACGGCTGAGGTAATGTTGACGCAGATAACAGCAACAAGATTATTATAAACAGTTTCTTGTAAGTATCTTGGCCGCCAAGCCGAGAAAGTAAGATGTGGGCAAACGTCTGATGACTTTTTGGCCATCAGAGGAGCTTTGCTAATCGCGTTCTATAGGGTTATTTATGAAGTGACTGGCCACAAGTTTTGGGAGTCCTTTTATTTAATGAGGACCAGTTCACTTTTGTCTTTCTCCAGGAAGTATAACGTACTGACGTTGAGTACATAGCCGCTTATTGGTGCATGTAATGTCACTTTTTAAGACTTTTAAAGATGAATTAAAAACTCAGACTCTTTTTTTCCTTTTGTTTGCTGTTAATAGTTTTTGGGAAACATTTGTAAAACTAAAGAAATCAAAATCGATTCTTCTTTTGCAAGCACCTCACAGGTGCTATTGCACTCTTTTCACTTTTGCACGCGCACAGAGTAAAAAACCCGCCGGCTTATTCCTTTCAACCAGAGCATCTGACTCTACCTTAAAGTTTTTTTCTTGATGAAATTGTAATAAGCTTTGATATACGAGCAAGCCATCACATTTAAGGTGAGGCAAGGCACCGATCAAGACCCTTTTATTGTCGCCTTCTATTTGGCAAATTTTTTTTTACAGTATTTCTATCTTCATCTAATGAGTCGACTCGAATGGCTTGCACCACCTGCGTACTTTTCTCATTTTTAAGGTGTCTGTTGTTGACCGTTGTTGAATTATTTTGGGAAAATAGAGATTAGTTTCGAGATAATTATGAATTCAATGTCCAATTTACCCCCTTTTGAAGTCACAAGCGTGTTTTTCTTGCACACATATGCTGTAAAAACAAAGTTTCACCTAGAAACCTTTTAGCTACTCTTAACGAAAACATTTTGAACTTTGGTAGTAGTATGAGCTGGTTCACTGACTAAAACTCTGTGGTTTTGTTGTATCGTAATACGTGTTTTGCAATATTGCTATCATGGTGAATCTGCTGAAACGTCCGCCACTGATATCAATAGATTATTCATAAAAGTCTCGTTTTACCTAGTTTGTGCGTATTCTCCTCTAATGAAGAGGAATCTAATGCTCAATTGCAGACATGGTAAATAAATCTCTTTTCTCACCTAGCTATGAATATAATTGTGAAAACTAAATATATACCCAAACACTTTGGATCCAGTTAAGACAAGCCGGTTTACTAAAGAAATTCCATACCTGGAAGTTGTTCAGCTAAGCACTTGCACCACATTAATTATAATTTATGTGCTGTAAATAACAAAGTTTAGTCGTTCTTTTTATCTGAATTTGGTCTTTAGAACAGGTGTACTGTGGCAATTCAAATGTTTTTTTGAGGTTCGGTTTCGCCATTAAAATTATGTGAGAAAATCAATATATTGATCAAATTTCTGTAATTAATTTGTTTTCATAATTGTGCGGGAATGAGAACAGGAAAAAGGTGCAGCTGTTATTCCTCTTACAGAAAGATACAGAAAGGAATATTGGTACTTGTTGTGTTCACTGAGTTGTTTCCAATCAATTTTCAACTCGTGCTACAAAGGAGAATGAAAGATAACTCACAACCCATGCATTTTTCTATGGCTAAATCAACATTATGGTAATTCAAAGCACTTGCATATGAATATCAGTGTGTTTATTTGGATGAATTTTGTTTTGGATTGAAAGTTCGTTCTTTGAAGAAACGTGTCCTCTAAAAATAATTTCACAAATTGATTGATTAACCTGTCTGCCGTTTATTGGATTTCAAAATTAAATCTTTTTAAACTAGTATCACACGTTTCAATGCTTGTCGAACGATTCGATTCAAAGAAAACAAAAAGATGTTCATACTTCTTTCTAAATGGCGGCTAAAAAGCTTCAGGAGCCATCATTGCCATGCTATTAAATGCGCTGGTTATCATCGTCCTAGCGACAAAACAGCAGCAGAGAACTCCTCACACCATCCATAGCGTCTTTGGCAGCAACAGGTTTTTCTGATTGGCGCGATCGTGCAACCTTTGTTCGTGGCAGCAGAAATTAAGCCCATCCTTGGTCTCGGGCTGTTTTGTATTTTCGATACAGTGGTGGAGATGGCCGGCATTGTAGATTGTCTGGCGTCAGTTGGCCATCTTGTTGATCAGTGTTGAGCGCTAAGTTTCATAAAGCTTCCCGTCAGATATGACGACATCGTAACAGAGGAGAGAGCTATTACTGGCGTACTAAGAGTTATCTACGGAATGTGTTCTTTGTGTTTACAGACCACTTAAACTATATCTCCTTAAGCTAACAAGTCTGTCTATGGATCTTCAAAAACAAATTCTACGCTTGATTGGTTCAATGATGACGAGGGACTATTCTGGGTTGCCATGGGGATAAATGGAACACCATTTGGTAAAGATGATAGTGCTACTAGTAGGCTAGTGTAGTGAACTAGTGTAGTGCAGTGTACAAGATACAAATCTAAATGCTCCCTGTAAATTAAATATTCTAAAAAAATGTCTACCTATATGTGGAGAAAAGGAAGAATAAAAATTGAATGGAATTCACTGTGTAAGTAAGGGCTCGTATAAACAATATTATTTATTATTACTAGTTACATATACTTGACTGTTGTTTAATCAGGTTGGGAAAGTGTAGTTTAGTATTAAGATAAAAATAAATTCATTGTCCAATTTACTCTCCTTTGAAGTTACAAGTGTTATTCTCAAGCGCGCATAACCCGTAATTAAGAACTCATTTTACCTTTCCATCAACATGCAATTCAGTCTGTAACCACACATTTTACTTTGGTAGTAATGTGAGCTAATTTCTTGACTAAAACCGCTCTCTGGTATTTTGTACCATAATAAGTGTTTTGCAATATTGTTATCTTAGTGAATCTGCCGAAACGTCCGCTACTGATATCATTAGATTACTTATCTTAATCTCGTTTGTCAGAGTTTGTGCGTATGAAGTTTGCCATGTTAATTGAAGTTCGATGCTATCCTCCTCTAATTAAAGGGTATTTGATGCTCATTTTCCGGTCTGGAAAATTACCCTATCTCCTCGTACCTTCTAACCACTAATTTGAATATCAAAACGAAGTAAGAACCAAAGTAATCCTAATTACTTTCGACACTTCATTGGAAATCGCTCTATCAGGCCCCACATAAACAATGTTACAGTATAACAACTACTGCAGCTGCAGATCGCTATGTAAGGGTAGTTGAAAAAATAAAGTTGTGGAAGACAACGAATGAAAAGACATATACAGAGGTGGTTCGATGCAAAGATTTTTTTAGATGAAATATTGTTTTTACAACAATATTGTTTTTGTGCAAGAAAAACACGCTGGTGACTTCCAAAAGGGGGTAAATTGCCGGACATTGAATTTATATTTATCTCAAAACTAATCTATATTTTCCCAAACTGATTCAACAACAATCAACAACAGACACCTCGACAACGATAAAAATATGCAGGTGGTGCGAGCCATTTGGGTCGACTCATTAGATAATGATAGAAATATTGTTAAAAAAAAAAGTTTGCCAAATTGAAGGCGACAATAAAAGGGTCTTCATCGGTGCCTTGCCTCGCCTTAAATGTAATAACTTGCTCGTGTATCAAGCTTATTACAATTTCATGACAAAAAAGTATGAGGTAGAATCAAGTGCTCTTGTTTAAAGGAATAGGCCGGCGGGTTTTACTCTGTGCGCGTGCAAAAGTGAAAAGAGTGCAATAGCACCTTTCAGGTGCTTACAAAAGAAGAATCGATTTTGAATTCATCTTTAGTTTCACAAATGTTTCCCAAAAACGATTAACAGCAAAAAAAAAAAGGAAAATAAGAGATTCTGAGGTTTTAAATTCATCTTTAAAAGTCTTAAGAAGTGACATAAAATGTAACAGTAAGCGACCATATACTCAACGTCAGGACGTTGTACTTCCTGGAGAAAAACAAAAGTGAACTGGCCTTCATTAAATGAAAAGGACTCCCAAAACCTCGCTGTGACCAGTCACTTCATAAATAACCTTGCAGAACACGACTAGCAAAGCTCCTCTTATGGCCAACAAGTCATCAGACGTTTGCCCACATCTTGCTTTCTCAGCTTGGCAGCCAAGATACTCACAAGAAACTGCTTCTAATAATCTTGTTGCTGTTATCTGCGTCAACATTACCTCAGCCGTCATATGCATGGTGTTAAATGCGCTGGTTGTTATAATGGTAGTGACCAAACAACAGTTGAGAACTATGTACAACATCCTCCTGGCGTGTTTGGCCGTGACGGACTTTCTGGTTGGCTTGCTCGTGCAGCCCTTGTCCGTGGCGGCAGATTTTAAGCGTATCTTTGGTCTTGGGCCGTTTTGTATGTTCGATACAGTACTGGGGATGGTCGGCATTGGAGTATGCCTGGCGTCAGTTGGCTATCTTATGTTGATCAGTGTTGAACGCTACATTTCCATAAAGTTCCCCCTCAGATATGACGACATCGTAACAGAGAAGAGACTTCTTGCCTGCGTGGTGATGGTCTGGTTAGTTTCAGCAGTTGGCATAATTGCAATGATCCTTCTTGCGTCCATAAACACTGAATCATATTTATATTCAATACTGCTGGTCGCATACGCTTTAATGTTCCTAGTTGTTATTGTTGTTTACATTGTTACCATTGCCTTCAGCCATACAGCAGTCTTCTTGGAAGCCAAAAAGCAAAAACGCCGACTGCAAACTGAGCAGTTACCTGACGAAGAAGCCAAGCGCCTTAAAAAGAACCACAAGGCAGCTAAAACCCTGACAATCATCTTGACGGCGCTGTTCTTCTCCTACCTGCCCGTAACCGTACTTTTTGGAAGTGCAACTTTCTCAGATGATTTGGTGGAGCCGCATGTGTTGTACATATTGTTCGCATGGTGTTATACTTCTGTTTGCGTCTGTTCAATCTTTAATCCACTGATTTACTGCTGGCGAATGAAAAAGCTTCGTGGAGCGCTGTTCGATATATTGCATTTAAGGCGGGCACAAATCAGCACGGGCATGGAATGATAATTAACTCCAGCAGAATATCCAACCAGTTCCTTGTAATGAGGCATGGGTTACAACCACTAATGGCTTAGAACTGAGTGTCGAACGAGCATAGCTATACAGAGAACTGTGTGTGTTTATCTTTTCGTAAATTCTGCAAGTTTAAGTGGTAATTTGGGTAACGTAGACATAAGAATACTCCCCACATTTTCTTTAACAAAGCAGTGGTAAAAACATGGTTCATGTGTATCCCTAGAGAAAGTTACAAACGGGTCAACTAGAAGCTATTTCACACATTCCCTTACATGAGTTCATTTCTATTATATAGATATTAGATTTTCAAACGATTTTTTTTGGTAATGGAGGTAGTGTCTCTGCCGTTTTATTTTGGAACTTCCTAAGTTCTAATGATAAATAATTAGCATGTAGTTATTTAATTTCTATTGTATTTCTAGTTTTCGTTTGGGAATGATTCATGTAGACTAATGTATTTGTCCAAATTAAACAAACTCAAATTTTCGTCTAACTTGCGTTAATTTGTTTTCGTGTATAAAGAAAGGTCGGCAAATGTAACCAGCAGCTGTTCAGCTCGTGTTGCCGGCTGACCGCTGTGCTACGATAATCCTCTAAAAGTGTGAGAAAAAAAGGTGTGAAGTGCCGGGGTAAAATTGATGCGATTGGGTTTCGGGGTTTTGATGTGGTAGAGAGTGTTGAAAATTTCTCAAGTCTCGTGAATGTCTATTGAACTACAAGGTTTTTCCTTCCCTCTTTGATATCTTTTTTGTACTTACACGCGACGCGTGGGATCTGATCATTGAGACAGTCACTTCCTCAGAACTTATAATAGAGTTTCTAAATGTTCAGTGTTGGAAACTATCTATTCCGCATCCATTGTTTACGAAGTCAAGAGAGCAGGGCTGAGGGAAGGGAGGGTTGTAGCTGAGGAAAGGGGAGAATATCTCCCTGTATCACAAATAGAGTTTGACGTAGTAAACCACTGACAAAGCTACTGACTCGGTTGATGTTGTGTGCTCGCCGAGACGCCTCGTCACTACGCGATCGGAACTAAATGGGTGATTCTCCGTCTGCAGTCTATGAACTATCGGTTTTCTTAGGGAATGGACTGACTGACAACCGATTTACAGTGTCTTGGTATGCCCCGAGTGTGGTGTTGATTGGAAATAGGACCCGAACTAAGTGTAATGCATTGTTAACTTGCGAAGAATTTGGGGTGATCACCTTTCATTACGTAATTTATGTAATTAGCAGTATAGATATCTTCAGTTGTCCATGTTGTTTAGGTTAGGTTAAGCAGCGATTAAAGTCTTTTCATGTTCTTTTTAAGCCTTGTTCGTTGCTTTATGCTTAGATCAAAGCGAACTTGACTATTGCAATCCACCGCTGAGTAAAAATTCCGCCATGTCACGCCAGCAGGTTTTGTTGTACAGCAGTCATCTTCATAAATACCTCACAACGAGGCTATAACATGGCGGATGATCACGATCATTTTATTTTAGTTATTTATTTGTTGAGAAAGTCGATATGAGCGACAGAAACAGAAACAAGTTACCAAATAACTTACCTCAGTTGCAGAATTTGGTGAAGAGGGATCCTGACTCGTATAAGGAAGAGGTAAGTGTGTGATCGGGCGCGTGTATATGGCAGCATTCCGAGCTCTCCGGAACATACACGTGTTCTGTATTCATCGTCATCATCATCATCAGGTCGAGCTTGCTCGGTATTCCATGACACGCTCCCTCCACCTTTCTCTGTTTTCCATTGCAATTGGTAGTTCTTCAAGTCTGCATCCTGAGTCATCCATCAATTGGTCAATGTAGGTCTTTTTTGGGCGTCCTCTCGGCTGATGTCCATGTTGGTGGTGTTGGCTTCTAGAGTAATACATCCCCTGCTAGTTCCTCTTTACTGCGCCAACAATGCCCTGGGAATCTCATCCTTTGTTGCTGTAGCGATTTACTGATTGGCGGGATGTGGCCGTAGAGCTCTTAGTTTGTGGTCCTTACACGATCTGTTTAAGGTTTGATTTCCATATCTTGTCCAGTTCATCTAGAGCATCCCACGCCTTTCCTAGTCTGATGTTAACATCATGTTTGGTAGAGGCGATGTAGCTTCTTAGGTATTTAAAATCTTCCACTTGCTTTATCTTCTCACCATTGAGACTCTTCATCTCTTCTGACGCATCTTGATTGAAGCAGAAGAACTCTGTTTTATCTGCATTGAGGTAGAGCCCTATCTCCTTTGCTGTTCTTAGAACCAGGATTTGAAATGGATGTTGAATAATTCATTTTTTCTCGAGTATCTAAATCTTTCATGGGTATTTGAACCAGCGAGTGATTTTCCAAGTGGTCACAGAATATGAGATCCTGGTAATTTGGTTGGGTGATCTTGGAACACTGTGTCTATCAAGGTTTTCTTTGGTTATATTTCGTTCATTTTAATTTCATGACCAAGAGAGAATTTCTCCTTACTATACCTATCCAATATCATTCATGGACAAGTGATGAGGATAAAGAAAAATATCAATATATCAAGTATCAAGTCAAATATCAAAATATCAAGTACATTTGACTGACAACAACCTTTCACTTGACTCTGATGATGACTTCCGCTCAGGTTGTCGAAATTTTAGTCACCATTACCGACAACAGTCCTTCTCAGGACTACACTCACCCGGATGATCAAACTACACTATTAGGGGATTGTTAGTTGTTAAAATACCAAATTCTCTATACTAACAGCATAGGAATTGTATGATAGAGAGCTGGAAGAATTTGTAAAGAGATCTTGGCAATGTTAGGGTTAGATATATGACCTGCAGATGCATCTATCCTCATACAAAGTTTTGGATCAGATACAAAACATTTAATACCCTCATTGGAAAGGCTGTGTTAAGGTGTTGTCAAGCTTGCTCCTTTGAAATATTTCACTTTGATCCTTGATGTCCATGCAATTTGTACATGCATGCACGTTTGGGAAAGATCTCTTCATAACCCTATACTGATCTAATTGTTTTGGTCATTGTTTTCTCTATCTAAGAACTGTATGTATAATGAGGTATGGAGCTGTGTGCAAATCTTACCAGTGTATGTAATATAATGGTGGAATTATCTGGATTGTGAATTAAAGTAACGTTTGTTCTCATTTTACTGTTTTTCTCATAGTTTGGTCAGCAGTTCCGGCACTATGAATCAAATCTTCAGATCTTTAAGCTTGATCCATCCAGTGCTAACAAAACCTTAGCTGATTTGGTTATGTTTCTCAGCCAGGTAAAGTTTATGCATAATGAATGCAGGCAAGTATATTTGTTGTGGGAGATATGGTAATCCAACAGTTAGTTTGCAGGACTCAGTTTAAACCCCTTAAGTTTGGTCCTATAATAAACTACTTACTTGCTTGTGTGGGCTGTGCTGGGGAATGTGCTAAGTTTTGGAAGTCTTTAAACAGACCGTGCTGGACTTGGTCTGTACTGCCTCAACCTCAGGCCAACATTCCCCAGTACAGCCCTCATGCTTTATTTATTTAATAAGAAGCTGATATTTACTTTGTGAAGTATTACTCTTGCATTTAAACATATTTTGTTGTATTTTTAGGTTGCGCACTGCTACACATATGAACTGGAACATTTCCCTCAGGAACTTATTGATGTCTTGCAAAGACATCACAGTGTTATGGATGCTGAGCTCAGAATGGTACAGTAATTTTAATGTTTATTGGCATCAATGTATGATAGACATCATTTATACCTGATAATTTGGGACTGAGTAGCATAGGCTGGTTTTATTTCTAGAAGTATCTCAAAGTTGTTTTGGTGATTTTGATTGGTACCTCTGATGACAAAGAAGGACAACTCACAATCAAAAACTCACCAACATGTCTAGCCAGCCTGTTTTGTAATGTGTGTTTCCATGTATGAAACATTTTTTGCAGACACTTTGTAGAGCTCTTATTCTCCTTCGAAACAAGAACTTACTGTCACCAACAAGGTAGAGGCAATTTGTTTAATACTTTAATTCTATTATATACCCCAAAATTGTATTAATTTTAATAATTCTCCATATCCCATTAAATAAGAAGACAAACCACACAGCCTCAAGTCCAAAATTTCTCCTAGTATCTGTTTGGAGCACTTTACCAGGTAGCTACAAGAGGGACCAGCATGGTGATTGGGGAGGTCTGCTAGTATTTATTTCAATTTTTGTGCAGTAGTCTTTTCATTAGTGCTTCCTGTTCCTACACTAAGTTCTAGAATTGTTCACAAATACAGTTTACATATAGAACCACTCAATTTTAGATGATGGTCCCTTGAAATTTGAGCTTCCAAACTTTATTCTTGTTTCTCTGGACTTCTGAGAATAAATGCTTGAGTTCTAAGGAACAGAAATCTCACATTTGAGTTGTACTGTATGCATGATCATAGTAGAAACCACACTGACTGTTCTTATACATGCCCTCTGTTGAAATTATTTTGACCATTTCAATTGACTACATTTTGATGTAGAGGAATTTATTCAACTGTGTAAACTAACTGGCACTGGAATTGAGGCTGCACTCTAACCCTCAACACGATAAGATCAGTGTGCATATTCTCCATACTGCTCTCAATACATTTCCTAAGGTGCTAACATGGAGAATTTGTTTAATATCAAGAGCCTCTTTAGTTGCTGAGCATTTCTTTTATTCTTGTGATGTTAGTGTGTGATTTTGGGGTGATGTTGTAAGGAGAAGCAGTAATATTATCGTCACTCTTGGGGGAAAGGGTCAAGTGAGCTAATCATAGATATTTTTTTCCTATTCCTCAGTCTCCTAGAGCTCTTTTTTGCA
Source organism: Pocillopora verrucosa (assembly GCF_036669915.1). Lineage (NCBI taxonomy): Eukaryota > Metazoa > Cnidaria > Anthozoa > Scleractinia > Pocilloporidae > Pocillopora > Pocillopora verrucosa. The sequence goes on from NC_089325.1 coordinate 15,520,979, forward strand.
TTGTTCAGATGTAAAGATAAATTACTGAGGCAGGTGTTGTACAGTCATATTGTCTCAGACATCAAGAATATAAATGCCAAACACAAGAATAATAAAGTTAATAATGTAAGTAATAAATTGCTGTACATTAGTTAATGTATGAAATGTAGGTGAAACTTAGAATCATGGTCTTTTTTGGAACTGCAAAAATCAATAATGATGATAATCATAGTAACAATAATTATTACCAGTAACAGATCCATGATTATTATCCTTTTGTCATGGTATTGGGCAGATTCATGAAATAACCTTTAGAACATTTTGACTTTGCACTGAATGGCATTTAGTCTGACTTACTACCAGTAATGACTGATAGACTGACTAGCTAATGGACTGACTGACTGACTGACATACTGACTGACTGACTGAATAACTGACATACTGACTGAATGACTGACTGACATACTGACTGACTGACTGACTGACATACTGACTGACTGACTGACTGACTGACATACTGACTGACTGACATACTGACTGACTGACTGACTGACATACTGACTGACTGACATACTGACTGACTGAATAACTGACATACTGACTGAATGACCGACTGACTGACTGATTGGCTGACTGATTGATGAACTGACGGATGGACTGACTGACGTACTGAATGACCGACTGATGGACTGAATGACAGACTGACTGATTGGCTGACTGACTGACTGACTGACAGATTAACTGACAGACTGACTGACTGACTGACTGACCAATGGACTGACTGACCAATGGACTGACTGACTGATGGACTGACTGACTGATGGACTGACTGACTGATGGACTGACGGACTGGCTGACTGACTGATTGGCTGACTGACTGACTGACTAGCTCACTAACTGACTGGGTGACAGACTGACTGACCAACTGACTATCCAATAAGTAAAGGGGGTGGGAGAGTATAACTTAGGAGAGTATAACAAAGCCTCTTCCACTTGTGACTTGTGGGCTGACTGATTTCACCAAGTAATTGATTGGAACGGACTTGTTAATTAATTTATTCATTGACAAACTGATTGACCTAACAACTGATCAATTGATTAATGGTTTGATTTATTGATTAATCAGTCATATGTAATGGCTTTCACCTTTCATTTTACTTCAGACTCTACAAAACTTCATGTACACAATGCTGCGAGACAGTAATGTTTTAGCTGCAAAGAAATCGTTGGATGTGATGGTAGAACTTTACAGAAAGAATGTTTGGAATGATGCAAAAACAGTCAATGTCATTACAACAGCTTGCTTTTCAACTGTTACAAAGGTAGTTACTTTATATGAATCAAATAAAAGCCTTTAGAAGTGTTTAGTATTGAAAAAGCATCAATTTTAAGCTTAAGTACTCAACTCTTTGACCCTCTAAGAGAGACTTGCATCTAATTTCTCGTCACAATATCACCCTTGAATTAAGCATTCTGATCACAATAATGAAAGAAATGATCACCAAATAAAGAAGCTGTTGATTGTTAAACAAATTCTCCTTGTCAGCGCCTTACAAAATTTATAGGGAACAGTAGGAAGAACATGTACTCTGATGCTATGGTGTAAAGAGTGAATAGTATTTCTCAAATGGTGATTTGCACTGATATTCCTCAAAGGAGATGCTGAAGAATAGTTTTTGGAGAAGAGTATTGTTCTAATTCCAGAATAAAGAAAAGGTACAGCAATGCAACTGTGGATTACTTGTGATACTCAATTGGAATTCCCTCTGTATATCTCACCTGGTGCAAATTCTTGTGCCGGTAAATTAGTCAGATTTGTGATTTATTTTTTTATTTTGGTGCCTTTAGATTGTGGTTGCAGCTCTGACATTTTTTCTCGGCAAAGATGAAGAAAATAAAGAGAAGGATGACAGTGACAGTGACCAAGAGGTAACAGTACTTTCTATTAACCCTGTAAGTCCCCAGATCTGATTGTTAATTCTCCCCTCCAGCTGCAACACATCTTCTTGTAAATTAGTTGCGAGAATTTGGTGTTGGATCAAGATAACAACTTCCACCTGATTAGTTTGAGTATTCTTACTACCTGTATGCAGGTTAATGTATGGATATTATAGGGAGAAGTTACATGCTAATCACTTCTGGGAGTTGAAGGGTTAACGTACCAGTCTTTACTCATCACCTGGAGGGAGGGGAGGGGGGTGTGCTCTGTTATATTCTTATGACACCCTCTCCCCATTGGCAGTTAATTTGCAGTCAGTTTTCCTTAGTCCCCTCCCCTTTATTCTCTGTTGGTGACGACTGATTTTCCCCTCCGTTTCTCTTGATGACCATGTGATGCCCTCCCCCCTAAAAAAAAACAAAATTTAAAAAATTCCTCGCTCTTCCAGGCGATAAAGAAATTCTAGTCGCCAAGGTACATGTACTAGATTCCCATTGCCAGTCTTGGAATTGTAACGATAATTTACATAAACTGTAGAAATTCATTTTGATAAAATTTCACCAGTTGGACCAGTCTGCTGTTCGAAGGATGCTCCATGCTGGTGGGGTGAACAAGAAAACGTTAAAAAAGAAACACAAAATTGAAAAAGCGATGGCAACGATAAAGGTAGTGACCTACATTTCTGTTAATCATTAAACATATTTACGCAATCTTACAAAACTTAACCGCTTACAATTTTTTTTGCTTTTAAAATTACTATTGACTGCAAACGGAGAGCCTTTGTTCCTACCGGCACCTCTGCTGGGAAGGATCGAAAACTGGACCCGAATAAGCGGCGGAGATCGAGCTCAGCCATGTACAGTCAAGGATGTTAGTTTATTTCAGAATAACGTTACTCTAAAATCTGTTTTTCAGAAACAAAAGAAGAAACACAAAAATCCATCAGCGGTAAACTTTTCAGCTCTTCATCTCATTAATGACCCCCAGGGTAAGACATACAACCACGCAAATGAAAATGTATTTAACAATGTTAACACTTTTCGCAAAGCTACTGCAAATCTTTTACCCTCAGTGTAAAGTGATCAGTTAGGAAATACAACTGAGCTAGGGTTCAATAACTTTTCCAGTGGCTGCTGATGGCGCGGTAGGCGACAGTGCCCGGAAAGGGACTGCAAGGTGAAACGCAAACGCGAGACCCTGCTAGCGAGCTAAACAGAAGGCGGAGGGAAGTCTTACAGGCGGCAGTAGACGGCCGTGAACCGGCTGTTAACCCTTTAACCCCTAAGAGTGACTAGCATCGAATTTCTCCTTACAATTTCACCCCCAAATCACACATGAAGGTCACAAGAACGAAGGAAATGATCACCAACGAAAGAAACTCTCGATTGTTAAGGAAATTCTCCTTGTCAGCACCTTAGGAAATGTATTGAGAACAGAATGGAGAATATGCATACTGATGTTAGGGTGTAAAGGGTTAATGATCTTGACATCTGTTTTGGCTTGATTTAACCACCAGAAGTTAAAAAAATAAATAAATGAAAAATAAATAAACGAAATGAAATAATAATGGAAAGGGTGTTTGGCCATCCTTGTGGATAAAGGTCTCTTCCGGGTTTGCCATTGAATTGCTAAATGGAATTTGTGTCAAACAAAGCTTGATGAATATGTTATATAATCCACAGGTTTCAGCGAAAGGCTGTTTAAGCAGCTTGAATCATCAACGGAAAGATTTGAAGTGAAACTGATGATGATGGACTTGATATCGAGACTTGTTGGGATTCACCAGGTGAGTCGGACATGTTGTCTACAGGACTTAAACCAAACTGAACAATTTACACCATAAAGCATTTGAGTGTCAAAAGCGATTTGGATCGCAAAAGCAAAATGGATCGCAGTAGTTTTGCTTTTTATCGCTCTGTGATTGGTCTGGAAAATCCGTGGAGCTCTCTCAACCAATCAGAAGGATTGTTTTTTCTGTTCATCGCCCTCTGATTGTTCTAGAAAATTCGCGTCAACTTCTCAACCAATCAGACGCAAAATTAGTATTAACGCGCCTGTTGCTTTGAGTTCTTGGCTCCTGTGATAGCTTCCTCCGCTCTCGTTCGTCTTTGTGATTACCTTGGATTTCGTTGCCCAGACACTAAATCGAACCCCTTAAGAAATGTTTGACCTTTTACTCTTAAGATTAAAAAAAAATCCCTTTTCTTTAAAGTATATCGTACTTTGCTTACATTTTTATCCAGCAGAATTTGGTGTAATATTAAAGAGTATCCCATAGTTAATATTTTTATTTTCTGTCATCGCGTTTTTGGTTAATTAATTGTCATTTTCACTCTTGTTTTCTGTCAGCTTTTTCTGTTCAATTTTTATCCTTTCGTCCAACGATATTTGCAGCCACATCAGAGAGGTAACTTGTGAAAACTTTGTTATTGTCTTCGATTAATATTTAGGAATTTTATCTTTGAATCTAAATAGAGCTAAAAATAAGAAAAAAAATGTCCTCTTTTCGGTTTTTGTCGCATAAAGCGACTAAAAGTATTGCAACTCCCCTTTTCCGTACCACGGAATAGTCAGGTCTTGAAGACCTCGGTGCTACACACGTCCCTGAAATGTTCCCCTCCCGCCTCACCTGTTTGCTGTTGCAGTTCCGCCATCTTCATGTTAACTGTGCGCTGATGAAATGGCCAACCACCCAGAACAAGATTTTGTGTCCCCTCGTCCTAATGAGTCCCTTTGGATATGCCTTTAGTGTCCAATTCCCCCCATGACTAATTGATCTACCTAATGAGTTGTATTCGGTATTCTTTAAATTATGCTGTCATTTTGTTTTCATGATATGTAGTCTGATATGCTCGTGTCTACATAAATACACGTTTATTTTGTAATTCAACAGAAGTGACCAAACTACTGACTTACTTTGCTCAGGCTTGTCATGATTTGGTTCCTCCTGAGGTTTGTCGTCACGAGCATTTAAACTTAGAGTTAGGTACCTTTACGAGAAAATAACGGTAAATAGAGGACGGCCCCTGTTGCATGTCTTTAGATATGCCGATTCTGATGATTTTTGTTTTATTTAATAGTATCTAGAACGGAAGTTCGTTTTCCGGAACGTTTGCATCATGGCTAAAATCGATCCGATGCCCCCCTACTGAGAGCAATATAATAGCAGAAAACTTGGAGACTGGTTTTATCGATGAAAAAGAATAATTATTCGTCAAAAATGGAAAATTAGAGAATGCCTTAGCGCAAATGTTTGGGAGACAACCTTCCTTTTCCGTTTGAAACTAAAATAACTTTGGTCGAATTCACACATCCCAGCCAACACATTGATGGTTCCTCTCTGTTCCCAACGTTTTCTCTTGGTAACTGAGGTCAACGGGAAAACGTTTCATAAATTGATGTTTGTCGTTATCGATAGATAATTTAATCCCATGTTTATATCTTCATGGACTAATTTGGTTGGGAGGATGGCTTGCAATTCCAGACTGACCAAAATCTATCGATTAGTTTCAACCTTGATAAATTTAAATTACGTATGAAATTATATCGATTATTTGTGTTGCTACACCTCTAGGTGTGGATTATTTTTAAGATTAGTGTTTAATTACTTATCTATTTCATTATTCACATTCATGTTCGTCTTATTAGTAATTAATTACTTTTCTCTCATTCATGTATGCCCTTTTAAAGATTTATTTTCGAGATATTTATTTTCTATAATTACGTGTTTGTTTGTCCGTTTTCTTTTTTCAGGTTATCGAGTCAGGTTTAAAAGCGATTGTAAATAATTTTGTGACTGAAAGGAACTCTAACGAAGTAATGGCCGTTGGGTGAGTTTCTGTCGTGTGTCGCTGTGGTGACGATTTAGTTATTTTTTTATTGCAGGTTTTTGTTGATTGTTATGGGATTGTTTTCTCAAAGCAGTTGCGCTATCTAGGTTTGTTAAGAACACATTTCATTGACAGACACGCGAAGTTTTCAAATTAACCACATACTTCCACACTAAAGAACTAACAAACTTCCTCTGACTGCTAATAACACGCTGCACTCTTCCATCTAGTTTGAACGCTGTCCGCGAAGTTTGTGCAAGATGTCCCTTAGTAATGACAGATGAGTTACTTCAAGATTTAGCGCAGTACAAGACATCTAAAGACAAAAGTAAGTTGTCCTACAAAACACGTTCCCTCTGCCCCTCTCTCTCTCTCTCCTGTCAGGGAAATCTCAAATGTTCCTTTGGCGATTTGAAACCAGATATCATTCAAATCATGGAGGACTGAGAGGGTTGGAGGTTTTTTTTTTTTTGGGGGGGGGGGGGGGATCACAGTCAGGGGAACAGAGGGGGAATCAGTCGTCGCCAACAGAGTATTCAGGTAAATTTTTACTGTGACACAACCAAAATCCTCCGACCCCTCCCCCCCTCCAGGCGATAGATAGATTATCGTTCCAGTGATTCCTTGCGAACTGCTCTATTTTGTTTTTCATTATAAAATTGTGATAATGGATTTGGATTTATTATTCACAGGTGTTATGATGGCAGCGCGATCGCTCATTCAGCTCTTTCGGTCCGTGAATCCAACTCTTCTTCACAAGAAAGACAGGGTAAGTAAAGAATTCTGTGCTTAAACTTTTTAACTCCTACGAGTGACTGAAGTATAATTTCTTCTTACAATATCAGTAATGAATCAAACACGGAAGTCATGAGAAATAAAGAAATAATAATCGACCTAAGAAGCTCCTGATGGTTAACAAATGCTCCATGTCAGCACCATACTGACGCTGGGAAAACGCGTCGACCAAGTCGTGATTGGTTTTAGTTTTTCGTCCAATTGGTTGGGAGAGTGGCACGAGTTTTCTGGACCAATCACAGAGCCAAATGAAACAAAACCAATGCAATGCCGGATTACTTTCGACACTATTGAAAAGAGCTTTATCCAGCGGTATATATCGGGGAAATTTTGCTTATCTGTTTTTATTTCGCGCTAAATAAGGGCAAACCAACAGAGGCAAGTAAAGAGATGACAGTGAAGCAGTATGGGGAGCTAAAAACAACAGACTTCGTTCCAGGGACAGAGGTAAATTGTTTGCGTAGATGAGATTACAGAATTTCGAAACCTGTGCACCATCCGTGGGATTGTAGTCTAATGTTACTGCGAAACCCTGTTATCCTCTAACAGTGATCCTTGAGATACATGATAATTTAAAGACTTGGTATTTATTGTGATTATATGACTACTCTGTAAGAGACAGAGTGATGTTTTTTCATCGACGGGGACTTGACTCTGTAGATGTTCACCTCACCCCACAAGCTTCACAAGTGGATAGCTTGAACGCAGCCACCCCTCCCACAATCTTCTAATGCCTGCTAAATTTTGTTCCTCTCAACCTCGTTTTGGGTTAAACTGACCTTCTCCCCAAATTCCCCCCTCCAATAGACCAAGAAGCTAAGATTTAACTTGTTATCGAGGAATGCCCCCCAACCCTCCCCACTTCCCGTTATTTTCTTTGAGGGGAGGACACTGCACTGTTTTGTCACTCGATTGTCAGTCTGATCTCGCGACGTGAGTTGATGAATGATGTAGGTAACAACTCAATACTTTAATTGCAATAGGTACTTGATGATGATCAGGATGAAGAGAAGCAAAACAGTAACGAAAACCAAGGTAAATTTGATTTCATTAGAGATCCAGCGTCATATCACTTGTTGTTCATTCTTCCTTTCAGCAAAATTATTAGTGATGGAAAGGGGGAAGTCGTGGGAATGATAACCTCAGTACAATTAAAACCAAAACAATAAGAAAAAAAATTAATTAGGAAAAAAAAAAAGGAAAAAAGGCTGTTTCGGTCTATGTATGGCATAGCTTATGTGATAGCTTTGGGTTCCCACAAACAGAGATGCAGAGGTCTAGATATATCTAACGCTGTAAGTGCTTTTACTAGCTAAAAGTAAATGTATACACTATAAAACTACAAAGGCGAGAGTTTTTTCCCCTAGACGGGTGGGAGAGTGACGAAGATGATGACGACGATGGTGAATGGGTGGATATTTATCATTCATCGGACGAAGAGGAAGAGGTGCAGTTTGTCTATTTTAGATTTGTTGGTTTGAATGTTTGCTTTTAGTTGACCTGCACTTTTATGTTGTTACTTTTCATAAAAGTTCAAAGCGAAACTAATTTTGGAGTACTAGAATAACTTACTGGAGATGCATTCCTGTTTTAAAGAGTTTTATACACTGCGCTTGGTTAGTTTATGTTGTAGTGCACCGGACTGCCGTGCGGCAGGTCGAGGGTTTAAGTACCAGACCGGACCAACACTCAGGGTCTTAAAATAACTGAGGAAAATTTGCTATTTTTGCTATAACATCCGCAAATGGTTGGACATTTTAGTCCCTTCGGGTAAGGACGAGAAACTGTAGGTCACGTCTCTTACATCTTCTCTGTACTGGTTAGCAGGGGACGTTAAAGAACCCTCACACTTCTCGCAAAGAGTAGGGAACTTAGCCTATGGTGTTGTGATCTGGTCTTGTTATTGTTTATACAGGTCCCCATGGTAACCAGCTTTAAAAGCTGAACGGGGCCAGCCTGTCTCAATATCGCAAATAAATAAATAAATTCACTCAGATGGTAGTGTATTGTACCTACAGTAAAGAAAAACAAGAAACTAAAGTGATGCAACAGGATTAGCATTAGTGACGTCCAAATAGTGGTCATTAATTCTTTCTAACTGATACAAGATATGATGTTGAATAATTTTGTTAATGTTCAAGCGCTTTACGGTTGAGTGTCGTAAAATCAAAACATAAGTAATCACAACGACCAATCAAAAGAAAGGAAAATACCTTTAAGAACCAATGAGAATCAAAGTAACCACAAGCAAACTGCCTAAAGTGCGGGAAAACGCGGGCGACCAAGACGAAATCGATCTTAGTTTTGCGTCTGATTGGTTGAGAGAGTGGCGCAAGTTTTCTGGACCAATCACAAAGCAGCTTAAAGCAAAACCACTGCAATCACGGATTACAGTACTATAAACGCTCAATTGGGAATAGCCCTGTCAGGGTCAAAATTTCACTTGTAAAAACATGTTAAGGTAATGATCTTTGATGCCCAGTTGGCACCCTGTACATAAAAGATGTTTTGTCTTTAATCAATTTGAACAGAATGAGATGCAGGATGAGGAAGGGGAAGAAAGCAACGAAGAGAATGAAGGAGAAGATGGAAGCGAAGACTTGAAAACTAAGGCAGCAAGAATAAGCCAGTCAAGAGTAAGAAATATTGTTCGCTTCTTGCGTTTTTCAGTTATTTCTCCTCAATTTTCCTTTTTTTTTCAAAGCGCTATTGCGGAGTATAACTGTATTATGAGTTAACACCGCTTCAAAGGCTGGTAGACATTACCAGCAGATAAAATAAAAATTTTTGCTGACATCGTGCTTAAATCAGCCAAGACTTCATTTGTTTTTCGAAATGGCGACTCGAGCCTGTGACGCTCATGATTCAGTCAATTTTGTTAATGATAATATCATCACTTTTTTGCTGCTTAAATAGACTTGTTCAGTTATTCATGATAACTCCACAGGCCTCCACAGCCAAAGAGGTGCCCGATAGTCATTAGCAGAGACTTTGTCATGATATAGAGCCTCTTATATCAAATAAAGGGTTTATTTGTTTGTTTGCTCGTGTTTATTTGTGGCTTTTATTTCACGAAGCATATCTATTGTTTACCCTTTTTCTGTAGTTTCTCACAGATGACGACTTCAAGAAAATCAAAATGCGTGAAATCGCACGTCAGATTGACCCCAAAGCGGGTAAGAAGCGAAAGAGGACTTCAGACACCACTGGGCCAGCTGAAAGGTTAGTATTTCTCTGTGAATAATAAAATATCTATGAGCTGTGGAGACGACAGTTTAATGTATATTGGGGTGGTAACAAAAAACATCTGGCACACTCATTTTTGTGGCTACTACCTCTTATAGGAGGCAAAGTTACATGTTTCGTCGAGATAAGTGAGTGAGTGAGTGAGTGAGTGTCACAACAGAATTACGATCTAGACCCAATTTTGACCCGATGTTCCCGGCGCTACTTATTGTTTGTTTCGGAGTATCTTAGTTGTTCGGACATTCGCACTCAATACACAGGCTAAATCTGCAGGATACCTGTATTGCTTTGAGTTGGAAGTCTCGAGTTTCCCTTTTCCCTGGTGTTGTTTCTTTTACAGATTTCTATGAACGTTTCAACTATCTTGCAAGACCACAGTTGTTTCTTATGTTTTCCTTGAAAATTTTGCGTGGGAAAGAAGCGCATGCTCGACGTTTGACCGCTGTGCCATGCGCTGGTTTATTTACCAACTCATTTCCTTTCATGTGTAATTCTATTCGCCTGTATTTTAGGTTTGTTGGTTTGACTATTTGGGTGCTTTTATATTCTTTAGCTCATTTATTTGTTTGTTTTCACCTCTTTTCACAGAAACGAACTTATTTCCGTGGGAGACATCGAAAATATTCACAAGAAGAGGAAACACGATAAAGAATCCAGACTCGAGACCGTGATTGTAAGTAGTCAGGAACTAACGGTAGATCAATACTGTTATTCTCTTCTGTGTTCTCTTTACATTTCCTATGGTACTGACTAAGAGAATTTGTTAGACAATCAGGGGCTTCTTGTAACTGATGATCATTTCCTTTATTCTTGAGACCTCTATATTTCATTCAACGGTAATATTTTAAGGAGAATTAGAAGTCAGTCTTTCTTATGGAATGAAGTGTTAAAGAAATAAACGCGATGCCAGTATGATCCGAACTTTTTCAAAGGTTGTATAACGCTATCCTTTGGATAAATCACTATCCGGTGGATAGCGCAGTACGGTTTCTTAATAGTTATCCTCTGGATAGCGATTTATCTGTTGGATAGCGTTATCCACTCTTCGCACAAATGGGCTCTAGTTTTACTTTTATTCGACACAAATGACGCTGAAGGCGTATTTAAGTGAAAATTCATCCTGTTCGACCTTTAGATATGGTGTGACAAATTTAGCTCTACAGGTAAATTGCAAGTTAAGAAAAAGGCCTTCGAATGGCTATAGGTCAATATTAGAAAAACTTAACCGTTGTCCAGGGAAAAAATGGTTCGATTCTCGTCAAGAGCCACAATTTTGTCAAGTTTCGATGTCGTCTAGGACCAATCATAATTATTGCTTAAGGGTTAGGGAATATGTGATTCGTTACCAACGAATGTGTCTTCATATAGACTGTAGATGAGGCAACTTTAAACCACCGGCTTTTAACGTTTTCGTAGCCATTCCATACAGAATCATACATCATTTTACTGCATTGTTTTAAAGTATCTTCGGAAAAATTTTTTATTGAATCCTTCTTACTAATTGAGTTGAAGGTCCATACTGTAAATTGGGACCGTGTCTTTTCTTTTCCACTCGGACTTATGGCCTAAGCACCAAGCGCGCGGGTCACAAATGTGAGCGGCAAAAACTGAATCGGTTCCGTGACTTACAGTACGACCCAAGAAAACGAGGTTTGTAACTGAAGATATTGATCATATCTGAGGGTTCAAATAGAAGGGGAAGATTCCAATTCAACCAATTTTTGAATATAGCAGGCCGCACAGTGAAATACGTGTCGCTAAATTGACCAATTATAGCTTACGTACCAACTGACGTTTTGAATACCTGAACTTTGGCAATGATCGTTAGATGCGCTTATTTCCAAAGAAACAAGAACCCCGAAATCACTCAAGTTGACTTAAAGAACACCAACTGATAAAGGTCAAACATGACGTAAATGGCGATCAGAAAACGGTCGAGTGAATTTTTTCACCGTCTGCTTTCAGCCGTCAGTGCACACGGACTAAAATATCTGCATTAGTTGTCGACTACTAGGGGTTTGAATCAGGGTTTGTTTAATGATAAAGGAAAAGTAAGCACCCTAGGGGTTATTTTTGGCGTTTGTCGTTGTCTCTAACAAGATGTTTAAATTCACTGATCTCTATTTCCGTTTCGAATTTCACTTGTGGTCTCAGTCGGCGACTTGCTCGTTTTTGTAATTGTCGTTTGTAGATTTGTTGTTTCAAACAGGAAGATGTGTTAAATATTAACGCTTTTTTTTTTTGTTATTCTCTAAACGTGCAGCATGAAGGCTTTTATTCTTCACAGCGGCACAGTTTGCGCAGGAAATTGCAGACATTGCTTCACGGTAGTACGTGTGCTATCTCTGTCCATCTTTGCACAATACTCTTTGGAAGTCACGATTTGTTTTTAATTAAGGAAATCGCAGTGGTTCCTTTTCATAAGCGGAATCTTGAGCGCTGTGCTAAACTGCTGGTAGAAGTTGCTTTCCTGTGTTAAGAGTTCCTTTGCATGCTCCGCCGCTGGTAACCCGATTAAGGCGTGTTCTAATCCTGCCTGATAGTATGGCTTACAACTTCCTTTGTGTCTCTTTACATGAGATGAAGCTCCCATGGTGGGCGCGCGCGCGATAACGCGTGTGGAAACGCATGCCGCACTCGTAATACGCGCGCGGAGGTGATTGCATTGTTTGGTGATGTTGGGCAGGAGCCCATTACTTGGGCTCCTGTGTTACGTAATTATCTTTGAATATGAGTAACATATCCCTCTGAAATTTTTTTGCTAAATTTTGAAAAAGAAAAATTGTTCTCCACGGGAAGTCTGGCTTTCGTTTGCCGTAGCCCCCCATGTTGCAATTAGATTCCATTCAGCTTTTGAAAGAAGTCTTTCTTGTCCAAGTCGTGATTTTCTTGTGATTATCTTGTGCTTATCCGCCGTTTATCGTCAGTTGTGCCCGTTTTTTAGTTTAGAAACGTATTCGAATTTTCCACGATTTGCCGCTTGCCGTTGATTTGCGAGTAAGACATTCGCGAAGTAAACAGGAACAGGTTATAAGTACTTAGCGGTAGCAGAAGTATTCTCCTGCTCTGCTAAAACGGAACTCGTGGAGTTGTAGTAACCGGGACGTGTTTCAAAAGGTGAAGTGTAGCGTGACTCGTTTCCCGTCATCAATAAATACCCGCGGGCTTGAAATTAGCATTTTCTCCGCCACCCTCTCCCGGCACCTAACCTACCCTTATACCAAGAGAAACATGAAGGAAGTAAACAGAAACTATAAGAGGGCACTCTTTTAGAAAAATGGTACACGAAAGGATTAACTTTCAGTCAAAAGTGGAAAATAACTGGGAAAAGGTTGGACCCCTGGGCGGAAACCCCTCTTTCTCCCCCCCCCCCCCCGTCCTTTGTACACACAAATACCCAGGTTAACATTTTGTAATTTTGTAGCATTCTGTTGCATCAGAGGGAGGGGAGTGTTTCACTGGAGTATAGAACGATCTCTTCAACTCACGCCGAAGAGAGAAATCGTCAAAGTTAAGGGAAACCACAAAATTTAAGCATGTAAGGGGGGGGGGGGGGTGGGAAGAGAGAGATATTAAAGAGATATGGTACCTGAAGAGAGGTAGCTGTGATATTCCTTAGTGGAGGGAAGTTTACGCCGATTGCAAACTACAGACTTTGCGCATTTGGGCTGCTTTTCCCATAATGCACAGATCGAAGGGTCGCATTTATAAAGTAAAACACCAGCAGCTTTTGCAAGATTGGGGCCAACATTGTAAGATAGGTGAGGGAAAACGTCAAGCCTAACCCTTTAACTCCCAAGATCTTATTGTTAATTCTTCCCTGTGGCAGCTACACATTTCCTTGTATATTAGTTGTGAGAACTTGGTGCTAGATCAAGATAGCAGCTTCTTCTTGATAAGTTTGAATATTCTCAATACCTGTTTGCTGAAGAATGTATGGATATTGTAGGGAAAAGTTTTATTTTAATCACTTCTGGGAGTTAAAGAGTTAAACATTTCCTCTTTACACGTGGGGTTATCGCATGAACTTCCTGCACTTACAGCGGGAAATTCCCCAGATTTTATGTACAGCTTCCTTGTGTTGCAGAAAGATCTGCTTATCCCAAGACTTCTTAAAAGAAATTTTTCTAAACCGTTTCTATGATTCCAATGACTTCACTGTCTCATCGTATTCTGATGGCAAATGGAGTGGAACATAAGTTGTCGTTGTATCAATGTAGAATCTGTAGCCTCTTCCTGATGCCTGCCTTTTATTCTGTTATTCGATCATATGTAAGGCCTTGGAAGCTCGTCGGTCTAATGTTTGTTTTGGATTTGTTTACCACGAGCATATGTCGATGACACAGTCGGGGTTAACGGCTGATTTGAGTTAAAATTACGACCTTTGTCACAGCATTTGGTGCTATTTTTACATCATTGGCTTTTAATAGAAAGAAACCTCGTGAATGGTTGTGTGCTTGGGAAGGAGATTAATAAAATGTTTAAATTTAACCATATAGACACAATTATGTGTAAGATGGCGGAGATCATGACACAGATTTCAATTGAAGAGCCTGGAAGATGAAGCCAAAATGTTCAAAATACGTCAAACTTGAGTGAGCTTCCTTGAGAGGTCATTTGGATTTCTTAAATGACATCACTACAGGAAGAACAGTTTGAGACCTTTGAAAAACATTTCCCTTTGGGAAGCCGTGTCTTAAGTGTAAAGATATTGATGCAAGGGGGAATTTGGATGACGCACATGCCACCGGTTGGATACACAGCAAACAGGTTCCAACTCTTCCGCATAAAATAAGAGTCTAAAAGAAAGACTTCTGAAAATATTTCGTCTTGTTGTTAATATGAATTTCACTGATTCGTGTAACATGCATAACCGTCGAACAAAGCGGTTGGGGATTAGGTTTTGTCATAGATCCGCACTGCTCTTTGTAAATTACGAAAATAATTACGTCAATCACTTTATTTAGAGACCTGCCAATACCATACGAAACTAGCGTGATCTCGACTCAGACAAGAACTAAATCACTATCGTCTGCTTTTCAATGGAGTCATACATACTTGGATTTGTGGCCACTAACATTGCATGCATGAACAGACAGGAATACTTTGAAAGCTTAGGCGGCGTTGGCACGTTTTTACTGCTGTGTTTGTTTTGCAAATTTTTTTCTTTTCATTTATCGTGATCAAGATATTATACCTCAAGAGCAAATGAAGGTTCCAGTATTTTCACTTTTACGTTCATTGAAGAAAGGGCCGGAAAAATTAGTCGTCATAATCGTGAGCTGTTTGTAAAGTGATGACGATATTTTTGCGTTTATAAGTTCTCAGACATATACAAGTGGTTGATATTGATCAAGTGTGAGACCGGCCGGTCAACAAATTGCGAATAGGGATTTAAAAATTAAAGGAAAAAAAATAGAGTCACGAACGGATCGTATGGTTTCCGCATTTCTTCTGATGGAAACTTTACAAAATGGACAGAAGATAACTTAAAATCCTCTTTTGTCCTCGAAAATACTCTGACGTGCATGCACTGAACTTAAAGATTTGTACAGCTTATCTCATTGAAGCGACCTCAGGCTGGTCATTTAGAGAGGTTCAAATGCGTTTTAAGTGAAACTCTCAGTTTGCGCATTCCTAATCACCAAGTTTGCTTCCTGTCTTAGTCTAGAGTAGATATTGGTTGACACAAACGTTGCTTTCTGACTTTCGAAAGCTACAGGCTCTTTACACAAGATTTAATATTTTTAGAAATTATGATCAGATTCCTCCACAGGGAAGAGGAATAGAGGAATCCTCTCAATGTTCCCCGTTTCCAACATGTGGAACCGTAGCTCAGTTGATAATAGCGCCCAGTTAGTATCTGGAAGGCACAGGGTTGAATCCCATCGAAGCCTGAATTTCTTTCAAGGGCTTCTTTCCTGCAATCTGCTTAAACTAGACCTCTCCTGCGAGGATTATTGCTTTACTCGCTCCTTACGCTGTTACCAGGTGGCAGTGTTGGAAAGTTTGTGCAAGTTATTTCCCTGGTGAACGGATGATGGATCACGTGTCTGTCCCAGCAATAGTGGTTTATGAGAATAGCACCCCTTCTGTAACTGACCAAATCTCCGGCTTAGAAAATCTCAATACAGTTAAAATTCACATACTCGTTATTTTTCTTTTTTCAGGCTGGTAGACAAGGTAGAGAAAAATTCGGCTCAAAGAAGGCTTCAAAGAAGCGTCTCAATCAATTTGCTAGCACATCAAACAAGGTCAGTGGAGACTGTTTTTCGTTACAAACATTTTGGAGCAATTCAAAGAAAGAGTTTCTCAGAATGTATTAAGAAAACAAGACCATTTTATGAAAACCAACTTTTCTGGACATTTGCAGGAGAAAAGGAAACACAAGAATTTCATGATGATGCGTCATAACAAAGATGTTAGAGGGAAAAACAAACGTTCCTTTCGAGATAAGCAGGTTGGTTCTTTTAAGCATTATTTTTTCTTTAACAGACACAACAGATTTTGCCAGCCCTTGTCAGTACAGTAACGCTCCATAAAAAAAAAAAAAAACTCGAAAAAACTTCGCCAATATAAGAAAAATGCTAAGTGCGTTATACTGATAGTGTTTTTTGTCAAGAATTGTTTTTCAGAGAGGTCCCTAGTCTTACTAGGAGTATTCAGACATTCTTCCGCTTTGGCACTCTCTCGTCTCTCTCCCTGATCAGATGAAGACATGAAAACGAAAAAGTAGTCGTATTTATTTTGAGTAACTTGGTTGTTTCTCTTAGCCTGTTCTTGCCTTTTTTCAGTTTGCACTGAGGCAAGCGCTTCTCAAGAACAAGAAAGCGAAATAGTGTTGAATGTCCAGAGTCGAAACTGTCGGGAAGTTTAATCACTGAACGTTGTGACAGCTCAGGTGGTGAAGTTGAACGCGTAGTTCCCCTGGAGAGTATTCTCTAGTGAAGTGGCTAGATCTATGTGAAAAATGCTGTACTTGAGTATTTTCGTCAAGGTTGCGAAGCGAGACAGCATTTTCAATTTGATTGAACTTGGAAATGAGATGAAAACTGAAAGGGCACAAAAGAAATACTAATGCCTTTTTATTGTATCTCAAAATGAATGAATAAATACGGAAGTGGTTCAAGTTAACAGCGTACTGTTGTATATTTGTGTAAAGTTGAAACGTGCTTGGGTAGTTATTGGATAAGCAGCTGTCAACAATTTCACTCAACTTGAGAGAGTACACCGATACATTGCACGCAAAAGAATGATACTTTAACTATGTTAAGAGACGTGAAATTGTCCAGCATTATGTTAAGCTTCCTCAACAAAGTGGTGAGCTTAAGGATGGCACGTTTGCAGGGAGGTTTTTCCTTCCTGTGTGAATTTTTGTCGTTTCTTAAACTGTTTTTAAAGATTTGTTAATTTTTTACCGAGAGCAATCGGAGATAGAAGCGTTGCTTTGACGAACCTGATGTAACGCATTACAACACATTACAGTCATAAATATTTGATTTTTTCCACATTTCTGTCTGTTGAATGGAGACAGCAAAACGCTTTGAACCGTGAAACTTGACCGGCCCGGCACGCATTTCATCGTTCGCTTATGAGTTGGATGATAAACACTCAGCTGTTTTGTATTTTCAAGGGTTCTCTAAATATAGCCTTTACCTACCCGAAATTAAACAGTCATATTCCTATTTTATATGAAAGGGTTTTATTCTGTTATTTTTAAAAGGACGATATTGGCTGATATGTATTCAAATATGTCATTGGAAAGCTATGCTCCCTCACGCAACTTAGCGTGTATCTCGATTTCAAGTTAGTCCTAAGGGCGACTTGCTTGGCAAAGGTCAAAATCAATTAAAGAAAAATTATGCGAGTGGAAAGGGGGATATGAAATGTTCGCCGAGACATTTCCTCCCTGATTCTCATGTGCAGAATGTTTCAGCACACAACTAGCGCGTGACATTTGTAAATTAATATCGATGAAAAAGCGTTCGCATACTTTACGGCATTTCTCGGAAGATCTTCGTGACCCGATCCTTAGGCGTGCCGTCATCGGCACGCAAATCTCGTGAAACCAAATTCCAAATTTGGAACGGTGACGATATCGCGAGGGAGGTATCAACCAAATAAGGCAGGCCGACAACAATAGGGCTTGATGTTTCCAGGACGACGGCCTCCTGGGTCTTAAAATACGGAGCAATGATTTCATTGCCTATTATAACATGACAATAGTCGTTGGATCAGCTTGGAGTTAAGGAAACAGCGCACGAAATGGATTCTACGCAACGATCCTGACGAACGGCGGCTGAACTTATATTTCAGCAGAGTTTCGTTCAATCTTTGACGATACGTCTTGTTAAAGCATTGATCGCGTCGGATTGGTGTCGCTAGCAGAAAGACCGCGGCCTGCATTACACTGCTTTGATTTGCGAATTTCAATATAGGAAATTGTTCCGAGACAATGAGCGATCCTGTTGCCATTCGGTAAGCTTTAGCACCATCCTTGTTTTTGTTCTTCTGAGGTTGTTTTTAGCATTTTACAGAGTTAATCTTTTGGTGCAGCTGTAGTAATTGGCTAGGTTCCATGTTTGCTTCTTTTCCTAGAGTTCTCATCGACGATGGCACGCCGCGAATGTCGTTTCCTTTCCGAATTCATCTTTCCTTAACGGTCTTCAGGCTGAAACAAATGATAGAGGCGCAAGAGGGTTTTACTGTTGGAGAACAAGATGTTTTCTTTCACGGAAATCCGGTTGGTAGCTTATGTTCCGTAGTATGTGCTAGAAACTGCATGCCGGAATGGAATTTTTTCATGTCCGCGCGCGATCGAGGACAATGCAAAGCTAATCGCGCATGAGAGTCACGCTGAAGTGGTGCGTGCGTTCGAAGCTTTACCTGATTGCTTCAGGTTTAATTCGTCGTCTTATTTCCTGGCTAAATTTTTCTTACCACTAAATCTTATTGAATCAGCTGCAAAGCAATAAACGATGAAAGCTGCGTTCGAGTTTCTTTCGAAATGTCTTTCGAAATGCACTCCCACATGCTACAAAGGATCGAAACTGTTCCTTGAAGCGAGCTTTGCGCTTATTAGAAGTCTCGTGCATAAGCTTGGTAAAGATCGTGCTCAAGAAAGTTATATTGAAAAGATTCATGCACACATATGTTTGGCGATATTAACAATGCAATCTTATATTTCTAACGTGACGCGCAGACTATTCGCGGCATAAATGAGCGTTGTTAGTATATTGTGTGATGACCTCCCGGGGATATGACTTTTAGATCAATACTTGCTTCTTTTCCGCTCTTCAGCTTCAAGACAATCTCACATTAGGACAGCAGGGAGTTATGGAAGATACCCAACTTGATATTCGAGTTAATTTCCAAGGTAAAGTATCAATCTAAAGTATTCGAGAACTTTATCAGTGTGCGGGTTTTGTTCTCTGTCATGACATGAATGTTTTTGTGTCATGAATAATGATTTGTTTCCTAGGTTAGTAAATCGGGTTAATACCACGCAAATCATGGATCTTCTCTTTATGCTGTTGTTGCTAGTGAAAGTGATTTAAAAGTATTGTTTTCGAAGAGATTGTTCGGTAATTAAATCTCTCAGTGATAATGTAATTTGCGTAGGCTTTGGGAATCACGCCGTGTAAATTTATGTCATAGTTCTCTCAAAGAACTTTTTGTTCCAGTGTGAGGTAAACTTTATTCCCGGACGCCCACAAGAATGCCTGTTATTTGCGGTTTCTTTCAATTTATTTTGCCTGGGAAACAGGGCAGATGTACAAGACATAAATCAGTAGAAGGAATGCACAAACTTTTGCCATGGCCTAACGAAACGATGGCGAAAAGAGTTGAATATGTTTTGACAAATTTAATTGTCTTATTGGTACATATTTGTACGACTAAGTTTATTTTAAAGGTTACGTTTTGTCTGCCATTGGAGACGGATTATTTTTTTCTGTATTATCTGTAGAATTAAGTTAGAAACTGGATCGGCCTGAGAAATATCTTGTCAAGATATTTGTTCAAGCAACACCGAAACCCACAGTAAGATTTTTTCTTTCAGAATATTGCAGATGTCGTTTCTCATGGATAATAGTTTAGTGTGGGCAGCGATCTAATCTTGCGTGGAAACTTTTCATTTTAATTTCTTTTGTTTTCTCCTAACTTGATAATTAGTGAAGTGTGATTTATTTTTCTTCAAGAGAAAATGAAGTGAAAATCAGTACCTGTTTCCAATTTTATTTGATTCGGATCTTTCGATAGTTAATTGCTACAGAGAGGTAAAAAAAAAATTTGATACTGATCAAATCCAAGTGAGTTATTTCTTATTTTAATGGGAAATACTAGGATTTTATTGTCGTTCTTACACCAGTGAAGGAAATACTTTCAATTCCCCTACTTAAATCACAGCTTAAAACCAAGTCGAAGTGCTCCCTGTGCAGCTCTTGAGGAAGTGAAACTAGTCTAAGTCTTTCACTTTCATGTATAATTTTTTGTCTGAGAAATTGAATTGAATGTTTCATTAGTGAGTGGGAGGGGTAACGAAACCTCTAGATACACTCCTCTGAAATAAAACAAAGGGTTGGCGACAAAAGAGATAAAATAGTCATGGTCAGTGATACTCAAGTGCCTTAATTTTTGGATTCTGTTGTTTGAAGTCTGCAAACAAGTGATGTAAATTAGATTGTGCATGATGTGTGCACTGAGGCTAACTCTAAGATGTATTTTTCAGGAGGGAAGTGACTTTGCCATAACCCCTCTGGTCTTAAGATCTCATCAGAAATTCTTGCGTCTGTCTGTTATGCAATTCTTTTGATGTTCCTTTGGAGAATTTTGTGTTAGATCAAGTTGTAATCACCTAATTGAAATTTTGGTGTATTCTCATCACTTGTCTCCTTGATATTGTATCAATATTGTAATGAGAAATTCTGTCTTGATCACTGGTCACTTGGTCACTTAGCAAACATCTGTAGTGGTTTCCATTATTTATCAGGGTCACCAACAGCAATTACTCAATCAATTTGAAGAACTCAATATCATATCTTTTTCTATGTATTTATTTGAAAGGAAATGTGGGGGTGTATGTAAAATGTTGCTGATAACACAATATTGCTATAAGTGAAAAAAAGCCACGTCTTTCCTCTAGTCCAATATTTTCCCAACTCCACTGTGTTTCTTTAAATAAGAACTGACGTAAATTTTTGGAGTTCTTGGAACCAATATTCGTTCATATGCAAAGAACAGTACAAAAATAGAATCTTAACTACACATGTCACAAGGAACTATTGTGAAAGACATGGATTCCTTCAAGTGACAGATTTTATCACTATAACATGTTTTTTCTTTTGCGTTAAAAGCATACTTAGCCAATTAGCTTAAGCACATACCTTAATTATCAGTTAAATAGTATTGGCCTACAGGCAAATGTGTCATAGAATTTTCCACCACGTGTGGAATCATAGGTGTATTTAGAGGGAGTGCTACTCAGGGACGTCTTCTCCCTAACCTCTCCCTCCTCAAAATGTAATTTTGTTACAAGATAGTTAAAAAGGAATTGTTTCAAGGCATTTATGTGTCATTCAGTTTTTATCACAATAAAGCTAAAGTTAGATTTGAGCCAGAAGTTTCACATTGAAAAACCTGAGTAGTTACTGTTGTGGTAAGGCATCACTTTGAACTGAAAACTTTGCTCTTTTATTAATGTACAAGACTGTGCAGTAAGTTATCATTTGCTCTGACAAAGGGCTTAGGTTTAAAATGTCAGCTTAGAAATTCTTTATGGTGGCCAGTTTATGTGATCAACTCAGTTCATGATACTAAACTATCCTATTCACTGAATTAGTTTCTTCTCAAAGCTCTAGCAGGTGGACAGGCAAAACCTCTGGGTGTACTCTTTTCTCTTAGTGTAATTGTGAGACTGATATGTTAAAAGCATTGTGTCCATCAATCTCATTCAACTTTTTTTTGTAAACAATAACTAATTTACTTAAAATGTTTCCTATGGGGGACAAGCTCTCAATAAACCTTTTTGGGCTTAATGCAAAGATCCCTTGTCTGAATGCTTGTGTTTGATAATTTTGATAGATATTTAATGCTCCTACTTAAGTTTCACCCTTTCCACCCTAATATCAGTATCCATATCCTTCATACTCTTCTCTACACATTTCATTTGGTACTGACAGGGGAATTCATTCAGTGATCAAAGCTTCTTAGGTTGGGGGTCATTTCATATATTTTCATGATCTTAATAAATGATTCAGCAGTGTACTGTAAGGAGACATTACAGCAGTAGGTGTGTAAATGTTTAAAACAATATTGTTGCTTCTGCCAGTGTTCACTGCTGATTTCACAATGTCTTTTTCCCCAGACATTCCGTCTCCAACAAGAAAGAAAGGTAGCACATCAACATCTGAAGATTGTGTCGTACCAGATATTGATGATGAAGATAATGTGTTTAACTTTGAACAGCCCAGAGTGCCATCTGGTAAGGAAGAAAATTAAAGAAATCCTTTTTAATTTGAATGATTCCTCAACCGTCACAAAACACAAAAACGTTTTGCATTATTTTGCTAAATGCAGAAAAACTGGTTATTGTTACACATTTACATGTATACAAATCATTAGGTGTGGGTGATAATATCGTGTGTGAAGATTGTGCAAAATTATCTGGTAATGGCAACATTGATTTAGATTTCTGTGCTGAAACCTCTTTGTACACAGTTTTTATTGATTTTTTTTTCTGATCTCTTTACTCTTGTCTTTATTTGATTACAATTAGTAGGTCTAAGGAAAAGTAGTATTTTAATTAAGTTATGAATTAATTTGCAATATCAGATTCCAGGCTTGTGCTTGTTTTATCACTAACCCATTCAGCTTAATATCAGGGGAGAGTATTTCAGTACTGAACATACAAATGTGATGGCTTTGAAATTATTATTATTATTATTATTATAGTAATATATTATTACTTTTTTGGGGGTGGGGGGTGTATCAAGAGCAATTCAACAAAGGATAACATTTTGTATGTATACAGACATATACAATGTTCAGGAAAAGAGTGTGATCAGTTCTGCCTCAATTTTTTAGTGATTCTTTCCTTGATAAAGATAGATTCTAGTAAAAACTAGAAAGTTTTTTTTGAATAAAGGCAGACTGTCTTTCTTGGGACCAGATGTTAACCCTTTGGTGCCTAAAAGTGACTAGATTTTAATTTCCCTTGACAATATCACCCCTGAATCAAGCATTAAGGTCACAAACTAAAAGTAATGACCACTGACTTAAGAAGCTCTGGATTGTTTTACAAATTCTCTTTGTCAGCACCTTAAGAAATGTATTAACAGCAGTTTGGAGAATATGCATTCTGATGTTATGGTGTAAAGGGTTACTTATTCTCTTATTATCTCATTTAGATCCAAGAATGTGGAATAAATGGGAAGTGATGGAATGGCTGAAATGGGCAACAGAGAGATACAGCATAAGGGATATAACAGCAGATAAGTTCTTGATGAATGGGAAAGGCCTGTGTATGCTTGGTGTGGAGGGGTTCCTCTATAGAGTTCCACGAGGCGGAGATGTTCTTCATGGTGATTTTAATAAACGGGTGACAGCAGCAGTGGAACAGTCACGCCATATGCAGAGCTATCTTAATCCTGGTGCATCAAACTTCTACTATGTGTATTGAAGAGATGAGATAATTTATTTGAAAAAGGACAGACTATTGAAAAGAGTATGATATAATGTGGGCAACCAAGAGTCACTGATGCTGCTTACAAAGATTGTACAATAATTATTTAAAAAAATTTGCTATTTGTATATATTGTGCATTTGAATGGGGTTTGCCTTAACGCGCTCAAATTCGCAGTTCATGTAGTCATACTGGTCAAGATTTGTTACAGCTTTTGAATGTTATTGTATTTTACAAAGACCAATTTCACAAAATGGGCTGGGGTTAATTTATTTATCTAAAAGATTTTTTTAAGATTTTTGTTTTACTCTGGGGCCTATCGTTCCTCATTATAAATGAAATTGAGAATTCACTTGTCAACAAGACAAGCTGATGTGAAAAATATTGTGTTTTTTGGATTGATTTATTTTTTCTCTTTTCATGTAACTTTTTATGCATGTAAAACTTTGTTTCTGTGTTTTTATTGTAAGGTCTGTGTTGTTTTATTTGTTTGGTTTACTGCCAAGTATAAATTGTGAAAGCCATGGATCATAAGAATCCACGAGTCAAATTTAATAGCTTTGAACCTTTACAGTGATTAGCAGTGTTCTCCTTTTCAAGAGGTAACTGGGAAATTTACCACCTGTAGTACCTTATTACCTACTAAAATTTCTAAAAGTGCAAGGAATTCTTGAAAATTCAACAGTTAAAACGAATGCTCTACCTGGAAATTTCCTTTACCTGTCTTACTTAAAATATGGGAGAATGCTGGATCAGAGTCAAATTTTTATTATTATCTTGAAGTATACAGTTACTATCTGGATGTGCTGGTAAAACTAGATCTTTAGTTCAAGCCAGAAATGTAGAGAGTAAATGTTTATGGAGTTGACACAAAATGGAGCCATGTATGCTTAGACTATGACATACATCTACAGCTAACCACTACCTAGAGTTTAGTTCTTACAAACTTGAGCTATGGAGATCATTAGAGGATTAAGACAGTCCAAAAATTTCTCTCTACCAGAGTTTTAAAAGAGTAGATAAACATTGTTGCAGGGAAGGAAAGTTGACAATTTGAGCAGCATCTTGTTGCCGAATTTTTTACTTTACCTTTTCTGTATCACCTCCAAAGCTTTCATTGGTAACATGCATATCCTCAGTATTTATTTTCATTCACACTTTCTTCTTGGTAAAAACTGTTGCACTTGTGTGGTAAAGTAATATTCTGCTTTAAAAAAAATGCTTACAGGAATTTAAGAAAAAAGATCTGTATATTTTAGCGTCGAATATTAATTGAATTGTTATCTCGGAAAGTATGGAAAGCCCAAAAAAATTAAAGAGCCTACCGATTATTAAGAAAAAAAGTTATGAATTTCAAAAAGTTATCTCGAAGTTGCGCCTTTTCATTTCACAGCAACTAAGCATTCTCCTGTCTTCAAACTGTTTTCTTTAAAAAAGAAAGACTAATTTAGATGTACAGTTGTTTAACAACGTTCGTTTTATTTACGTTACATTCAAAGCATGGTAAATCGCTGGGCCAGATTTTATTTCAATGAAACTGATAATAAATAAATTTTTGTTCTTCCTGATACCTGACTTGTCTTGCAAAATCTTCATTCCTCGAACGTCACAAAATGACCATAGACCATGTTTCCTGGATCACACCCCAATCATCCCGGGTCGGAGATCGAAGGGAGAAAACCCTGGTAAAGAGTTTAAACATCCTCATGATTTTTTGGTGAGCTGTGTTACGTCTTTTCCAACCGTGCTCAGCTTGAAAAATGTGTCGGATTTTGTTGGATTAAGATATTTTTTAATTGGAATATTTCGAAATCTCATTAAAATCAGCAACCAATTATCAGAAAAACATGACGAAATGCTGGGGGAAATTCTTCATTTATTTATCAACTGAGATACTGTAAAAAAAATCCAATTACGTAACAAGAGGCTGAAGTCCAAACTCCGCAGAAAATATGTATTAAACTTGGTAAATGAACCGCAACAGTTCGCAACAATAAAAAGACTTCGAAACTACCTAAAATCCACGTCAGTTTTCTAATAATAAGGTTAGAGTTCTTAAACGTGATTGGCTAGTTTGTGAAATCACGCGCATCGCGCGTGAATACAAAGATAGTGCAAAGGGGGGGGGAGGGGGGTGGGAAGAGGAAGAGAAAAAAAACTTGTATCATAAAAACGAAAGAGATTTTCTACAGATACTACGGGCGCCCTGATTGGTCAGAAGCCTGTCGTTCATTGCACCAGTAAACCTAAAGAAAAGTGAAGTTTATTTTGTAATTTACTACAGATAATATTCGGTTGTGTGGAATTATTTTTGTTTCGTTTTGTTTTCCTAGACCTAGATGACGATGAGGTTTCAACAAGTTGACGTTAGTATGACAAGTAACCATTTGGAATTATCTGATAAATTTATGCAAGTCGTGTCAGGTGCAAATATAATTTGCATAATCGAGCTCGCCGAATAACGAATTTTCGCGTGTTAAAGTGGAATTATTACGACACTACATTCTAACGTGTTTCTGCTTCAATTTATAGTCGCTCTTCCTTCTAAGTAAATATTTATCAAGCGGATAAGCGTCTTACAATTGAACAAATTACGCCTCACAAAGAAATAAGTCAGATTAAAATCACCACGGGATGTCTGAAGAAGCATGTGCTAACGAACAAAATGGCTCGACGGCCGGTCCAAGCAGGTATTTAAAAATAAAATAATTTACTTGTAGACTGTCTTAAAAATATTATTCCCGTATATCCCGGGTTCCTTATGTTAGAAATAACGTATTTATTGATATGTTTCTCCTCGATTTTGAGGGTAGAAGCGAAAATTTTTCATCTAAAAATCGCTTTCAACGGTGAAGATGAATCAATGTCGAATACAGTCCTTCCTATACATGCATAGATAAACAAAAGACTTCCCAGTAGGTTTTAGTAGTTTAAAGAAAGAAACTAGAATGGATGAATTAAATTATTCCTAATATGAAGGTGTGCTTAAGTAAACTCAGCTGAAAGCTATTTTATAGAAGCGTTAATATTCTACAGATCCTATCAAAAGGTTTGGCAAAATGGATAGCGTATGTGAACGTTTAGAGAGCCGTAAATTTAGACAAATATATGTTTCGGTTTCGGTCCACGTCCATAATTCGAGAATATTTGCTGCAGACTGTCCGTAGAGAGTGAATTCATTCAGCTAACTACCCTAAGCGAGATAAATATGAAATTTTGTAGAAATAAATTATTGGGAAGTGGCTAGTTTTGCATCTCAAGTCGCTTTTAAAGTAAAATACCCTGTTTGAATAAGATGTGAGGTGACGACTTTCGAATTCTATGCTGAATGTATTATGAATTTCAAAACTATAAAGATTTTGTCAGCGGAAATTTCAGAATTTTAGGCTTTCAATCGTTAACTTCAGTGAACAAAGCATTCCAGGATGGAAATGATTTTCAATTCGCGAATGTTGAGAATTTTCGTGAAATGCTGCAAGTTTATACATCAACAAAGCTTGGGAAGCCAAAAATAAATACCAAGAGAATAAAAAAGTCGAAATAAGTAATTTCAATTTGTTATGTATGGAATTATTTTTGAATTTTGGTCTTCATAACGACGCCGGCTGGGATAGTGTTTTAAATAAGAGATCTCTGAAGCCAGAATTTTTAATTCCATACTTTAACTGAGTCTTCAATTTTTTTTTCCACTTTTCTCCCATTTCTGCGTGAAAAGTTCCTTTTATTTGTAGTAATTTGATTTCTATTCGCACGAGCTTCCAAACTTGTTCTCAGAAAACGTCACTTTCATTCCGGGTGATAAATTCTCCATTTTTTTTCTCTGACAGTTCACAGAAATTAAATCTACATGGCTTTCCAAAAGTCAGAGTTATGTTACAAGAATAAAGGAGGTAGGTTTTTTAAGAAACTGTGGTGCTGCGTCGGTGGGAGAGTATAACTGGGTAATTAAGTGCTATCAAATGAGTTGATAACGTAAATTGGCCACGGTAAAGAGTTTAAAAACTGATCATGACGTTTCGAGCGTGAGCCCTTCGTCAGCGATGAAAGAAGGGCTCACGCTCGAAACTCAGTTTTATGTCAGCCTGTTGCAGCCTGTCCTTTTCCTTCTCTTTCCACGAAAGGAAGCGAATAAAAGGAGGACGTCTCATGGCAAGTTAGAAACTCCTTGACCGTTAAGACCCGTCATAACTACCAGTATACGCAGACCGTCACCACCACAAGTATAAGGGGAACGCTTATTACCTAGCGCTCACGATGCTAAAAGTTCATTTGTAATCTATGGCTCTCAACGTTGAAAGTTGTTGTTGTTCCTGTATTTATACAAAAACAGAGGCGTTTGACTAGCATCTTAGTGTTTCCCGGAGAAGGCAAGGTCCGTCATTATCAGAGGAGACGCCCTTTCACCTTTGGGAGAATCTTGTGGAAAGTTCATTTCAGGCGTCTAAGCGTGTCTTGCTGTTCCTTCGTGACGCGGGGCTCTTACGGATTTAATTATTGACAGACGCTTTTAACCGCTCCTCTAACTAGCACTATTTCAAAAAAGCGTCTACTTTTTCGGGATTCTACCTCGGCCACGATCTCTGTGGCACGTATGTTCTGAGAAGTTACCGCGAGTATCAGCAGTATTCAAGAAATCATAAACCGGATCACGACACAACTTCTATGTTTTGATCTTTCCCTTGTCTTACTCTAACATCAGTATGCATATTCTCCATACTGTTCTGTATACATTTCCTAAGGAGCTGACAAAGAGTATTTGTTTAAAAGTCGAGAGCTTTTCAAGTTTGTTATCATTTTCTTTATTCTCGTGAACGTAATGTTTGATTCAGGGGTGATTTTGGAAGGAGAAATTAGATGAAAGTCACTCTTGGGGGTTGAGAGCCTTAAAATGGTTATTCCATCGTCGAACCGAATACACTGTAGGAAATTTCAGTTGGGAAATCAGGTATTCTTGCGCAGTCTGGTCTTTTTTCTGTTACTTAAATACACTTACTATCTGCATAATTACCATGATCTTAATGTTCAGAACACAACTGCAAAACTTGCTCGATAGCTTTAACCCTTTATCCTACGTGTGACCAAAACAGAATTTCTGCTTACAGTGTCAATACAATATCACGCAGAAAAGTGATGAAAATAAGAAAAATCTTGATTAGGGGAATATTAGTTGATGCAATACCTAATTCTCCAAATTAACATCACAAGAACCATATGGCTGACAGTAAGGAGAATTACAAATGAGATCTTGGGAGTTAAAGTGTTAATACTCGCTACTGTTACCTACACTTGTTCCTCATTTTTTTTTGGTTATTGAACGTGTTTTCCCTGGGTTTTACCCATTCCTGGCTAGTTAATACTTTCTCGCAGAAGCTCCTCAAGAAAAACGCAGAACGTGACTAAATTTGTCTCACTCTACTGCGAAGTGCCATTTAGCTTGTTAAGAACAGCAGGGGAAAGTAAAGCGCTACGTGCCAGTCTTTGAAAGAGTTTATAATTAGAAGCCGGTGAGATTTCGAAATATGATCTTTACCACACACTACTTCTGTAACATCTCTAGAAAGGATATCTGAAATTGACGGATTCTGGTGAAGTTTGGCTCTTCAACGTTAACTGAACAGAGGAGTGTACCAGATTGTCAACATTTTTCCAACATTTCTGTCGTTGTGGCCTCAGAGTGCAACACGCTGGGAATTTTTTTATTGTGGAATCTGAAAGATCTATGAAAAGAAAACCAATTGGAATACGGTAGTGTTTATGTAGTGTAAGGGAGTAGTGTTTTGATGCGGAGCTTCAACGTTGAGCACTGACGTTTCATCAGAGATCACGTTTAATATCCGAATAATTCGATGGAGCTGGCTTGGAGTCAATTTATCGGCTTCCATCGTCTTATCAGAGTATTTACCAAAATAGGTTATACATTTTATTAAATTATGCGTCCAATAACCTCTTTTTTATCGATTTAAATTTATGATGGTTTCCTGAAAGACAACAGTTATCGTGTCCATCCTGTTCTTAAAATATTTGAACATTAAAGTAGCATTTCGAGGGTAACATGTACAGCTTTTTTGGTTTCGAAAAGAGTTTAATATTATGCTCTCTGGCTGTTAACTCCTTTTCCATCTAATTAATTAATTAATCCACCCAAAATCTTATTGTGAAAATGGAAAAAAAAAGTACCAAAGGGATGCTCATTTAATGATGAGCTTCTGTTGAACAACAGTTAACTGTTGGGGACTCATTGCTCAACCAGCCAAAGGCATGCCTTTACTTAACCACTCTTTGCCGTTTGCACAAGCAAACCTATTTGTAACACTGACAGTCTACAGTGTGTCTATAATCCCGCGATTCGTGAATGTGGCTAAGTATAGAGGTACCCCAGACAATAACAACAATTATAATAATTTAAATGATAATAAACTATTACATACTATTTCGGGATGTACTTTTTTTTTTTTTTTTTCACTTCTAAAACGATCACGTACATGCAGTGAAATAACAATGAGGCTAAATATTTTCCCAAGCCAGTTCTATGATATGCTTTTTCCTCGGCTCCACTTCCCACGATTAAATTTACTAATATTAACGTACCACGGTAAGTGAAAAAATAACCTTTTCTAAAAACGTTGAAATTATGACTTGTTTGTTGGTCAATTTTCTCGGTGAGCGAGCGACTCTGAGGATCAAACGATCCATTTTAATATTTTACTTAGTGTTAACAATTGACCAAAGCAATTACCGTATTTATTCAATGTTGTGGTTAATGAATACCAAACTGAAGCAACATCCTTCAAAATCTGGTGACAACGGGCGTCGCGTGTAGAGACAAGAGAGATTCCGACGTAGCAATACTGTTATTGCCGTCAGAGGTCTGTAGAAAAGGCCTTTTGCGGTACAAAAACCATTTAAGTGGAGATCACTATCTGGGATCTGTCGGAGTACTCTTAATTTGAGTGTGCTAACTGATAAATCTTTTAATTTTCCTCAGGTTACGACGCAACAGATTGGCATTAACTGAGATAAACGTGGTTTGGTACTCGTTTAATTATCTGGGCGGCAGCTTTGACCAGATTGTGAATGTAGACAAAGAAGTGCTTTCCTTTTAAAGGTGAGTTATTTAAGGCAAATCTGCATGTATCAAAGAGACCGATGAAAACTCGAAATCGACCTTGAAGGTTCTGTTGTGGTTTAATTGTAACTTGGCCGCCAGATGGAATCTGTAGTCAGATATTTCAAACATCTTTTTACAACACGGATGTTATACATATTCAATTGGCTGCTTTTCGATTAATCGGCGAAGTTCCATCTCGAAGCATATTTGTTTTGTATTAGAATGATTCGTATCAAACTACTACTAAATACGATGTCTTCGAAGGTTTGTGCGTGAGTGCTAGACGAAAGCTATTTTTAGATCTAATGCCTCGGACATATGGCCTTAATTTCAGTTACTTACAAATTTCCTCCATCCGCTCTAAATGCAACAAGGAAAGAAACAGGGAAAGCGAAGAAAAAAAAAAGTGAACAAAAATTAAAGAAAAGAAGGAACGGGGACATTCAGCTGAAGGGAATAACACTGAAATGCAAGAGACATATCACTTTACTCAAATGTGGAATTATGCTCACCCGACCGCCACTGGCAACAGTCCTTTCAGGACTCTTTTCACAGGGAGGGTTAGACTACGCGATCAAATGCTACTCTTAAGTTCAAGCACGCACTGTTTTTAATGCATCTTTCACTATATTGAGTCATTCCTGTCAATGGTTTCCTTTTAATTCCTACAAATTGATCTCTCAGAGACGTAGGGTCACGCAATCCTCGCTTACGAGCAAATTTTTTTCTTAGAAAAAAATCGCACACATCACCTTAAACTGTAAAAGAACTTAAAAGACGAGTAGGAAAGTCAATCTAGAGAGGCAGTAATCGGCAGCAATGAATAACAAATATTAACACTGGCTCTTCAGATCTGAAAGCTAATTTGCAAGATAACTACACGAAGTTCTTCCTGTTGGCTAGTCCTGTCCTGAGAATCTGGCGATTAATTCAGTCGATATTCGCTATTTGATAATTTTTTAAATTCTTGCTACCTTTATGTTGGATAGCGTATTAGCTTTTGAGGAGAATTTAACATTTGATCGATCAGCAAAAAGAGAAACGAACCCCATTACGTTACTTGACCCCATTGATCCCATTAGTGATCAAGGTTGAATTTCTCCTCACAATATCGATGCAATATCAAGCAGACAAGTGATGAGAATAAAGAAAAAATATAAATGAGGGAATTATTACTTGATTCATTGCCAACTTCTCCGAACTAGCCTCAAGAACCGTAGGAAAGACAGTAAGGAGAATTGCTTATGAGATCTTGGGGGTGATAGGTTTAAACTGATACCTAGGACTGAGAATAAGAATTTCAGTACCTTACATAACGTGGTGTATAGATTGGGTTGAACTCGGTGACTCTTAGAAAATAGTTTTTTGTTGTCTTGGAGTATATTGGTATTCGTTAGAGACGCCAAAGGCGTGGTTGCTGAGCCGAGTTTGTACAAGTTTACAAAGCGATCAATGAAGAATTTCGGATTTGTAGAATTACCAGTACATTAAGTTAATCGAGAGCTTTACTTTGCTCGTATCACACTTGAAAAATTCCTGCAAAATCAATTCAGAAATATCTCGTGACGAGGATTACATTGACGTCATTATGGCCGTGCGGTTTAAATCAACAGCAATATGCATGAGCAATTTCGTTCTATGCTAACCCCCTCTCGTGCGTTAAACAAGGTTTTCTAGCGTGTTTCTGGGGATAAACTCGTGCCGTGATCGTGCAGTAAGAGCCACGTAGCGTGATCAAACAGGTATGTTCTTGTTGATCATTATTTAAATGCACTATGTCTTCTTCTTCCTTGATTTTAGATATAACTGCTTTGTAAGTCGAACTGATGAATTTGCATACAGGGAGCTTTCATTTTGAAAGTCAGTTTGATGTTGATTTAACGAGTTTGATCGATTGAAAAGGAAACCCACGATTGTCACTTTGTCTTGTAAGAGCTTGTTTAACTTGATCTGTAATTGTTACAGAATTTCAGTAGAAGTGCAATGAGTGGTTTTCATCTCTTAAATATTACGAATTCTTATTCAAACGAGTGTTGTTCCTCTTTCAAAGTATTCGAGCTCTATCTATGGGTGCAAAGGTAAATTCTGCAAGATTTTCTCTTAACTATAGAAAATACTTTTGATGTAGTCGAGTCTCGGAAATTAGGCCGTCCAAGGTTACCCATCTTTCAACTTGGATCAACATTGCTCGTGTCTCAATTATAGATCGCTAAGAAATTATTCAAATCGTTGCGATTGATGTTGCTATGACTTGTATTAGAAGGGAATCTTAACGATAAGTTCCCAAAGTTTTCGTTACTTTCTAAGGATTAACTTGAATGGCATCTATACCTAAGACATGGAAATATTATGGTGCTGATTGGCGACAACATCAACTGGAAGTTCGGAGTCTGTGTTCGAGTCTGTGATCATAACTTCATTCATTTTGTTTATATATCTTAACCGTTTCTTGTTCATTAAAAGCCACGATATCCAGGCAATTCGAGAAATAAGTCTTAACTATTAGACAGTGTTACTTTCACCATGTCTAATCTTTTTCTAGACGTTATCTATTCATTTTAGAAAATATATATTTTTGTTAAGTGTAGCTTTGGTGGCTAAACCATGTATCTCCTCTTTGAAGGATACGAGTCGCACACTTCTAACTGAGCCTGATTTGTTTGTTTAGAACGTGTTAGCACTGTTATTGACATTGAAAAATGTCAAAATAGACCAGTGTTTGACAGACAACACTCAATTATCATTATACATAATTATTGAACCATAAAAGGTATGATAAAGACTTCTTTCTGTAATGTTCGTTTCGGTCTTGTGTTTATAAACCGGAGAATGGGAAGTTTGATCAATAGAAAACATTCGCATTCCCCGACGGCTTTGGATACAGTACCTCTACGCGTAAATGCTGGGTTCACCCGAAAATTGTTTGCCGGCATTTAGCCGGAAAGCAAGAACGACGCATTAGAAAAACTACAAGGATTGTAGGATATTTATTTGAAATAACGCTAAGAAAGATTTGCATGCCATCATTACCAAGAACTACAGCGACGCTAATTTCTCTTCATTTCAAACAAACCGAACTACGTAATTTGGTTTCGAGTCTTCTCATGGAAAGGCTTATGACCTTAAGATTTGCAGCATATGAGGAGAGACGGGGGAGAGGAGATAACAGCTTAAGGAAGGGGCTTGCAATTCTTCTCAGGATTTTTTGAAATGTTTCAGCAATCTATCCTTTTCATGCTCATTTTTTATCTCCAGAAAAAATTCGGCATAGCAAGGTCGCACTTTGTTACTTGTTTGAAAGGAAGTCTGTTGGACGTAAAGATGAAATATCATGTTCTACGCATGAAGAAATGGCTCGTTCTCTTCAGCTTCCATGTAGCTCGAAATAAAAAGGATGGAGAACGTGGAAATCTTACTGTTTTTTTTTATTATTATCATTAACGCTTCAGTAAGAGCGTTTCTTCACTCGCCTATAAGTTTGAGGTGTCGAGAAACGCAAGCTGGGTAGTGGTCTATTCGTGTCCTACGGCAAACTACTCCCCGACTCGTCTCAAACTTCTCAGGGGCAGAGAGGAGCTTAGAACCAAGTTTACAAACGGCAAACGGCAAAACTTGCTTTAGCTCTTTCGGCTGTTTTTTCATCTAAGAAAAAAAGTTAAATATTTGGACGTTTTGTGGTTAGGGGAAAATATTTTGAATTCTATCCACTCAAGGATTAAAATTAAAGAACCGAAAGCAAAGGTTAATTTTTCCCTTCGCGTTCGCCCTTTAGCATGAATCAAAATCCATGTAGGTATTGACACTCAAGTCGTAGAGCTTTCATTAGGGACCTTAAGCAAACCACGATGGCGACGGTAAAAAAACGTTTTAAAACTTTGTACATTTCTTAGCCGTCCTATGCAAAACAACAACGTGAAATCAACACAATTTGCGTCGTCTACGAACCGAAACCTCGACGGCAAATTATTTTAATTTCCATTTGGAACTCAACGCTTCTTTTATACGTTATCCTGAAGTTGAGGTATGGCGCCGCATGAGACGGCAAACATATGCAACCAATTTTGAAATTCTAATTAAAGGCAGAAATTTATTTTTTAATCGAGGTCTTCCTTGGCGTTGCCGTCCTGATTGCTTAAGGTCCCTAGTAATACCCAAAATCCAGCTGATGGTATCTGAGCCTGCATTGTATCTGCGGTATTTTTCCTCTGTTCGAGGTTTTTATGTTTCCGTTTTTGTGGTAATCAAAAAACTTGCTTTTATCTGTTGGTACCGAACTGCTTTCACCCTGTTAAGCCCTAAGAATGACGTTTATCAATTATTAAAGAGATTAAAACCGACAAGGTTTGAATACACTATTTGCATAGACCGTGAATAATAGTGTAGTAAACCGCCGCCCTGCGGGATTCTCCGATAGGAAGGAAAGGATGATTTTTCCTTTGGGTCTTTGGACGTGACACTCATCTTCGCGCTCTAGCGAATTCACCAGAGTAGCTCTTTTTTTACAATTAGTCCCTTAATGCTCTCTCAATTACAGAAATAGCATATCCGCCTCGAAAATTCAGCAGCACCTAGTCCTGCAAAGATATCGCGATCGTTGAATTAAGAGCTATTTGTTGTTGATTTACCCACATGAATGACCCTTCATTTCTGTCATTGTTCGGGGTCGCTCTTGTTTGAATCGATTATGTCTCAGTCATTGTTATTGTCACACTCCAAAGCATGCGTCTGACTTCGCGCAGTGTGACGAGTTGTCATGCAAATTTTCGTACGTGCTTGACGCAAAGTCTGTGCTGTTCCTATTTATGTTGTACTGCACGGTTATGTTGAGGAATCAGCTCGTTCATTATTGAACAATGGGGTCGTATATTGAGTGAGTTTCGAGTTTCTTTGCGATACTTTTTTGATTTAAAACGAAAGTCGGCGCGACTGCTATAAGTTTCATTTCACTGAATGATTACACGACGATGATTTTTCTTTCAGAAGCAGTGGGAAAATCCGAAAAACCGATCTTAACGCGAGCTTGATGACGGTTTCAAGCGACGATTCATCGGCGACTAGTACATCACAGTGTGTTGTTTCTTATCCCGATGTCAGCTCAAGCAGGGAGGCGAAGACGATAGCGCGGCTCAAACTGGCACTTGAACTTGTGGCTTTAGGATTCTTGACTATGACTGTGCTGTTTATTTGGCAAATCACGAAGAAACGGCCCGATGCTACTGTGCAAGTGAGTCTTAAATTTTACAGAAACTGACGAATTGAATATTCGATTTAGATACCTGTTTTATTTAGCTCTCGAGTCTTTCTTTAAGCTCTCGATCGATTCTTGGCACAGATTTGTTTACATGTATATCATGCGGCCTACAGGTTTTTGATTGGCTACGCTCGAGTGCGCCGTGGAATCTAAACGGCTTCAAAAAGTGCAGCATCTGCTAAACTCCTCGGTCCTAGCAAGCTCTTTCTGTGCTGGAAAAGTATCGATAAAGAACTTAGTTTACGGTCTGACATTTCAAACCGGCCATATCGTAAATGTAAAAAAAAAAAAATATGGACTCGAAGAGGTATTATGTAATGAACTTTGCATAATACCTTTTACTGAGTAAATCAAGAGTGAAACACAGATACATATTTTTTCTTACTTTCAAAGTAAGGCTCTTCCTGAACCTCCTACATCTATGAATAATTATATCAAACATATCTGTATGTAAATTTTATTTACGCAAGTATCATTTTTTGGAAATAGTCCTGATTTGTATACTTCTTATGACGCTTTTAATGTTTACATAGTTGGTATTTGTCTATTTTTCGTATGGGCACACTTTATTTGGATCTTCCCTCTGTTTTGTGTCCCGCACCTTCGTTCTTATGCCCTCTTCAAATGTGTCTCTTTTCCCCAGTCTTATTTTAGCACTGTGATCATGGTGAAAGCGATTAAATAAATGATAAGTTAAGGTGTTCTAAGGTAGCTGCAGAGAAGGTTGTATTATTGAATCTAGTCATACTTCTTTGTAATGGAAATCATGTCAGTTTTACGTACCGAAGGAAGTCCTTAATCATGTTACACATTTTCTTTGGCAGAACCCAGTTGATCCATCATCGACTCAGGTAAGCAGACTGATTGAATATAAAGTAGTTAGTTTACAATGTCATTTCCCCGCTGCAATGCACTGTTTCTTGATTTTTTTAAATTTACTACCAACGCTATCCCTGACCATATTGCATGGAAACGCGCCAAATTTCTGTCCAAATGCTTTTCAATGCTTTTGTCTTACCGTGGGAAATGCAATGGCTAAATGGCTAATATTGGATTGAAAAATGAATATATATTTTTAGTAAGAATTTCGCGAATGGCTGGATGTGTTTACCGTCTCTCACGGCGCCACATCTTGATTTCAGCATAACGTATGTGAGCAGCGTTGAGTTTTAATTGGAAATTTGAATAATTTGCCGTCGGAGTTTTGTTCATAGACGACCCAAATTTTGGTGATTTCACGTTGCTGTTTTGTAGAAGACGGCAAAGAAATGTACAAAGTTTTAAAACGCACGTGCTGAATTATTGTTCTGAAATTTGTTCTTTTCTTTTGCTACGTCCTCGATCGTTGCCGTCGCACTCGTATTTTGCTGAAGGTCCCTATTTATTGATACAAGTATTACGTAATATTCGACATCGCCGAGAAGCAAGGACTGCTCGTGGTCTACGCGTGCAGCAGTGTTTTTGAGACACACCGACAAAAAGCAGATTTAGACATGCCTAGTTTCGGTCTATTAAACGCAAACAATACCTTTCACACTTAATCCCGAAGTAGTGAGTTTGGCTAGGGTACTGAACCTAACAGTTGTTTACGTCTTTTTGCGTCACCAAGATTTAACCTTTTTTTCTTTGTCTCTTTTTCCTTTTTTGGTCCAGAAATATTTGACTTTCAAAAACTCCCCGTGCCCTATTATGATCGAGAGGGCTCAACCACCGTGGGTGCTTCCTAATGAAGTAAAGAGAGCTCTCTATCAAGCGGATGCCATCTTTGGCGCCTTTGAAGGCGTCCAAGGCCTCGTGAGTTATTTTTGTAACATGTTGTTACGGTATTTAGGTCTTTTACGCTATAGTTTGAAATCCAAAATACCTGACGTAGGATAACATTGAGACACTGACCTTAACTTACACTTGAGTAAATGGATTGACTTCTGCGTAAGGGTACGCAGGATCTCCCTCACTAGAGAGTCGCCTCGTTCATTATAGAGATAACAGATCACGAGTGGAGAACGTTGTAGAGCGAGGAGAAAGGGGGGGGGGGGGGGTTGGGGGGCTGGATGGGGGCGGACACCTGCTGCTTCGTTTGTGGTATTTCAATGACGTCACCGGCGGTCAAGCCTGTGAACTGAAAAAGTATTATAAACGGTTCTTTTTTTGTAGAGTTTTAGTGTTCTCGGACTGGGTAATTGACTGAAACTTGCATGTATCGTGTTTAATAGGTGCTTTGATCATCGTTTCGCAAGTAAAGTTGATTCATAATGCTGCTGAAGAGCTCCAGTTTTCAATAGAAGCAAGGAGAGACCACAATAACGAAAGATTCCTTTCCTGTTTTTCTGCTCCCGTCAGTTTGAATTACAAGGGATTGTTAAGAATCGAGATGATTCAGGAGAAGAACAACAAACTTCAAATTGACCCTAACAAGTTTGTTTATTAACTGACAAAATTACATGTTTTGCATGTGATGTCTACAGGTGGGGATGACTGCTAACGTTGTTTATCAAGACAGTGTGATATGGAGAAGTAACTACGGCCTGAAAGACAAAAACCATCCGGGGATCTCGCCTGATCAGGATACGGTATTTCGAGTTGCCAGTATCACTAAAATATTTACAGTAAGTATTCTTCTGTCATTGAAACTGTAGCTTAAAATTCAGATCGGATGATTATTGATCATTTGAATTATACAGTTCATTGATGAACATTATTTGTAGACTAGTTACTAGTTAGACTAGCGAATTCAGTTTAGACCGGTGTGCATGTTGATTCTTACTTCCATTACATGGATGTTACTGATCAATAATTAACAGTTAATAGACCTTTTTAAGACTGAAACGCTTATTTTCAAAATGTCTGCCGAACGATTTTTTATTGCTTGAAAGAAGTAGGTGAAGTAAACAATTTGATCCGATAATCGAATGGGCACAGAAACTCATTTTACTCATTACTTACATAAATAACCTGCAGTTTTTTTTTGTTATTTTTTTTATTGTTCCTGCTCTTCGTGTTGTTGTTGTTTATTTACTGTTGTTGTTATTGTAATTCTCGATGACGATGTCGTTGTTCTAAATGGGATTCGTCTTTTCATTTCTCCCAGGCTATATTTGTGTTCAAACTACTTGAAACCGGCGAAATAGATTGTTTAGACGACCCGTTAGAGAAATACGAACCCAGATTTCAGGTTAAGAATTCTTTCAGTCAACAAAAAATAACAATCAGGTGAGTTGGACGTGATGCTGAATTCAAATAATATGCAAAAATTAATACAAATTAAAATGGTAACTATGATGTTTATGATGACGATGGAATAGTCAATTGTTTGAACCCGGCGAGGAACCCATTGGATCGTGAGTGAATGTAGTCCTGAGAAGGACTGTTGTCGGTGGTGGTGACTGGCGTTTCGACATCCTTAGCGGAAGTCATAATAGTCAAGTGAATAGTAGTTGTCAGTCAAATGTACCAAGTCCAGTTCGTGTGACCTGATTTGTCGGTTCAGCGTAGTGTTATTGGCTGTAAGACTCAAGTGGCGTAAATTGTCTGTGATTGGCCAGTTTCGATCCGTCGTTGAGTTGTACTGTTTGGTTCGTTTGTGGTGTTGATTCGCGAATAAGCCGTTGGTATGGGGATCACTAATGATCAGTCCCAAAGAAAAAGCTCTCATAACGTTTGTCTTTGTGCTTCTCTATAGGCAAATTTTAGCCCACACCTCAGGCCTCCCGCGGGAGGTTCCATGCAGTGACGCCTACTCATACGGTAAAACTCACGTGTGTCCTGTTAACAATACGTACGTCCTAGAACAACTGAGTAGAACTGAACTAAAGAATCCCCCTGGAAGACTACCGCACTACAGGTAAGAAAGAGAAAAACGGAATCTGCCAATGGGTGTTAAGGAGTATACAGACTTTAAAAGTTAATATTTATTGGTCAGAGCTTCACTTCAATCTCTGCCCAAAGTTATGGCCAACAGGACTCTTGTATGAAGGTCGGTTAATGTTGAGTTGAAAGAAGTGCATCTTCCAACTGTATTTTAGAGGGACACGCATGTATAGAAGTAATAGATCATGTTAGGGAAATCTCCCCTCCTGATTGTGGGATTCCTTCCTGTCAGGCACTTAACGCATACCATCGTCCTCTGGGGATAGAAATGAGAGAATAACCTAGATTTCGCATTTTGGCTTCTCTATTCATGATAGAATGGACATATTTGGTTTACTGAATGTTACACTACAGTATTAAACAAACGCAAAATAGATTAAATCATGCAACACAACTCAATGCAATAGAAGACAATTGGATCAGTATCACATCTCAATTCGAATCCGTGGATAACGGTGGTTATTTTATATAGAAAATCAGTTCTCGTATATCTCTTCTTATAGGAAACCAAATTGCCTCCAAAAAGTCCAATGAATTGATTTTGTTTTTCAGCAACTTAGGCTATGCCTTAATCGCTCGGATTTTTGCCGAGAAATTTGCAAACAGCGACTACGAGGGCTGGGTGGAGAGAAATATTTTCCAGCCACTAGGAATGGGGAAAACTGGATTCAACCTCAGAAGGTATTTGAGCTTTACTTAGGCCGGTGTTTCTGAAACAAAACAAAACAGACACATAACCAACGCAAAGGAGAAAACAAGATTAACTATTCTATAACTATTATCAACCGCATGGGAATGTTCTCTGATTTTTCAATCGCTGAGGCCTCATTATGGGCTTGCAACTCGGTGAGTGGATTGATTTTTGTCATTTATTCTGCCCAGAATGTCCTCTAACAAAGCTGTGGGCTACGATGACGATGGTGAGGCTCCTCTGGTTGACTGGGATTGGGCCTCGCCGGCAATCCAAGCATACTCGACAGCAAATGATCTTTATAAGGTTTGTGATTTGACATTACTTTTTTTCACGTTATGAAGCAACGCTAACATTGATGTGGAATGAGTTTGCCCAGAGGAACGCGGTGTACAAGAGACTAATGACGACAGCCGGGTTGAGTTGAACAGGTTTAAGCCCCAGATTAGATTTTCGGTGTTTATGTACATCGCCAAACTACTGGCCGAGTTTTTTCAAGCACGATTATCACTTATCTAGGGTTAAATACCAAGGCAAAGTTTAAAATCTTGTATACAGATAAACTGG
Organism: Pocillopora verrucosa; assembly: GCF_036669915.1. Lineage (NCBI taxonomy): Eukaryota > Metazoa > Cnidaria > Anthozoa > Scleractinia > Pocilloporidae > Pocillopora > Pocillopora verrucosa. The sequence continues at coordinate 15,561,933 of NC_089325.1, forward strand.
GTTTACAAGGTAATTTGGTGTCATCAACGTAAGATGATCCAATTGAGTTGATAACGTTAAGTGGCCACTGTGAAAAGTCTTTAAAGCTGACGTTTCGAACATTAGCACTTCGTCATTCGCTCGGACGCTCCCCGACGCAGCACCACAGTTTCTTTAGAAACTTCCCCCCTTTATTAATTTGGGTTTAGTTTTTTCGAGTTTCATATTAGTTATCACGTAATCGTAATTCAGGCAACAGTTACCCTTTTTTGACGTTTTTATTGAAGTGTGTTATTTCTCTGTACAGTTAATGACGTTTTTACTTGGCACGTCAAGCACATCAATACTAACACGAGAATTGGTACAGCAATTGATGAAGCCAGGTCTGTGGGTATAATAGCTTTGATATTTTCATATCTTTAGAAACAAAAGTCGTCTAACGACTTAAGCATAGTGAATATAAATCATGAGATACCTCATGAAAGAGCCTGGTTTTGTTCTCTGCAGACACTTCGGAGGAGAAAGGTTCTTCTTTCATGCAATGCGTTGTTCTAAAGTGTAACCATGTTGGTCATGCATTTACAGTTTGTCGTAGCCCTTAAGGCGATCTGTGCATTCTTCTTCAGCAGTGAAAAATAAGGAAAATGAGAAAAGCTATTGAAATAAGAAGTAGGAGGCCAAACCTGATGTCTGAGTGAACTCAGCCAGCTATCTTCTGTCCATTTCCCTTAACTTGCAGATTTCATGTACCCGGATGGTAGCACTGTGTTTGGGACTGGCTGGGAGATTATTGACGCTGGTACATATTCAGTTGTGACAAAGTCAGGATTTGTTCCGGGATATTCTGCTGGATTTGCATTTGTACCAGAATTTAAACTTGGTTGGTAATTCGTACTTGATAGATGCTGTCTTAAAATTGTTTTCTTTGAGAAATTTATCTTAGAACTGAAGTTTTAGTAGAACAGTAGAACACGACTTAACTCCTCACTGACTCCCTGTAATACTTTTGTTTTTGATTTCCACCCTCTAGTGGTTCTTTGGTTTTTGTTTCTCTACAATTAATTTAGATGCACTTTAACTTTTGCGTTTGTTTACCACTCTGCCATTGATTTTGACTAGCTAAACAGTCGGAACCCCTGTGTTAGTTGCACCTCACCAAACAAGCGATTGATACACATGTTTTCCTATTTCTATTTCGCTTTCATTGTTTGTACTTGTCTAACATTCATGCAAGACCCAGCTTTTTTTCAATCTTGGCACAAGTTAGTCTTTCGAATGAATGTTAATCTATTTTCTGCAAAGATCTCTTCAGTTTAGCTGGTAAGCCAGCGATCGTATCCTTATAATGTTCTCATTTTTGACGCTGCTATCCTTAAATACATTTGCAGGCGCAGTCGTCCTTGTCAGCGGTCGTGAAGTCGCTTGGAGGCTAGTGCATTCGATTGTTCAAACTTTGGCCAAAACGATGGATGCAGTGTTATTGCGTCAACAGTTGCAGGTAAACCAACTCTTAAATCTCTGCACTGTTGTGAATACAGTGCTGTCAATACGTCAAAGGTGTACACATGCTGTAGCATCTCGAAACAAACTGATTTGCGAATACATTTTAGGTTGTAAAACGTTGTTGTCGTCACACGTTTATGGCAAATATTTGCAATGACATACGCTGTTGTTTTATTTTTAATGAAAATGTATAACCGACGGTTAGTTTGTTTCTGAAGTTTTTTCATCGTTTTAATTAATTCGTAAAAGGACTTTGTGTCGTCCAATTCTGTCTGTCTCATACTTGTTATTAACAAATCGGACCAGCGCTTCGTGGTCGTCTGATTTTGTAAATCTCTTGTCTGATTACTAACCCGATTGGACTCCACTCATTCCCATGACCATAACTAATTAGAAACATTTTCTGTTAAAAGTAGTTACAAGGAAATTTTATTCTATGACAGTGCAGCAGCATTATAACTTTTCTTTGTAATGTCCTGTAGATCCAGCTCCTTCCCAATAACGAACAGTACCTTGGGGAATACCGGATTGTCTCTCATTGGATGCCGGAAGTAATTGTTAACATAACGCAAAATGACGGACTTTTGCTCTTCACCCAACTTCCGGGCTCCTTTGGTTTTTCCTATCTGAAACCCATCACGGACCACGTGTTCGAGGTAATTTACAGAGCTGGATTGGATTGCATGACTTATGGATTGGGACAGAATCGAGAAAGGGTGTCTTTCGATCCGCCGTCCGCTGGTAAAAAGAGTCCTGGTCTTAGATTTGGCCCGTTTATATTCAAACGAACGTTCCCTGTACATAATAATGTCCTAAAACCAAGGACGTCTGGTTCACATCTCGCGCCATCAAGTCTACTCTGACAGATTTCCGTGATAGTAGTTTTTCAAGTTTTTAACGTAAATATCATCAGTATACACCACACAGGTGAATAGTTCTTTTAGAGCGCGCTGATTGGGTAGTTCGGAAGTAAATAGCAAGTGTTATTCTCCTCCGAGCATCTGATGAGACAAAATTGCGCGTCAAGGATTTAATTTGCGACCATTTTTCGGTATTTTGTAAGATACATTATATCAGATATTTTGTATCTGTGAGGCATACAGTATATACCTTGGTTTCTGTGACAGTGGCGGATATTTACCGAGCCGCGAAGCGGTTCGGTAAATATCCGCCACTATTCACCTTCACTTTGGTGAATAACTGTTAATTGCTGTAGACAGTTTGCCTCTAAAGACAGATTTTCAATATTATTTCAATGCGTTTTCTTGGCATCCATACGCTCGCGCCATATTTGATCTAGGAATTTCCTCAAAGCTTATAAATATATTTAAGAGTCTGGCAATTTACGTCTGTCTTCTTTCGAATAAATTAGACTATTTAATAAATGTAAGTATAATTATTACGGGTACCAATTTACTCAAACCGAATTAAAATTGAAATCCTCAATGTTTCGGTCTGATGGCTTTTCCCTTTCGTTTCCTCAATTTTAAAATGACTGTTTGGTGAGGAACCCAGTAGGGAATATATGAGTGGAATCGTCCTTGTTGTTGCTTCAGCTTGAAGCTGGGAATGATTAGGCTACTTCAGTGTGAACTGTGAATGCTTCGCTCAAAAAACCACTACACAAAAGTCCTAATTAAAAGCATAATTTTTTTCCAAGTGTATGCGATAAATTTTTAATCATTTTTGGCTGAAGAAATGTTTTTACAGTCAAGTCACGTCCTCCAATGATGAAAATGTTCTTTCTTTTTTCATTTTTGGTGTCTAGTGCTTTAGCACGAAGACACCTATGGAAGAGTGCAAAAAATTTCGAAAAATACTTCATATACCACAAATTACGAGGTCATATTGGTAAGGCCACATGAAAGTATACATTTTGTGATGGTCGACATGAAGGGGGAAAGAAAATGTTAACCAAAAAATGTGTAAACAAATCGATTTATAATCGCGGGGAGTCGGAAACGAAAAAACTACGACGAATCCCATTCAAGAAAAAAACAGAGCGAGGAATAGTCGAGACCAATGGAATTTGGAAACGCGAAGAAAACAACAAGTCGATGAAAAGGTAATGTTTTCTTTCGACGTTGTGCGTAGTCAAACCCACGCGTGGATGGTGAAGTAGGTAAGTGAAGCGGTCTTTTGTGGAGTCTTTATAATGAATTTCCTCAAAGTTTGTTTCTCATTATGCCACAGTTTTCGAAGCACGGTTCAATGTGAACGAGTGAAAGGCTTCAGAAAATAAAGAGAGATTGGTTAGCGTGCATTACAGTGACATTGTAAATCTGAATTGAGGCAGTCAGATAGAAGAGCGGCTATGTGTGTTGAAAACATATTCTTTAAAACAAAGAAACTGCAAATGAAAATACTATTAGGAAATTCCCAAGTTGCTCTTAGAAAGTGCAAAGGGAATAGCAGAACTTTAAATGCAGCACAACTTAAACAAGAAGGAGCATTAGAGAAATTGATTCATCATGATGATGGATTTCAGTTTCTTAGAGCATTAAGAGGTTCCCTACCATAATTTGAAAAAGCAAAGAAAGACTTGTTTGCCATGATAAGACAATTAGGACCAGCCTTCAGTGTTATTTTGTAGTTTCTCTTCAGCAGAAACTCAGTGGATCCATTTGCTCAGAATACTTGGAGAGTTGGTTGACCACAAACAGTACACTGATACTCATCTGGAAAATATGAACTGGGATGAAAAATGTAGGTTAATTCAAAGTGACCCAGTATCATGTGCCAGACATTTTGATTATCAGATCAGTCAATTTCTCACTAACTTCCTCTTGAATAAGTGCCAACCTCTAGGAAGGATATCTGACTGGTTCTATAGAGTAGAATTTCAACAACGAGGTTCACCTCATATCCATATGCTTATATGGCTAGAAAGTGCACCAGTGTTTGGAATTGATGATGATGCAACTGTTACAACGTTCATTGATCAGATTGTAAGTTGTAAATGGCCAATTGATGACCCACAACTGCAGAAACTAGTGAACAGACAAATTCACAGGCATTCTCACACATGTCGAAAGAAGTCAAAGAGTGAATGTCAATTTAATTACCCGCAACCTCCTATGAGAGCAACTGAAATCATGTATCCTTTAGGTTCAGATATATCACAACACGAAATTAAAAAACATAAAGAAACTTGGAAAACTATTAAAAAGCAACTAAATGATTTAAAGGATGGTGAATCAATTACTTTTGAGGAGCTGCTTCTTAAACTAAGTATTACTGAAAATAACTATCGATTAGCTATCAGGACAGCTTTGAATTCTCCAACTATATTTTTAAAAAGAGAACCAAGTGAGTTAAGAATTAATAGTTACAACCCAACTTGCCTTAAAGCATGGAGAGCAAACATGGATATTCAATTTGTTCTTGACATCTATGCGTGTGCTATGTATATAGTATCATATATTTCTAAAGCACAAAAAGGAATGAGTAAACTTTTGTGACAAGCATGTGCAGAAGCAAGGAAAGAAAATTCTAACATCAAGCAACAAGTCAGGGATATTGGAAACAAATTTTTAAATAGTGTTGAAATTAGTGCACAAGAAGCTGTATACATTGTTCTCCAGCTCCCTATGAAGAAGTCATCACAACGAGTGGTATTCATAAATACTGCACCTCCCGATGAAAGAGTGCAGCTCCTCAAGCAACTTAATGAAATGAAAGAAATGGAAGATGATTGTGAAGAAGTGTATACAACTGGTCTGTTGCAGAGATATGTAAAACGTCCTTCAGCCTTGAACACCTAACATTAGCAGATTGGGTAGCATGGTATGACTTGTCTCAAAAGCCTTATGTAAAGAAATCTTTTCAAAATGACACAGATAAACTTCCTTTAGAAACAGGCATTGATGAAAATGATGATACCCTTCCTGATGAAAGTAGGAGCAATAAGGAAACAAATAGAAAAAGATCATCAGCTAGAATTATTAGAAGTGTTTGGTTTAACAAAGAAAAAGACCCAGAGAAATACTACCGTTAATTATGCTCTTCACATCATGAAGAAATGAGGAAACTGACTTAATATCCAATTGTTCTTCTTATAAGGCCCGATTTTTACTTATGAAAGATGCCATAAATGACCAAATGAAACAATATGCTGTTTACAGCGATGAAATTGATAAAATTCAGGAGCACATAAATGATAATATTCTGAGTGATGATCAGTTTCATTCAATAGCACCATTTACTCAAAATATAGAATACCAAGATGAGTATGAAGGTGTTCATGACCTACATCCTGACTTCAATGAGAACTATGACCTATCAGAAGATGTTGGAATTCCTTCTGTGACAACAAGTACTGAACCACTAATATTAAATGAGCTGCAAGACAATGATTATAGACAATTAGTACAAACACTAAATAAAAAGCAAAAATAGTTTTTTTTATCATGTCTTGCATCTTATTAAAACATCAGACAAACCATTTTACTATTTTCTCTCTGGAGGAGCTGGAGTGGGTAATTCCCATCTTGTCAAAGCATTATATCAGGCAGCATTAAAATATTATAACTCCAGACATGGAGAAGATTTCCAAGAAGTCAAAATATTGTTGCTTGCCCCTACTGGAAAAGCTGCTTTTTCTATCAGAGGTAACACAATACATAGTACCTTGCAAATACCAGCATGCCAATCACTTAAGAATGACAAACCACTAGACTCTAGTAGACTTAACACTTTGAGATGCAAACTTCATGCACTTAAACTAATATTTCTAGATGAGATATCTATGGTAGGAAATACCATGTTTAATGTACAAATAAACAACAGATTAAAAGATATTAAAGGCAGCAAAGAGGCATTTGGGGGTGTTAGTGTTATTGCACTGGGTGATTTATTCCAGCTAGAACCAGTTATGGATAGATAAGTGTTTAAAGACATGAAGGACTCAGAGTATGGAGCTCTTGCTCCCAACCTCTGGAAAGAACTTTTTACCATATTTGAATTACAAGAAATCATGAGGCAGAGAGAAAGTAAACAATTCGCTGAAATTCTTAACAGATTAATAGAAGGTAATCACACTACAGATGACATTGCCAAACTTAAAGAGAGATGCATTTCAGAAAATTGTAGAGACTACCCAACTGATATTCCCCATTTTTTTACACAGAATTCTAAAGTAGATGAGTGGAACAATAGAGTCCATATGGCAGCTACTGGTGATAAATACACCATTAGAGCTTTAGACAGTGTTATAGGTGCAAACTCTCCAGAACTCAGAAGTAAGATATTAAACCAAATACCCCTAGATCCTAGAAAAACCAAGCAGTTAGCCTCAAACCTTCAACTTGCTGAGGGTGAGAGAACAGAGATAGCATCAAATGTAAGAACTGATGATGGTATCACAAAAGGGGCAAGTAATATTATCAAAAAGATTACATTATATGACAAAAGTAGACCATCTGGTATAATTTGGGTACAGTTTGACCATGTTGATGTTGGAGAAAAAACTAGATATGATAACAAGCAATTGTATTTGCAAGGAATTGAAGCTACATGGACTCCTATCAAACCTATCATTGCACAATTTGCAGTAGGAAGAAACAGAACAGCCCAAGTTGTAAGAAAGCAGTTTCCATTAAGACCTGCAGCAGCCAAAACCATACATAGATCACAGGGTGACACAGAAACTAGAATAGCTGTTAACTTTAACACCAAAAGAGCAATACCTCATGTGCATTGTGTAGGATTCAGCAGAGTAACAACAGTTGATGGACTTTACATAACTGACCTTTCTGAAAGTAAAATAGCTGTTAATCATGATGTTAAAGTTCACATGCAGCAGTTACGCACAGGTCACCATACCAAACTTTCTAATACTCCGATCTATGAATTAGACCCAAATACTTTTAAAATTTGCTTCCTTAATTCAAGATCTCTGCATAAACATATTGAAGACATACGTAGTGACCTAAACTATTCAAATATGGATATCAATATATTCTCAGAAACAAGACTGTACCATTTAGATAGCAATGCCAGCTATGCCATAAGTGGGTATACTATATTTCGAAATGACAGTGAATCTGCAATACTCACTACAAGACCCTTTAGTGAAACAGCTGTATACACTAAAATCCCCTTTAAGCCTGGATATCTACTGGCCAAAAACACCAATGGAGTAGAAATAACCATTATCAAAGTTGTTGCCATTCCCCATGTTAATATCATAGGTGTGTACAGGTCACCGAAAGTGTCAGTCCAACAAATGTGTCTAGCATTGACCCAAATTCTCAATAGTTGCTGTTCTGATTTTAATGTTTTTCTTGGGGATTTTAATGTCAATTACTTAATTCAAAAAGAGAAAGTTCCCCTCAATAACTTGTTTATAAGAGAGAAAAATTACAGACAATAATTGGTATCATCCTATCCTAATTAAATTAGTGTTAATTTTTTAATATAATGTATGTTTTTCTGTTTTATTTTTCGATTGTATTTATATTTACATTTTTACGTAATTATATTGATTTGTAGTTACCTTTAGAGGACCCTTCTGTAAACCACTCTTTCTGTGATGTTGGCATCCTCAATAAAGATTAACTATTATTATTATTATTATTATTATCAATTTGCCTGAATCACAAGTGACTGTACACATTCTGGAAACATATTTCACTGATCATAAAGCAATATGTGCATTGATTAAAACTTGATGTTGTTAAAAATTGAATACACATGTAAGATGTTTGAGAATGTCATAAAGTACCAATAGAATTCAATGTAGGAAGATTAATTCAGAAATTCACTTGACATCCATCATCATAACTTATGCATGTATTGATAAGATGTTCCAATTTTTCAGATCACAAGCCAGTGTTTTTGCATAAATTGAAGGATAGAAACTTGAAAATAGGCACACATGTGAAGTCAGTTAGTTAACTGTCAAGTAACTGATCTAAAAATACTAATTTTCCTCAATGAAATTCCTCAATAAGATAACCTAAAACTATAATGCAATTCTGAAGGTTGTTTTGCTTTTTGGCAACCTTCTTACACTTTTTTCCATCAAAGAATAAACATAGGGATAGAGGTAAGCTTGCAATTTTTTTCCAATTTTATTTGGTTTCCCCTTTCTCTCAATAGTAGCAAACAATTTCCTAGCCAGTTTATATAATAACAACTAAATATACTTATTTCTCTGTTTAAATCTAAGTACCTTCTCCTCATTTTAAGTCTTTGTGTCAATACCAGTAATTTCATGTATTATCCCATTTTTTTCCCTTACAGCCTGTTCCTGAAAAATGGAGGATGAACTTACTGGCCATCTTCATAACATTTCTCCTCTAAAGAAAGGTTCTAAAACCACATGGTTTGATATGCAAATTCTTTGTTCGCAATTCATGGTTCGTGCAGAGGTCCCTAATAAGTTGTTACACATTCTGTTCCTCCAAAAGTTACTTGTAGAAGGGAGAAGACAATTAGAATGCACAGTAGAAACAAGGATTAATTAAATGCAGTATGTAATCAAAATTACAAATTAGAATCAAGTAATCGGTGTGAAATCATGTTGAATTATACGGATGAAAAGGGGGAAGTTGCGATTGAAGGTTACGAGATTATAATTAAAGATTGTTGCTGAATTTGTGTGGTCCCAACTGAAAAAAAAAGTACAGCAGTACATAAACTAAGAAAGTACCCTGGGAAATGCAACACATACCTAACTAACAATGAGACGATTATAAAGAGAACTGAGTGCGAGAAATAAACCAATGTAGTCAATACAGACCGAGAGGGAAATATCGTAAATGTAAAATAAAGAAAGACTTACTTTTGTCTAGCTCCTAACGATAGCAGATGAACATTGAAAGTAACAGCAGCAACTAATGACGATAAAAGATGAGATACAATATCTGATACATGTGCTCAAAAGAAAGTGATTGAAATGGCAAACTTATTAATTAATAATCATTAACTAATGAGGGATTAATTGTTAAAAAGAAGCCAGAACAGAAGACAAGAGAAAAGTACACGAACTACACGCTTCGAAACTAACACTCACGTGAATACAAACCCTATAATATTTTCTCTGGACCAAAAGCTATTGATAAAATTCAAGGAAAGTAAGCAAGAAATATATCTTTATTCCAAAAAGTCTTAGATAGACCGTTCAAAAACGAAAAAACCAAGGAATTTCTTGAACTTACAAGACCTGGGCGATATATGCACCATCGTTGTTTACATAAGTTCATGGCCATAGCGTTGTGTTAAAGATTCTGGAAGTTGAATAATTTAAAGACAAAATCTTCGATTTAATAATACCTTAAAAACATATGAACACTTAAAAAAATAAAATTATCAGTCCAAAAAATAGTCAAATATCGCAGAGTCTCACTTGAAGTTAGGAAGTTCTGTTTTCATTTTCGGGCCTTTCCCTACGCTTTTGAGAATTGCATTTTTTGTTACCCTAAAACTAATTCCGTCGCTTTTACGCTTAAATTTAAATTATTCCAAGAATATGTAGTTTCCATTTAAGCTCCGAAACGTCTGCTATGATTGGGATAGATCGAAAGAGGTAACAACTGTATGCCACAAAAAAAAGAAGTACATGTAAGCAACTAGCTCGCACTAGACACATGTATGCCTTTGCATACCTATTTTTATGAATGTTGTACGAAGAAGTCGTTTATTGGTTTGTAGGGAGAAAGTTAAGAACCCCAAATGATACCGCCCCCCCCCCCCCACACACCCACACCCACACTCCCACCCCCACAGGTATATAGTAAACAAGTTAATTATTGGTTATTAGCTTCAAGCGCACAAAACAATCCACCCTTTTATTTTCATGAAAGAAGCCAAATCTGTACTTACGAAACAGTTTGCTGATTGGTAACAGTTTCGTATGATAAAAATTTTCTAATTGAATTCATACCATAATGCTCTGTTTGTACGTGTAACAACAGGCATTTACTGAGTCTTTCATTTACAATCAGTACTAGCGCCTTTGTCTCGGTCGGTTTCAGTAAATTGCCAAGAGAAAACTGTATAAATGTCCTAGGAAAAAGTAATTAGAATGCAGGCGTCAAGTTGTGGCAGGTAATTCCTAAAGCAAGAGACTCAGTTTTATTGTCGTGAAGAGAATTTAAGAGTAAATGTCAATAAAAATCACAGATTATCGAAAAAGTCGCGGACACGGTCAAAAATCGATTTGGTTCATTTTTTGCCTGTGGGTAGCCTTATCTAGTAAACAAACGGAAATGGGGTTAGATTTTTTAAATATGCACTTTAACGGGAATAATTTGTTTTAACATTTCCGGGGGTAAATAGCTCAAATTTCACTAAGCGCGATCCTGAAATTATGCACTTTTCGGGCACTTGTCATGCTAACAAAAATGTAACGGAAGGACTTTTCTAGTCATAGAAATATTGAGTTGGACTTGCATTACCGAGACAAAGTGATAGTTTTTGTCTAATGTTATTCTTGGAGGAGCTACGTCCCTATTAAGAGACGACATCTTCGGCCTTTCGAAATTAAGGCAAAGGTGGCCTAGAATAGCTTGGCAAAAATACATGTGGTAGTGTCTCAAAGTTTACAATAACACTACCAAGAAGCCTTGAAAGATAGTTCTTTACGATGTGGGTTTTATTTCTTTGGGACCTTTGACTATCAAAAGATGACCACCAGCCAAATTTCAGTTAAATTACCATGACGCCATAATGAGATGCATAATAACAAAATTAAACGCGTCGGACACAAATAACTGTTTTGGTCAGTTATATCTTCACTGGCCGTTAAAATGACTAGAAACATATTAAAATGTCTATAACTACCCTTGAATTTTATATACGGAGACAGGAGAAACAATTTTCGACTTTTGCTACCCTTTGAGAATCACGCCATAATTCTGCATAATTCTATACACAACAGGTTAAACAGTTCAATTGCACTCAAAAGGTTAAATTTGGCACAAAGCCGTTAGTTTCCGTTTACTTCTCATCCGGTGAACATGGATTCGAGCATTTGCATCCCTTCTACGCCTTCTGCACTCGCCAGTTTCGAATTTACTAAAAATCGTCCAACACAAAGATGAGGTTTCACAAGCAGTGGTGAGCCGCAAGTGACTAAAATCCGATATGTAGGACTCTGCTGTCACGCAACGCCTCCATGTAAATAATACACGCACCGCTTTTATAATCAGCAGATCAGTTATTCGTAAAACGTTCAGTGCTCAGTTACTTGGAAGAGCAGGTACACTCCTGGACTAATTGCGTGAGTCGTGCGATGAATGGCTTTTTCCTCTTCTGAGGTGAAATGTCAGAAATATCCAGCCCAAGGTCTATGCACATGTCTCTTAGCCTATCCACTCTTAAAGTTGTGAGTGTACGTTTTTGTACAAGTTGACAGATGTTTAGATCGAAAGATACAATCGGATGTTGAATAGCCACATCTCTCATCACATTTGCACACACTGCAGATAGATGGCTCTCAGCTTCGGCGGAAATTTCGTCCTTGTCGACGCTCTCCATGTCCACTTCTGAGATTTCACTAGCTTTTGCTCGGTTACCGGCGGCTGTAACTTCTAATCGCTTCTTTACTGAAAGACGGCTGAAGAAGCCACTAATCTGCTGCGACGTAAGGACTTCATCAGGTTGAAATCGACGTCCCCCCGCTTGGTCTCTTGCTAGGCTCGTGGTTTTCGAAACTTCCTGTGGATCGCTTTTCCGTCCACTATACTCCCCTTTTTGAAATTGGTCAGTTAAGAATTCGGTCTGTTTCCTTGTAAAACGCACCTTTTTCTTAATTGTCTTCAGGGCCCAATCCATTGGAAGAGGCGGCAAGCCGTCTCTCTTTGATTGTGCAGCAACTTGAACGCTTGGTATTCGACTGCGTCCCTCCATCAGCTTGGAAGAATATTCTCTTTTAGCTTTATCGTAGAGAGTTTCCTGTTCGAGCATCATTTGGTGTTTTCCAGTATCTAGGTGTGTCTGGAGGTTTGCAAAGCGACTGTAGGCTTTTACACATCCTTCTTCTGGACACGGGAAAAGCATGTCATCTGGCTTATATTCCCCAATACAGCTTCGATCTTGGTTTTCGCTTTCAGTTAAGAAATTTGCTTTGACAGAGCTTTCCTTAATATTTCGGTGTCTCACAATCTTGAACGTCGGTGCGCCACTTGGACTCTGCGATGGCGAGTCTAGGATTTCCAATTTTTCGGGCTACTTCATGACTCCTTCGAACTTGGCCCATGGCACTACTTTACCGGAACCTACATTGAATGCTCTCCACACTCGTGTGTCACTTTCATCGTACTCAAAATTGTTGAGTAAGCTTATGCCATCCCATTTGATATTAAAGGTGCTTGACGGTTTGGCAGCAACATAACTTGCTTTCTCTCCTGTGGTTTCTTGGCCAGATTCAATGGCTGTTTTGAACTGTAGAGCGTTGATGACATCATTGCCTTCGTTTACGTACCTTCCAACGTACCTTCCCTTGATTGTTGCCGCTTTGCGATCACATACCCCCTTTCCACCTTGAGGGTCCGAAAAGTCGTTTCTTACAAAAGCCACTCCCATGGCATCACTGGCCAGCTTAGCTTAGATGATTGAATTTCCGCCGTGATAACAGCCAGCGTTATCTTGTTTGTAATAAGCCATTTCCAGCTCTGGAATTTCCTTTTTCAGGGTAGTGAGGCAGTCAAGCATAATCGAAGCCACAGTCACACTGTCTTGGGTGCAGCTTTGAAATACGTGAACAGGTGTCTGCGATTCAAAGTGCTCAGAACCCTCTGACCGTCTTATGGCAACACTAATGTGCCATGGCAATCCTCGCTTCGCAAACCAATCTGACTGCGCCTCAATATTTTCGGGGCATATATTTCATTGCCTAGTCCTGGACTAACAACACCGATCGGCTGTCGAGTTTGGCTAAAACTGAATGCTTCGCCTCAGCTTGGTGGACTGAACGTAGCTGATGGGCTTTCCAGCAAATGATATCATCCCTTGCCTGTTTGATGGTAAGTTGCATGTCAGCTTGATCTTCTGCTGACCAGAGCGCACTTAAACACTCATCTTCTATGGTACACAATACTTCCTGTAACTCATAACACTGCTCATATGACTCATTGTGGAGATGGTCGCAGGAGCCCCGAAATTCAGCATTGCTCTGGTCACTTAGGGTGTTTTTATGATCTCGCCAGTCGACAATTTTAGAAGTTTTTCCCCGAAAGGAACATCTTGAGTAACGTGTGGACTCGTTATGAAAGAAACAAAATGTTCTAATCTTACAGGTTCAATTTTCATTCTCCTTTTCTCCTGGTTTGGAAGAGGAGCAGCTCTTCCGCGTATCAGGCTTCGCGAAAATCCCGCTTCTTGCTAAGATAAGTTCAATCTCTGTCTCAGCACCTGAAAATTGTAAAAAACGCTTGTGGCTTCCTCTGCGCCACAAACGCCACCTACAATATCATGTAAAGATTAAGACATTCTTTTTCTGCTGGAGTTAAAGCAACCGTTGTCTTTATTCCCTTCACCGACGATTATTACGCTTTTGTTTTTTACTTTCGTTAACCCATCACATTTGTTTTCCGTGGGAAAATTGTATTGTTATTCTCGTTCCATAAGGTTTTCACTGTACGGTTTATATTTGTGAAATTTTGTAAAGTCTATTTCTTTTTTGTATCGTTCTCGTTCATGATGGCAATATATTTGTTTAGATCTTATATGTGAGGCAGAATGAATTGTTTGTTGATCTCGTTACGTGACAGATTATCATATGTCACGCAGAGTGACAGGAACCTGTGAAAAATTAAAATCCGGCAAATCGCTAGCGTTACCTGCCGTTTTGTGCGGGACCCTTTTTCTGTGAGACGTCAATAAAACCAAAATTAAGATCAAAGTAGACTAAACGTAACTGGGTTGTGACGCGCTGTAGAAAATGACAACAACAAGTAACTTTATTTTACTCATCCCGGCTCAGTGGCTTCAATGAGTTAGCCGGTCGGCCACCTTCACACCAAATTGCAAAGGACAGTATTTCGAAAATATCTTCCAAGCGGAATAACAAGGGCCTATAAAAGATTTCTAAGGTAAGGAACTATTTATGTCAAAGCAAAAATAAAAAGCTAAGTGCGGCTGCGACTCAAACAATGCTTTGCTTGTGTCATTGCAATGTTGATTTTGTTCATTTCAATATAGCGCCATTTACAATTTTAGCGAAGTTTGGTTGGTTGGTACATCAAAACAGCGCAAGATACCAGAAAAATGAAACAATGAATTTGAAGACCCACCTTATAAGCCCTCGTGATAGTATTGCTGGAGATTTTGAGAAACTACCACATGCATTTTTGCCACACTACATTAGGCCGGGTTTGGCATGAATTAAATATGGCGAACACGTTCACTGGTAATTAACCCGTGGTTTCGTCAGGAAGGACACGATACAAAAAATATCATTATATCTTGGTAATGGAAGGCCACATGTATATATTTATAGCTAGAGAAGTCCTGCTGTTGCATTTTAGTTCATGCAAGGACGGCCTGAAAACTGCATAATTTAGAGCTCGCAGGCACTCATTTTCGATCATGCAATTAGTATCGGTTTATTTCCGTTAAAATGAATATTTACAGAAACTAACCTCACTTCACTTTAAGTAGTACCTATAGCTACCTGTAGACAAAAAATGGGACGAAATGATTTTTTTACCATGTCCGCGATTTTGTTATTTTTCTTTGATTTTTAGAGACATTCACTCTTACCATTCAAGCTGAAGGCTGTTCCTCTTTCTAGTCGTGTTTACGGAAGGATGTTAGACACCTCAACTTCTCAAACAGTTTGGATTCTGCGTTGTACGGTTTATCCATTGTTCAGCTCATTGAAAGTGTCTGAAACTCTGAGAAACTAACACATGTTTTTTTCTTTGAAGAGAAAAAGAAAATCTGCAAATGTGTTATAACTCAATGCAGCTAGTGATCGATGCGAAAAAAATTATCGACAAGGAAAGCTTGCAGTTCAACTAATTTAGTTTCAAGAAAACAGAGGACAGAGAAGTAGATCACCGACAAGGAAGAGACACACTCTCACCTGCGCGATGAATTCCAGCAGGGCCGACAACAACTTTATTCCACCTGAATGCAGCGTCTACAAAACAGTGGGAGGGAAGCTATCCGATTCTGATACCCAAGCCAGAAACGTTCTTATCTTTATCGTAATCACCAACATCGTCCTATCTCCCCTCACTGCTACTTTCAACATGTTATCGATGATAGCTGTAAAAACTAAAAGGCGCTTGAGAGAGCACAAGTCCAACATACTGCTTGCTTGTTTAGCGGTGACCGATTTGGCGGTGGGTGTGATTGTTCAACCAATGTTAACTGTCGTTTCAATCATCGACCTGGTCGGCGAAATAACGAGAGAATTGTGTTTATTACAGATCTGCACACAATTTATGACGAGTCTTTTAGTTAACTCGTCTCTTATCCACCTGGCTTTGGTGAGTGGAGAAAGATATTTAGCCACGAAGCACGTTTACGCCTATGCAAACGGACTCGTTACAGAGGTTCGCCTGCTGGTTGCTTCAGGACTGGCGTGGCTCCTTTCCCTGATCTTGCACATTCCTCTTTTTGTTAAGATATCAGTTTTTTATGCCACAAACAACATTTTCATCGGAATTTCTCTCGCTATAATAACTTTCTGCCATGTAACCGTCTACCGCGGGGTTCGCAGACAGCAAAAGACACTTTCAACCCAACAAGTCACAGAAGAGGCAAGGCAGAAAATTCTGAAAGACAGGAAGGTTTTCAAACTGACAGCTACAATTGTTGCAGTGCTATTTTTCTGTTACTTACCAATAACAGTTGTTAGAATTGTATTAAACTGGTCAGGTTTAATGTCTATAAAAGTAAGGTTTACAATTTTATTCTTTTCCGTGTCGTTCACACTATTTAATTCATTCCTTAATCCACTTATTTACGCCATTAGGATACGACAGTTTCGCGTAGCCTTCATCGAATTGTTATGTAGAACCACAAACTTAGCCGAAGCTGAGGAAATGGAAAGGAACATGTTTAGACGGCCTAATGCTGTGGCAGTAATGGACAGAGGACAAAAACAAGAAGAAGAACATCATGATGAAGGACAGCAAATATCGATCGTGAGCACGTAATGATGTTCTCCCAGGAAGAAAAAATCATATCCGTACAGTTAACTACAACTAGAACTTCCATTTATTTACTTTCATTTTAGAAATATACTGCCTTTGTTTCCCAGTAAATGATGAGAAACTTGAAAGTTTGAAGAGTCTGTCCACGAAAGGACCAGGCAAGCGTGACACATGCCATTTCACCGATTTCTCTCAAACGTTCACAGTTTATGAGGCGTGAATACGAAAGCGATCTTCGCAGTAATGAATAATAGTAATGAGGGTCACTAAGTAGTTCAAGAATCCAAAGTAGTTCGGGCTCCCGGCTAATCCCTGGGGTATTAGAGCCCCCAAATCAAATCCCTGGGGTATAAGGCTTAGATTAGTTCGAAAAATGCAGTTCCAATGAATCTCTCTCACACTAACAGAATACGATGGATTTTAATCTTACTGAGTCACATGGTTGTTTGAACCTTTAGGAATTAATTCTTAAAAGTTTGGGTAATTTGATACGACTCTGCCAATTTATGGCAGTTAATTATTAACCATGTCACGCAACTATTCCAAAAAAGAAAAAAATAAGGTTTTTTAATTGCAAATATCTCCAATGGGCAACATTGTATGTCGACAAACATTCCATCACAGGAAAGACCTGTCCTAAAATTACGTTTGTGAGTAAAAAAATATTTGGCCTCTGTAAAATAATTTGTGATCACATCCCTCTGAAATACGTGACCTCTGAGGTTAATTTATGCAATTTTTGGTCATAAACTGATGTTTATTCACTCAATTTCAATTTGAGAATGGGATCGCCGACACTAGTTTTTGTGGTACTAATGTCTGAAAACAACAGATGTACAGCTGCCGATCTAAGGCGTCACTTATCGTAGAAATTCTGTGACACTGACACAATCTATTAGAAATATATATATATATATAAAAAGCGAAACTGCATTTAACCTACGGTTAAACAATCACAGAAACCATATTAAAAAGGGAGTGAGTAGCTGCGAACTCACGGAACACTTTTTACATAACAAACGAACTCACGACTTTAACAATAATGTTACCATAACCATTATAGAGCAAATCCGAAAAGATCATTTAGAGACTGACGAAAAGAAAGAAGTTCTTAGAGAAAGAGAGATTTTTTGGCAAAGAACATTAAACTCCTTTCAGCCATATGGACTAAACAAAAGAACTGGATAAAGCTTTTACGCGAAAACCTTTATAAAGTTTTAGGTACATAAATTGTTTATAACATACGTTATAAAGGTTTTAAAACTGTTAACCAATTAGAAACACTAATTGTTTACGAGAGATTTTACTCAGCATTTAATTAAGCAACATGCACTGTACTACGTCACACAATTAACCAATTACGACTCTGTAACAATTGCATGTTAAGGCCCCTGAGGAAGGCAAATGCCGAAACGCGTCGGGTCTTTAATAAAGCGTTGAAAACGGAAGCACATTCTCCATTGTGCAAATTATATATATATATATATATATATATATATATATATATGTATATATCATATATTAACATTACCGAATTGAGTAATGAACATCGGCAGTTGACAGCGACTTTTGCCAAATGTACTTTACACGAATGAAACACTTTATGTACCTAGTATAATTTTACTCAATGTGCATATCTTTTTTTGTCTGTGGGAAGCTTTAGAAGACTCCATCTAATTTTAGGAACATCACAGGAAAGTTGTTCTTGTTACATTTACGAATTGCGATGTGAAAATTGTCGACAACGATAGAAAATAAACCGGCAATGTAGCTGATAGCTGAACTGTTGTTCTTGTGTTTGATTTTTTCGCTTTTTTATGTATGAATCCTGATGTCCAATGAGAACAAAAATGTGAACCACGCGTGGTTTGGATATCTTATCCAAAACACGTGTGATTTTCATCTTGGTTTTCATTAGGTTTCGAAACTCATGCACGTGACGAAGTTGGATCGCTAAGACAACTAATGAATGAATTATTAGTTTTAAAATAAGTGTCAAAAGTTTCATTTCCCGAATATTTTAGAATACGACAGTGTAGTGGTGCCTTCGTATCCCTTGTTAACAACTATTGGCAAACTGAACAAAGAGGATGGGAAAATGCGTCGGCAGAGCAGGTGTGGAAATATACCAAGTAATTCTTACAGCTCAAAACTCAGGAACGCAATAGGAGTAGTTCATGGCAAGGTTTTATTGTAGTGGCGAGTAATTAATTTTTTTTGGACGTACTAAACCGGAATTTTCCTGGCCATGTTGACGGAAAGAGCTACAACACCCACGCTTGAGTTTCCAAAAGAAAGTTTGGATTCTGCGTTGTTCGTTTATTCATTTTGTAGCTCATAAAACTGCATTCAAGTCGTGGAAACGGTCAGACGCTTCTTTTTCGGAAAATAAAAAAAATAAAGGGTGCAAATATCATATCATTCGGTGAGACCAGCGATAGCGATAACGGTCAAGAGCTCACAGTCCAACCGCTTAGTTTCAACAAAATAGAAGAAAGAGAGGTAGATCCGCAACAAAAAGAGACAAAAGCTACACAAGCGATGACTTCGAGCCATGTAAGCAACGACATGACCCCTGCTGAATGCGGCGTCTACAGAGCAACGGGAGGAAAGCTTTCCGATTATTCGGACGCTCAAGCCGTTCGAATCTTCCTCTCGGTCACCTTCACGATCACATGTCCTCTTGGTGCCACTTTCAACTTGTTAGTGATAATAGCTGTGAAAACTAAAAGACGTTTGAGGGCCCACAAGTCCAACGTACTGCTTGCTTGCTTGGCGGTGACTGATTTAGCAGTGAGTGTGATTGTTCAACCAATGTTAATTGCCCAGTCGAGTCTCAACTGGGCGGGTGGAACCACAAGCTCGAATGTATCGTGTGCTTTACATTTGTGTGCACAATTTATTACAAGTGTTCTATGTGAATCGTCTCTTATCCACCTGATTTTGATAAGCGGAGAACGATGCTTAGCCATGAAGCACGCTTACGCGTACAGCAACGGACTCGTCACAGAGGTACGTTTACTGGTTAGCTCAGGTCTGGCGTGGCTCCTTTCTCTGATCCTGCACATTCCTCTTTTTGTTCATAGATCAGTTTTTTATGCCACAAACATCATTTTTATGTGCATTTCTCTCGCTATCATAATTTTCTGTCATGTAACTGTCTACCGCGAGGTTTGCAGACATCAAAAGACACTTTCAACTCACAAAGTTACGGAAGAAGCAAGGCAGAAATTTCTGAAAGACAAGAAGGTTTTCAAACTGACAGCTACAATCGTTATAGTGCTATTTTTCTGTTACTTGCCCGTAACCGTTTTTAGATTTGTTTTGAGCCAGTCAGGTTTCATGTCTTTAAAAGTAGGTTTCATCTTCGCATCCTTTTCTGTGTCTTTTGCAATATATAATTCATTCCTTAACCCGCTAATTTACGCCATCAGGAAACGACAATTTCGTGTAGCTTTTATCGAATTATTGCGCAGAAATACAAACTTAGCTGAAGCTCAGGAAATTGAGAAGAAAGTTTTTGGATCAGCAAATGCTGTGGGAGTTAGTAATGGACAGAGGAAAAAACAGGAAGAAGAAATTCAAAGCGAAGGACGGCAAATCTCAAACTTGAACTTGTAATAATATTTTCCTACTTTCCGTGAAAACTACATCCGACGGGTAAATTTTTAATTTCGTCGATTCCATCGAACTGCGTTGTCATAGTAAGTAAAACGTGCCGGAAACAAAATGAGCATCTTTACTTACAATTTGAGCATCAAACGCGCCAAAAATTGGTTTCTGATTTTTTTCCCTATATATAAAAATATTGTGCCTCTGCGTCCATGTTGAAATATTTATTCTAATACTCTCATCTGATCTATTGTACTCTTTCTATAAGCGGAGAAGTAATTTTATAACGTGAATTAGAAAAGTTAGAGCGCAAATTTTTTTCTGGCCTTATTTCCACTACTGCCTAAATCGTGTTCATTACTGCGAATATCCCTCTCATATTTAAATTTTGAATATTCAAATTTTGAACAGTTAAATATATCATTGTAAAGCTGTTTGAAAAACGCGTCTAGCAGCACTTAACTCTAAGAAATTGTTTAAGTTTTCAATTTGACGGATTTGCCTGCGGGTCGATTTATCTCTTTGCTCAAAACGAAAGCTACAGACTCATGTTTTTTGGGTGAAAAGGGAATTTTGATTTTGTGCTCCAAGCGTAATCACTGTGTGGCACAATAAAAGAGGGTTTTACCTTTGTAAAAAAACTAATTATGCGTATTTGCCTAAATAGGGATACAACATTTAAATAAACATGCAGCAAACATTCGTAGCCAAAGGAAACTCTATCCGATGGTGTGCGGATAAAATCTCAATACTCACTCCAATATTCACTCCTCTCACTTAAAAGACCTCTCACCCTCCCCTTCCCCCCCTCCCCCTCCCCCCCTCCCCATCAACCCAGTCTTTTGTTTATATTTACTTCACTTTTCTTGGATTTGTTTTGTTCAGGTAGCCATGACCGTTGAGTGTGTCCGTCTTTGAAAACGACAGAGTTTAGTAAAAGCTATAGAACGGATCTGAAAGGAAAGAAAAGAAGAAATTTCACCTGCACTTTTAACAAACTGAAAAACTAATTTCATGCTTCAGATATTAGCCAAATTTAGTTTACGGAGTATTCTATTTAGGTCGATAAAATTTCAATTAGACTTTTGAAAGGGAATTTTCTCGACGCTTATGAAAGTATGGCTGTGTGCACCAATCATAACATGTTATACCTTTCAGTTTTTCTAAAAAATTTAAATACCTTATTCCATTCTGTTCTTGATGAAGTGTGATCTATTCTTGGAAAAGGTCTTCATTTCGTTGTTGACACGGCTAGTGGTGCATGATAAAAAGCATCCGCTTTTGCTTTCCACCTTATAACCGAAATTGAGATTTCCTTGGACCTTTGAATTCGCTTTTGTCCTTAACTTTCCTTGAATGGCGAAAATTTCAGATAACTTGTTAATTTAATAGAAATGCAGTCATTCGTTGAGTTGTTTAAAAGTCATGAAATTCAGATCATAGTGCATGTCGCAGCAATTAGCTTTAATTTTACATTTTAGATGGTAAACAAAAACTAAATCTCCATAAGATTCTTTATCAACACAAGAAAGCAATACAAATTTGTCGAAATATTCTCTAATATCGAACGCTTGTGCCCTTAATGAGATTGGAAGTTACAATCATTACGTTACGTTGTATCTTTAAAAACTATTTGTTTTATCTATACAGCTACAAGCAGCGGATATGATTTGTTCTTTAGCGCTGTGCAACAAAAACCATCAGAACAACGCTCAAAATCTCAGTTCTGGGTTGCATTTACACAAAGTTCGTCATTTTAAAAATGAAAAATCCTTGAGCGGCCATAGCATCCACAACCGGTCGATCTACAACTTTTGAGCTGACTCCAGCAACAACCAGTGCGTTTTCGGGGCCATTGGGAACAGAAGTCGTTTGTAATTTTTGAGGATCTGCACTCAAGACCAGTTTTCCCGTGTTTTTATCAAATTCTAACCTTTCTTGCGTGGAATTGTCGCTGCGTGAAGTAGTATGGCTAGCCTGTCGCTGCTGCTGCGTCGAAAAGTTCCCGTCGAACGGTACGAACCCTTCATGCTGCGGATCTGCTCTATGTCGAAAGTTATCAGGATTCCAGCGCCTAAAAGGAAATCTTTGCTTGTCTTCCATTTTGAATTTCCGTTCTCAAGAAGCGTTTTGTTCGAATACTTAGCAATAAATACCAATAGTGAGAGCGGGCTGGAACTGTTATGTCCGCATGACAGAAATAAACCATTAACACGCACGCGCATTTACGGCTTGAACCATTTGACAGGTAACGAGTGGTACGCCCAGCGATGCCAGCGTCCAATAAGATCGTTTTCATCTTGGAGTGTCGTTTACTCTAACTGCAAAGGTGGAGTCTAGTCATTTAATTATGAGTCTGGATAAGTTAAAAGAATGGATTGAAGAAATACAGTATAATATATACAATATATCCTTCCTAACTTCCCACCGACGCAGGACCATAGTTTCATAAGAAACTTACCCCCTTTGTCCTTTTCCTTTAACTTCGAAGACATTGATATATGTCTACCTAATAACCTTACGTAATATAGGTTATGAAAGAACCCTTATTTGGGCATCCTGGAGTGGTTTGGTAAAAAGAAAACAGGTCAAGATCGATCGTGGTGAAACCTGCAATGTTATCATGGCGCCATTTTTGGCTTGCGGCGATGTTGGGACAGAGTCATCCACTCTTCACTCAAAGGAAAAAAATCATTACGTGGACTTTTTAATGACTCCAGTAAATTAAAATGAAATAAATAACAGCTTAAGTTAATATTTGAATATGTCATCAACATAAAAACTCTGAATTTATAAAAAATTATTGCTTTTGTCGTGCAACAATGCAATTTTTAGCAAAAGCTTGTTGCACGAAGTCTCTGAATGTTTCACCACGACATTCAATACATATTGTTATAATTAGTGATTCGATTTAGGATTCACACTGTTTACAATTTCTTTTGTCTCCTTTTCCGAGAAAGAACAACATTTTGCACTCAGTGATTATATACATCTTCCGGTTGTTCCCGGAAATTTAAGTTTTGATGATGTGAGCAGATCTTTTGTTGGCACTTGCTTACGCAATATCTGACTAGTTACGGATCAAAGACTTATTTTCACTTTCTTCGTATGAACATCACATGATTGCCAAATGACACGAAACTGGTGGCCTATAATAAGAGACCTATTCTTGCCTATTGCGTTAGTTTTAAGGTATAGGAGGTTTAGAGGTCGGTTGGTATGTCGTATTAAATTTCCATCCATCTTTTCTTGGAATTCCCTTCGTCCTATTGATTACATATCGATTTCTAAGAAATTCAATTATTGAGCGATTGAAGGAACTATCAATTCGAAAGGTCAGTGATACTGCTGTAAGCGTTCTGTGCTTCAAAACAGAGACATATCTGCAAGAATTTCACATAAATTTTCTTTAATTTAACAAATGATGCATTTGTATAGTGCATCCTTCAGATCAGTATGCTCTTATAAGCTTTACAACACTATGCAATGACTTTGGCTCGACTGGAGAGTTGAGCTGTTTACAATTTTGCAGAAAATTAAAAAGCATCGCTTTGCCATTGCACAGCGTTACGTTGAAGAAAAACACGTCGAGTTTTCGTTCAATTGGTTCAATTCGCTTTTATGCAGGGTACATTGAAAAGTGGGCGCAAAATTACAATCTGCCTTTTGACAAATTATCTCAGCACTACTTTCTGCACTAAATAGTCTACATGACACATGCCTAATTCTGCTGCTACTGTGGACACTTCATACCATGAAGGCAACCTTGATTTCTGACTAGTAGTTCCAGGCTGCGTTTAAGAAACATTCATCATCTTCAAATAGAAAAATCCTTGAGCAGCCATGGCATCCACAACCGCGTGACCTTTTTGGGGGTAAGTAGAGCCTGGGTAACCTCCAGAGGGAGACCATTCCACATCGTGACCTTTTTGGGGGTATGTACAGCCTGGGTAATCTCCGGAGGGAGACCATTCCATGTCTTCTTCCCCCTCAAAACTGTCGTCCAAACGACTGCGTGTATTGATGGTCCTAAATGGGCTTTCAATTTTCAGAACTTCAACGTCAAGGCATCTTGGACGACCTCTCTGTAAGTTGACGATATATGGCTCAAGCGTGACTTCTTGTCCTGAACGGTCGATTATAATTTTCATTTGAAGAAATCTTCCCTCTGTCCTATGGCTGCAATTTGCGACGTCTTTCTCACTCCTTCCTGAGCTAAAATACTTTGAAGAATGGCCATAATACCAATTACCGATATGCGAAAGGGAAGGATCCTTTTTAACTTCGCAGGAATGCTCTATTGAAACGATGTGGATCACAGGTTCGCCATTGGTAGTCCACAAACCAAACATATTTCCACTGGCCTCTCGCTCGGAATTGGAAAGAATAAGCTTCTTAATGGCAGCATGTTCCCTCTGGAAAATGTAAAGCTTCTCCTTAGAAGTAGCCATACCTGTTTAAAGAAGGAGAAGACTAAAACACAGAACGCCGGAAAGCATTGTTTACAGCAAGATTTCTGTTTAGCAAGCTCTTTACTCATGCGCAACGTGTCAGTGGATTTCTGGGAATTTCGGATGCTAATTGCATTTCAATGAATCTGGTTCCGTGGTCCGAAATCCACTTCCAATAGAATTAATTTCAATTAAGCCATGAAATTTAAGGAAGTTTATAAATTATTTTCAAGATTGTGACAGTTATTGGTGACTTTTCATTAAAAATTCGTCAGTACATCTTTCATAACTCAAATTTCGTTTGTAACTACGAGATTCATTAAGAATTCTGTTTTCGAAACTCGTTTCTAAGTCGAAATGTCAATGGTTGTCTATAAAACCAGTTGAATGAAAGGATCAACAACTTCCTTTGTCACAATAGTCATACATCTATTTCAATCGGTGTCGTGACATTCAACTCTTGCATGTCTGACAACTTACCGCGGCCCGATTTTCGTTGAAAGGTCGATAAAGCCTGTTTGTAATATCTGGGTTGAAAGGGGAAGGAAAGTCCTTTAAGTGAGTCAGCATTTATCCTCAACAAGGTACGGGTTTTAAAAACCGTTTGTCACACTGAATTAACAGATTTAGTCATTAAAGGTCACAAATAAAGGCTTAAGAATTTAGATTTAAAGTTAAATATTCCGTTATTGCGGTGAGGCTTACCTGGTATAGGTAGTTTTTGTCTCCTTTTCCGAGAAAGAACGACATTTTGCACTTGGTGATTATATACATCTTCCGGTTGTTCCCGGAAATTTAAGTTTTGATGATGTGAGCAGATCTTCTGTTGGCACTTGCTCACGCAATATCTGACTCGCTACGGATCAAAGACATATTTTCACTTTCTTCGTATGAACATCACATGATTGCCAAATGACACGAAACTGATGGCCTAAGAGACCTATTCTTGCCTATTGCGTTAGTTTTACGGTATAGGAGGTTTAGAGGTCGGGTGGTATGTCGCATTAAATTTCCATTCATCTCCTCTTGAAATTCTCCCTTCGTCCTATTGATTACATAAAGATTTCTAAGAAATTCATTTGTTGAGTGGTTGAAGGAACTATCAATTCGAAAGGTCAGTGATACTGTTGTTAGCGTTCTGTGCTTCAAAACAAAGAGACGTATCTGCAAGAACTTCGCAGCAAATTTCTTTAATTCAATAAATGAAGCATTTATATAGCGCATCCTTCAGATCAGTATGCTCTAGTACACTTTACAACACTTAAAAAGCCTGGGGAGTAGAGCTGTTTACAATTTTGCAGAAAATTAAAAAGCATCGCTTTGCCATTGCACAGCGTTACGTTCTAGCAAAGCACATCAAGTTTCCGTTCAATTTGGTTCAATACGCTTTTATGCAGGGTAAGTTGAAAGGCGGGCACAAAATTACAATCTGCCTTTTGACAAATTATCTCAGCACTAAGTTTTGCACTTAATAGTCTACATGACACATGCCTAATTCTGCTGCTACTGTGGATACTTCATACCATGAAGGCAACCCTGATTTCTGACTAGTAGTTCCTAGCTGCGTTTAAAAAACATTCATCATCTTCAAATAGAAAAATCCTTGAGCAGCCATGGCATCTACAACCGGTCGATCTGGAACTGGTGCTCGGACTTCGAGAACAGCCACGGCACTTTCGTGAACAGAAGCTGCTTGTGGTGCTTGTGGATTCCTGCAAACTACGAGTTTCCCAGTGTCTTTATCAAATTCTAACTTTTCTTGCGCCGAATCGTCTTGACGTCTATTGTTGTAGTTAACTGGCTGCTGCTGTGTTGAAGGGATCCTACCGAAACGTTCTTGGGAAGAATTATCTTGGCGTCGATTGCTGTAATTGACCGGCTGATGGCGTGCAGTTGCCCTTCCCTCCGTCCGCTGTGAACTTTCAAACCCGGAGTCTGATAGCCTCCTAGGTGGAAACTTCTCTCTGCCTTCCATGAAGAATCTTCGAAAGCAAGAAGTGCTATACTTGAAATCCTACAGAGGCTAACCGCCTTCGAGACCGAGTTTGTTGTTTCAACGCACGCAAGATGTGAAAGCGGAAATCTCTGCGCATGCGTATTTGCGTCGACATATTCCTAGAAACATTGTGTTTTAAAGTGCAACTTATTTAAAATCTACATAGACATTTTAAGGCTTCTACAGCTTGATACAATTTTGGATTTGTAAACCCATTCTGTAGCGATTGCAAGAATATTCTGGCGAGGAACGGTTTGAATACGACAAATGTTTTAAGTTATTTTATGCTCCCCAAAATATAATAGAAATATAACCTAGAATTCTTCAGAATGTTTATTACGTTTTCGTACGAAAATAAAAAATTTGAGTTATTTATTGTTAGAGAAAACGTCTGGCTGGTCCTTGTTACTTTCTTGAAGCTAAATTTCGCTTGGGAATGAAAATAATTGTCACTCTTCTTAGAAGGATATCGACAGAAATGTCTTAAGAATAGATTCTTATAATCTATTTCAGTTTTCATTCTTAATCGAGTGAAAAACAGTCGGTCAGGTAGTCCTGACGAATTACTCAAAAGCGAAATTCTACACTCATCCCTAGCCTTAGCGAGATGACAAAGCGGTTAGGTATGACTATGACTAAATGATACCGTAAAAAGATTGTTGTATCAAGTTCTGCACTTGAATGTTGAACTAAATTTCTTACAGAGAGCCAACGACCAGATAAGTAAAGGCTGTTTATTATTTACTTTAAAGTATCAACGAGGCGACCTCACGCTGTATATTTTCATTTACGTAAAAATTTTCAGGTTTGGCCGGTGTCTTGCTGAATTAAAAGAAATATGGGACACTCGATATTGAAATGGCTGCATTCTTTAGATACGTTTGTGTTGTTGAAAGGTTGGACTACCACGAGCATTAGGATCATCGACTTCTAACTCCGCTATTCCGCTTTCTTTTTCTTCTTTTTCAGTGTTATCATTCATTCTTTGACTAAATACGTTGCGACCTTGCAGGTAATGCATTTCAAGTGACTCAAAATCTGCGGAGCCTTTTTTATAAAGGTGTGGATGGATAGCAACTGATTCATTGTCTACCTTGTAAACCAGAATTAAAAGACCTCCGTCGGGATACTCTCGATGCATGTAGCTCGAGTCTTTGTCAGATGGTCTCTCACACTCTCCTGGGTTAAGAATATATTTTCCTAAGGGGTTATCTTGAGCCAAGTTTCCTCGGGTTTGCAAGTTGTAGGTTCCGCTCTTGCTGTTAGGTTCTTGGACCAGATGCAAGACAGGCATGCCGCGACTCGTCCATAAACCAAGCAATTCTCCCTCCATTTCATTCCCTTTAGATTGTAACAGCTTCTTCTCAATCATCTCTTTGTCTTCTTCAAACATGTAAGCGTATGCTTTGTTCTCGTAGCTTTCGTTGCCAGGCGGTTGTTCCGATCCCCAATTTTTAGGTGTCCTCTTGCGTTCATGAGCAGTGGTACTCCTATCTTCGTCTTTCTCAATATTTTCCTTTATGATATCTATTTTCCTGAAGGGGCTACATGGACTGCCAAGTCGTATGATCAATCCTTTTTCGTAGGTAGTCTGTCCTTGTCTGTAAAGGTAAGGCGAAAGTGTGACATCTCCAGATGGAAGAATATTGGCTATGATCAGGATAAACCCACGCGCTCCTCTCGGAAAGTTCCGAATAACGGTCGAAGAATCTCCTGAGCTCGGCTCCGATAAACGCAATTTGTGGTGGGAATGCCACTCTCCGATGTGACAAAGGAGAAACTGCTCGGTGAGCAGCCTTCCAACACGCTCTAAATAGGGAATGCTCTGGTAGAACGACACCTCTGTGCGAGTGCAGCCAATGGCAGGACCAAGCACAACGTGCAAGACTGGTTCTTCGTCGTTATTCCACAAACCAAACAGATTTCCGCCTGTCTCTTTTTCCGGGTGAAGCTTCACTAGCTCTTTCATCATTTGAATGTCTTCTTCGAACATGTGAACGTGAAATTGCCTTCCATGATTTGCCCCCATGTTTCGTCTCTTAATCCAAGGTTCTTAAAGCCGAAATATATCTTTACCCGACACCAAAGTTATAACCACAACTAAGCTTAGTTGCGTTACAAATGTATGGAAACCCCAATCACCTGAATCTTTCCAAGAAACGTTGTTCTTAAAATAAACCTAATCGTGAATATTCAGTGTATTTACGATTTTAACTAGTTATTTCAAATGAGTTATATAACACGTGTCAACTCCCCCTCTTTGACTTCTATATATTTATATATTTTTTACACTTATATATATATGTGAATTGTGGCGGAGTGACGGCTTGCGAGTATCAGTTTTCTTCCGGCTTTTCTCAGAAATGTCGATTTGTTTTGTTTATGTCAAGCAGGTCACAGCGAATATTCAACAGCCGTTTCAGAGAAAATCGATGAGCTGGAACGTATTTATCAGTTAAATAAAAAGGATTTGGCGATATTGCTACTAGAAATGGAAGCGGGAGTGTAAATTGATATCCATAGTCGTTAGCCAGCGCTAAACAGAAGATCTGAGGATTACTCAACAGCTATGAAAACCACAAAAATAAAATTACTTCGGTTCTCATTTTGCGAAGGTTTATTCCAGCATTTATTGGAATTAAAAAAACAGTATTTATGACTGAGAGTGAATGATTTTCGATAATGGACTTTATACAAGGATATTAATAATAATATTTAAGGATAGGAAAATGGTAAAGGTGAAAATGAAAGTAGTTTTGTTTTCTCAGTTAGCTCGATCTATGACTAAACACTCAATAGATTGTGAATTAAATTCACGAATCTTCTGTCGTTTTTTGCGGTTGTAATCATTCTTATATCTAATCAAATGGTTACATCTAACAATTACGGTATGTACAAAGATTCCTCATGAATATAAGGGAGGTAAATTCCCGAACAGCAGATAAAATGCTTTTTTTTGTGACTATTATTTTATCAATGTTTACTTTAGGCTTCGTCTTTTACATAAGACGCCGTCCCTTCGAAAGTGACAAATAAACTGAACTAAGAAAGATGCGTTTTGACTAAATATGTTTTTCGAAAGCTAAATGAACTTTCTTTCCCTCGGTGCATATTGAAATAGCTGCCCTTTGGCAGCTGGGAGTAAAGCGCGTTTGATGTCCCTCTGCTCTATGTTACTCATGATCTGTGTTACATTTGAAAATATTTATCGTTGCATTTTTAATTAACTCCGCTGTTGAAGATTTACCTCCATGGTAAAGGGCCCGTGGACTGTGGATAGTACTTTTTAGGCATCCTTCGAGGAGTTTGACTTCGGGACCTTCTCCCACGGGGGTTGTAGAAGGATTGCGGAGGACTAGGGAGTCCTGAATAACGTAAGTTTTCCACGACTTCACTATTTTGTCTTCCTTCCTTCATAGTTGTTTTTATCCTCTCGATTTTGTTGAAGGGACTTTCATTGTGGAGATGCTCTATTATCCCCTTTCTATCAAAGCTATATGTGGATCTCTCAGTGTAAAGATACGGTGACAATGTCACAGAATCAGATCGCTCAATGTTGCCAATGATCAGTAGAAAGCCGTATGTCCCTCGAGGGTAGTGTCTTATCACAGTCGTCGAATCCCCTTGGCTTGGTTGGAAAAGTCGCAGCTGATGATGGGAGTGCCATTCTCCAATGTGGCACAACAAGTAGTTTTGAGTAAGAAGGTTACCATTTCTTTGCAGATAGGGAATATCTTGATAAAAAGAGGTGCCAGTACGTTTGCAGTTCTTACCTGGTCCCAGAACAACATGTATAACTGCGTCACCATTGGAGGTCCACAAGCCAAACAGATCTCCTCCGGTCTCTAGATGAGGGTATGCACGAATATACTTTTTCATTCTCTCGATATCTTCTTCAAACATAAAAACCTTGAAATCATGAGATGGGAACCGCTGGTAGCCAGAAGAAAACAACGTGCTTCTCAGCTGTGTACCTGATAGATATTCATCATTGCTTCGAAGCCTCTCTTCTCCTACATCCAAATGCCTTGGAACAGCTCCACTTGGGTGATACTTTTCTCCATCGTGATCTTTTTGGGGGTATGTAGAGCCTGGGTAATCTCCGGAGGGAGACCCTTCCATGTCTTCTTCCCTCTCAAAACTGCCCTCCAAACGACTGCGTGTATTGATGGTCCTAAATAGGTTTTCAGTTTTCAGAACTTCAACGTCAAGGCCTCTTGGACGACCTCTCTGTGAGTTGACGATATATGGCTCAAGCGTGACTTCTTGTCCTGAACGGTCGATTATAATTTTCATTTGAAGAAATCTTCCCTCTGTCCTATGGCTGCAATTTGCGACGTCTTTCTCACTCCTTCCTGAGCTAAAACACTTTGAAGAATCGCCATAATACCAATAACCGATATGCGAAAGCGAAGGATCCTTTTCAACTTCGCAGGAATGCTCTATTGAAACGATGTGGATCACAGGTTCGCCATCGGTAGTCCACAAACCAAACAGATTTCCACTGACCTCTCGCTTGTTATTGTCAAGAATAAGCTTCTTAATGAAAGCATCTTCCCTCTGGAAAATGTAAAGCTTCTCGTTAGAAGCAGCCATACCTGTTAAATGAAGGAAAAGACTGAAACACGGAGTCGGATAGAACGCCGGAAAGCTTTGTTTACAGCAAGATATCTGTTTAGCAAGCAAGCTCTTCACTCATGCGCAACGTGTCAGTTGATTTCTGGGAATTTCGGATGCTAACTGCATTTCAATTAATTTTCATTCAAAAATTCGTCAGTAAATCTTTCACAACTCAAATTTCGTTTGTAACTGCGAGAGTCATTAAGAATTCTGTTTTTCGAAACTCGTTTCGAAGTCGAAATGTCATTGGTTGTTTATAAAACCAGTTGACTGAAAGGATCAACGACTTCCTTTGTCACAATAGTCATACATCTATTTCAATCGGTGTCGTGACATTCAACTCTTGCATGTCTAACAACTTACCGCGGCCCGATTTTCATTGAAAGGTCGATATAGTCTGTTTGTAATATCTGGGTTGAAAGGAGAAGGAAAGTCCTTTTAGTGAGTCAGCATTTATCCAAAGCAAGGTACGGGTTTTAAAAATCGTTAGTCGTACTGAATTAACAGATTTAGCCATTAAAGGTCACAGATGAAGGCTTAGGAATTTAGATTTAAAGTTAAATATTCCGTTATTGCGGTGAGGCTTTCATGGTGTAGGTAGTTTTGTCTTCTTCGCAGCTGTTTTTCCGACTTGATTATTAAATGACCTTCTCTGATAGACACTATCGAGCCATTGAGACGTTTCGAATTACGCATCATTTGGTATATTGGACAGAACAAATCTGTAAATCTAAATTGTCTGAAACTGAACAATGTTTATGAATTTAATTTCAGTTAAGCTTACCCTTTCTGAGTGACAGCTTTGGAAAAAAAAAAGAAACAAATATGCCTAGGTATTCTTTGCGTTCATGAGCAAATCTTCCAAATAGTTTGTCTTTTGGTCCCCAGCTTATTTTGTTTTCTTATTTTGCTTCCTTTGGAAAGAGCATTTTAATGAGACTTGTATGTGAGGTCTGACCTTCCTGCATTTCTGAGAAAGAGGTTGGGTGACGTCAACATTTTAAAAAGTAATCCAATCAGAGAGAGATTTCTCGTCGAAGTCACGCCATGGATGTCTTCTAACAAGGACTTAACGTTGTTTACAGTTCTATAGTGTATCAGCCACTGGCCATCAGGGAAGCTCGATCAGTCTAGACCTAAACTTGCAGGATGGCATCTCAAGTACCCACTCTCGCAGTTTACTTTGCGAATCCCGAAAACTTTACTGACTATGAAGTTATAATGGTGATGCAGGGAAGTTAAAAGTTGTCATGACGGCAGAGGCTAGGACGCGAAATGATAGGAATGTTTTTACCGGGATTTACAAGCCTGGGTCTGGTGGATTCTTCCATTGGATTTCCTTCTACACTACACAGGTCTCAATTGAATGATACAGATTTTGTGCGCCCTTGATATCTTAACATTTGGCGAGGAGCTCAATGTTTACTGCTTCATAGGGCACAGAGGCAGCGCATGTGACAGAGAATGTGACAAAGGACACAATTTACGTACTGCTTTTAAGAGTATTTTTAAAATACCCGAGTAGACACCGCTCAAGAACTTGTTTTTTTTTCTGTGTGTAGTGCTAGCTTTGTTGTTAACTATTCAGAACTGTGGGTCTGTTCTAAAATTTTGCCACCTAGAACGATGGGCATCAATTGTAGTTCCTTACTCAGGTGCTTTAATTTTTCCCCTCATTTTCCCCTCATTTTCAAATGTCTTAAAACTTATATTCAACGGCCAAAAGCTGTATTTCCCGGAAACGATTAGGGAGTAGCATATAACTGAAATATTTTCAATGTATGTCACATTGAAGAAATGATTTGCTGTGAATTAATAGTCTATTGACAGACGGTCGAGTTTACGAATTATTCACTTTTCCTGAGAAATGAAGGATAGCTTTAGCTTAATTATTGGTCGTAGAAATTACGTACTGCTTTCAAAATATTGCTGTAAGACATGTCCAGAAATAGTTTTCCTCTAAACAACGCATCAATCGTGATTTTGCGAGACATTGATTGGTTGTTGTTGTTGTTTTAATAGTTCGCGACCTTGGTCAATTCTAATAACACACGATTCCGTGATCCGGTTATGATTGTTTATTAATTGTAGCAGGGTACTGAGGTACCATTGGGAGAAAAAATCCATACAATCACCTTCCAACGTTCTCATAATCCTCCTGAGTTAGTCAATATTAAAAAAAATTATTCATACCTTTCAACTCATAACGATTCTCTATATTTCTGAACCTAAGAAACAGCTTCCTTAATTATTTGCGTGCCAGAATCAAACGCTTTTATATTACCCGTCCTGCTCCGTTTCCCTTCCTGAAAAATTGTTCCTGGATACCAGCGGCTATGGGAAGGGATTTAATTTGTACACGATGTGGTTGTGATTGTTCCTTTACAGAATAGCTTTCATTTGTTGGATGATCCGGTAGAATGGAACAAAAACACGATTAAACAACAATAAATCTACTGCTTTATTCTATCTGACAGAGACTTAATTATGGCCTGGTGACACCATGTTAAGATAAAAGAAGGGGGGGGGGGGGAAGAGTGCATGGAGCCTCCTCTGACGACTTTGCATTGTTCCAATATTTCGAAAGCATTATACCCTTGATGGGTAGCTTGTGGTCTATCAAAGTTAACCATTATCCATTACAAGTAAAAAAAGCTGCTGGGAAATCACAACCTCATCAGAGAGTGGCGGTTGAATAAATTATATTTCTCTCTACAGTCGAACCTGTATTAAGCGCGGTCACTCATCGGGAATTGCGTGGTGACCGTTTAAAACAGGTTGACCGCTTGATACAGGTTCACCAGCAAATGATTTGCGTGATATTTGTCCTAACAGTCTAAAGATTAAGAAGAAAAAAATAATCTGCAATGCGTTGAGGAACTGTGAACTCAAAGTACTAGTATTGATTCCGTGAGACAACCATAGGATGAATTTTACTTGAGAGATTATTCTTAGTTTTTCTGAGTGGATCCGCTCTAAGTGACCGTTCAATACAGGTGGAGGGCAATACAAACAGGCCGTTGGGACTCAGTCAATGGCAAGAGAATATCAAATGAGATATCAAATGAGAATATCAAATATCAAATGTTGATATTCTCTTGGTCAAGGGTGACCACGACCGCCTAATAAGGTTGACCGCTAAATAGAGGTGAAAATTAAAGTACCTAACGGGAAAAAATTCCGGGTTTTTGACAACTGACCGCTTAACACAAGGTGACCGCTCAATACGTTGCCGCTAAATACAGGTTCGACCGTATCTCTAATAATGACCCTTTTTTAAAACTTGTGCAAAAAAAAATTGAGATATCATCATTCGGAAATGCTATATGAAGTCGAAGGTCCATGATGACCAATGTAAAGCGAAAATTCTGCTAAAAAACAAAATCTCTAAGTTGTTTTGTTGATAGAAAACACAACGCCGAACTCAAATTTTTTGGGCAACTCAGCGCAGTCCTTCTTTAGAGTTGCAAGTGAAATCATTATTTTTAGTTTCACAGAGGTAGTGTTCAGTCAAGTTTAACTTTGATCCATCGGTTCATCGTTAATGTCATTGTTTGATTCCCTGCGTGATTCAGTGAATTGAGAGGAAGTCTCTGTTATCTGAGGAAAGCCATGATGTGGGGGATTCTGGGCCATACCTCTTTGGAAGTTTGAATATTGTCCTCTTCCTTTGCTTATTATTGAAGCGTTGAATTGAGAGGAAGTCCTTGGTATCGGAGGTAAGCGACTGTGATGGGAATACTGGGTCATGCCACTTTGGAAATGTGACCGTTTTTCTCGTCCTCTGCTTATTGTTTGAGCAATTTCTGCATCCCTTTTGAAGGCATTCTGAGAATGTAAGAGAACTAGTTTTCCTTCTTGATAAGAATCATATTGTGATCTTGCTGTGTAAAGGTAAGGCGACAGACGAACATCGTCTGTCAAAATATTAGCAATGATCAGAAGAAAGCCACATGTCCCGTGGGGATAATGTCTGATGACAGTGGACGAGTCGCCATGACTTGGCTCGTAAAGGTGCAGTTGGTGATGTGAGTGCCATTCCCCAATGTGACACAGCATGTACTTTGTAGTAAGCAACTCCCCTTTTTCCTGGAGGTAAGGAATATCTTGATAGAATGAAGTTACCGTCCTCTTGCAGTTCTCACCAGGGCCTAGTACCATATGAAGCACTGCATCGCCATCAGATGTCCACAGACCAAAAAGATCTCCGCCGGTCTCAACGTTAGGGTAACGGAGAACCAGGTCTTTCATCATCTCGTAGTCTTCTTCGAAAAGGTATACCTTTAATTCACGCGGGTTGCATGCAAAGCCCGTCTCGAATCTGTAAAAGTCAGGGATTGCCAAGTCAGAACATGATTGTCTCTCTTGATGGATTTTGTCTGATGTTTGATTTCCATGACTTTCTCTTTGGTTAAGGGCTTCCGTTTCCTTTCCATTCCCTCCTACTCGCTGTTTTGTAGCTAAGTCTGCTCTGTTAACGTCGTCTTCCCGAAAACTGCCTCTTTCGTTGAGGGAGTCAACAATATTTGCTATGTCGTCATCTTCTCTGAATATACTACGTCTAGGAAGTGCATCTGCCATTTCTCCTCTCTTTGTTGTTGAAAATTGCGATAGAAAATACGGATTTAGTTCCACTTTTGATGACTGACCATCATAACTTGCCAGTATGAGTAGAAAATCCTCCATTCCGGCCTTTTCAGGGAGCCTTTTTTGGCCAACCGTCGCAATTTCAGTTTGCCCTGAACGAGGCATATATTGCCATTTTCCTAAACGAATCAAGTGGAACTTACGATACAGTTCGTCGCCAAGATCCTTAATTCTCGAGTCAAGGGAAGCGTTATTTGATGACAACACTTGTTGAGGCGAACTGACAGTTTCTATTCCCTGGCCAGTAACTATGTGAAGAACAGGTTCACCGTCGTTTGTCCACAGACCAAACAGATCTCCGCCGGTCTCAACGTTAGGGTAACGGAGAACAAGTTCTTTCATCATCTCATAGTCTTCTTCGAAAAGGTATACCTTTAATTCACGCGGGTTGCATGCAGAGCCCGTCTCAAATCTGTAAAAGTCAGGGATTGCCAAGTCAGAACATGATTGTCTCTCTTGATGGATTTTGTCTGATGTTTGATTTCCATGACTTTCTCTTTGGTTAAGGGCTTCCGTTTCCTTTCCGTTCCCTCCTACTCGCTGTTTTGTAGCTAAGCCTTCTCTGTTAACGTCGTCTTCCCGAAAACTGCCTCTTTCGATGAGGGAGTTAACAATATTTGCTATGTCGTCATCTTCTCTGAATATACTACGTCTAGGAAGTGCATCTGCCATTTCTCCTCTCTTTGTTGTTGAAAATTGCGATAGAAAATACGGATTTAGTTCCACTTTTGATGACTGACCATCATAACTTGCCAGTATGAGTAGAAAATCCTCCATTCCGGCCTTTTCAGGGAGCCTTTTTTGGCCAACCGTCGCAATTTCAGTTTGTTCTGAACGAGGCATATATTGCCATTTTCCTAAACGAATCAAGTGGAACTTACGATACAGTTCGTCGCCAAGATCCTCGATTCTCGAGTCGAAGGAAGTGTTATTTGACGAGAACACTTGCTGAGGCGAACTGACAGTTTCTATTCCCTGGCCAGTAACTATGTGAAGAACAGGTTCACCGTCGTTTGTCCACAGACCAAACAGATCTCCGCCTGTGTTTCTCGTGGGGTGAAAGCGAACAAGCTCTTGAATCATATCATAATCGTCTTTAAAGAGGTAAACTCTTGGGTTTGTTTTATCATCAGCTGCCATTGCTGCTTACTTCGAACATGAATCCATCGACTATTACTGCGTCTAAATCACTTTCAAGCAACGCTTTTCTGACTTTTGTTAACAAATGATATACGCGCATTTATCAAATGACCGAAGCTCTTCCGAGAAAAGGGTATATTTTGGTTTCAATGTCGTTCAAGGTCATTTATGTTCAATCGAGAATCTTTAAAGAAGTTTAAAAGCAATTGCGACCTAGAGACGTTACTTTCGATCTCGGGCATGTTAACAATAAAACAAAAATTTCATTTTCGATTGTTACCTCAGTTTCGACCAACGATGCTTATAACACCATCATTGTTATTCTTAAGTGTTCCGCGTTTTCCGGGAAATGTTTTTTACGTTTACAACAATGATATCTTCCTTTTGCGTGACAGCTAACAATGAGTTTCTCGGAAAAAAAATTTCACTGCAAGGAATATAATTTTATTTATCACGTTTTCTGGGAATTGTTTTTGAAGTTTACAACAGTGATGTCTCTGTTTTGTGCGACAGCTGCCAAACATTCGGAGAATCTTTCACTGACAGAAAATATAATGTCAGTCATCGCCTGATATGCAAATAACAAAAATTCAAAATTGCATATGTATTATAGCCTTCACATGGCATACATTTCCATCTACGTGGGGTCCTTTATGTGTCTCTTGTAATGAATCATGCAATTCTTTGCCTATAAAAGTTTTTATGTGATCAAATTATTTAAAAAGAACGACTCTCCCAAGCAAACCATCCACTGGAAGCCATGCCTTCTATGACCTGTCTGTCCCCTGATGAGTCTGGCTCACTTTCCACGGTCAGTGTTCCAGTCTGCAGATCAAACACCAGCTTTTCTTTCTTTCCAACATCTCCTCCTTTAGCGATAACTTTAAGACGGCTAGCCACAACTTCTGATTTCACTACATTTGTCACGCCATTCTCCCCTTTCATTTCTTCGTCTTTCTTGATTACAAACCTAAAGTCGAATTCTCTTGCATCCTGTTCGTTCTTTTTCTCTGTTTGGTCCATTGCGTTACGATTCTGACAGCTTACAGCTACTAAGGAAATTTTTATCAAGGAAATATATTATATAACATTTAATAGATATGTAATTGCCAAAGGGGTAAAGCCCTTGCGGAACAATTGACTTCGCTTTGCTATGCAAAATATTATTTTACATCGACAATGGGTTTGGAGAACTTTAGTCACGCAACATGCCTACAAAGTCCTTTCTAAGAAAAATATAGACATGACGTCATTTCGTGAAACCGAAAGTGAGCGACGCTGTATTATCGCAAAGCGACAGCAACCATTATCGTCTACGCGGAGAAACGAAAAACTTACCGAAAGCTGATCTCGAAAATGTCGTCAAATCCTCAACGCATTCAGCAGCACCTTGAGAACAGAGGAAGCGGCTCTGAGGCGCTGGTTTTCGACCCTGCTACCGGAAAATTGATGGTAAAGTCGCAACAAGAAGCCCAAAACTCCGATCGCACGGTTATGCTGGACATGAACAAGAGTGGATCTGGAGGCTTCTTTAACTACACTGTATACGCCTTCCACTTGCGACAAAGAATCATCAAAGACTATGTTTTGTGTTCTTGAACTATGACAACGAAGAAGGAAAGAGCATCTTTGGAACAATTTCTGGTCTGGTCAATAATGGTTGACGCGACATTTGCTTCGAATTTTGGTTTCATTGTAAAGGTACTTCATTCTAAAGGACAGACTTCTTTCACGTAATTCTTGCTTCATGCAAAGCAGTATAGACTGATTGAACTGTATCAAACGAGTTCGTTCAAGTATTTGATGTCAGTTGTTGTTTAGTAACGTTGTGGAGATATATTGTATCAATAAATGTTATAAACCTGCTATACACGTTTTACTTCCTTTACCTGAATCAAATATTCCAGAAGGTAAACTTCATTTTAAGGAAAGTTTCACATTTCAAAACAGTGTTGTCGTGTATAGAGTAAGTTGAACTGGAACTTTCTTCGGTAGTAATGAAATGTGTGCTTGAAATATGCTTCCGTTCGAATCAAAGAAACCGAAGCACTGTATCGGATATATTCATCGGCTGCAGTGCACTGAGCGCTTACTTCATTCAATCACTTTAATCCCTATTTCTCAGAAAAAGCCTCATACGGTTAGTGAGGGACTTTTAGCCTTTCTCGGAAACTGTGTAAAAAGGTATATCTACTTGTTTAAATAAATCACGCGAAAGTTGGATAAATATAGCGACAATGCAGAAATTGAAGCTATCACGAGCACCTTCTAGATACAACATAGATATTTTATCGAATATAACTTTTAGCTAACAGTGATTTAAAAGCAATCTAGTTTCTATACTAAAGAAGAAGTTTTCCTATTGTGCAGAGACCATCAATAACTCTGAGAGTAGCCGGTGATATCTTCCGTTTTGGCAGACGAATTATAACAGGTAATTTAAGCTCGATGGCAATTTTGAAGACGCTAAATTAACTAAAAAACCAAACCAATGACAAACAGTGAACATAGTTTAATCATTCTTTCATTGTAACAAATTGTTCTTATAGATCTAACGTATAAGTCAATTATCTGTCTGAAGACGAGAAAAAGTCGACATTTTCTGCACTAGCTCCCATATCTTGGCATGTCTTGCAATCGGGTTTTCTCTCGCTCGTCATGGGATACCATCTCAGAATTCCAGGCTGATCAAACCGGTGAAAACCTTCGGGCGGGTATCCAGCGTACTGCTGCTCTCTGCGGTTTGCCCACATGTAATAGGGAGCTTCTAAATCCTTCTCCAATGTGGCCAGTGCACTATCCTTACCCCGGCACAGTTCCACTAAGGCCAGCTTCACCAGCATGTTAGCGACTGGAATGATGTCAGAAGACAGCCCAACTTGAATCGTGGCTTTCACTTCGTCGTCTCCAATGTAAGGAGGATTGGCTTCGCGGGCTTGACGGAATGAGGACATCTCCTCTGCGGAGGCTTCCATCGCGGCATCAGCATAGATGCACGAGAAGCACGGGCCAGCCTTTGGTCTCACTCTCAACACTTCTCCTCCAGCAGCTCTGACAGCACATTTTCCGTAGAGAGTCGTGATACCAAGCTCAATTGATAGCGTATTGATGTTGAGCCTGCTTCTTATGTTGTCGGTCGCGGCGATAATAACATCGCATCCTTTCAGAATTTCTCTGGCTTCTTCTAGGCTGTTGATGTTGGTGTTGTGTATTTCTACCTCTGCAAATGGATTCTTGTCCAAGATATGGTCTCGCATGACATTGGTCTTCAGACGTCCAAGATCGCTCAATCCGCAAACATGGCGAATGATGTTATGCAGCTCAATTCGATCATAATCGACGAGGACAAACTTTCCAACTCCAGCTTTAGCAAGTTCTATTGCCACGTGGGAGCCACCACTTCCAAGACCAACCACTGCAACTTTTCGTTCCTCCAATAATTTCGACTCTAATATGCCACGGCTTCGTGAATAGAGTTGCGATTTCCGCGGTTGCCGCAAAACAGCCGCCTGCTCCAAAGGATCAGTTGACTTTGGTCTCACACAAGCTCTGACATGGTCATCTTCAGATACCAGGATTGCAATCTGTGGTTCTTCGAGCGCAGGAAGAGTGGAAACTAGATCAGAAGCAATTTTCTGAACCTCTTCACCCGAAGGTAATTCTCGAAAGATCTTGAAGGCGACTCGCTTTTCTGGTTCATCTTTATTGTTACTTTCCACGCGGACATGGATTGTGTCACAATCGTCAAATACTGTCACGGAAAACCGCTTTTTAACAGCTTCTTTATCTCTAAGAAGATCGGTAAAATTAGGCTGCAAAAAGCAGACTACTTTGCGCTGATCGTCTTTGTCGCTCATCGTATGTAAGTCTTGTTCCTCCTGACAAAACCAAAACTACAACAGTTTACTGAAATTGAAATGTATAAGTTGATATTTATCATTTCTGGGAAATTCAACTATGCTTTGATTGGTTGATCAATTTCGTGTGAGGCTTGCTTTTTCTCGGAATTCAATAAACAACAGAACAAATCTAGTTTCAAAACTCTTTTTATCTGGCCCCGCTTTTGTTTCACGCACAAGTCTTCTTGGAAACAGCCTCGCAACATTACTTTGTGAAAAAAAATTTATACGATTGCAGTCATTTTTTTTTCGACATGCCACTCGCTATCTTGCTCAGCCTGAAGTCCTCAACGCAAAACTGCAACAACATTTTGCGTTAGTCTTGAAAAACATATACTGTTGTTTATTTTAGCGACAAATATTCGGCATATTTATAGGAAATTGTAGTGTCATGCTACAGAAGTTTCGAGTTATGAAACATCTTCCTTAATTTCCGGGAATCCTCCCTACACGAACCAAGCATGTCAAGTTGAGGTGTTTGTCACGCAGAAAGTACGAGAGGACGCATGTAGTAATGAGAATCATTAAAAATTGAAAGCATCTATTAAAAAAAAACACAAAAACACAAAAACACAAAAAGGAAAAATCTGTTTCATTGATGTAATATTAAGAGCAACAAGATAAAAATTTTCAATTTTATTAACCCGAGACATCGGTAATTCAGGAGCGTTACAGGCTCATATGACAAAAATAGAAATTTATTAATTTGCTTAACCATCCTTTTAACTCAAAACTTTAGATTGCACAAAACTCTTTTTATAGCTTAGGTTCCAAAAGGTGGAAACTTAGTAAAAGAAGTGTTTCCTCAAGGTCTTTACGGATGACAGGATTGCCCGATGGAATTTTAAGTAAGAATTTAAGAGAGCAGGGAATCTGACCCGAATTACAACGGTCGGAGGCAAGTATCCCATCTCCTCGCTTC
This sequence comes from Pocillopora verrucosa, assembly GCF_036669915.1. Classification (NCBI taxonomy): domain Eukaryota; kingdom Metazoa; phylum Cnidaria; class Anthozoa; order Scleractinia; family Pocilloporidae; genus Pocillopora; species Pocillopora verrucosa. The sequence goes on from NC_089325.1 coordinate 15,603,812, forward strand.
TTTCCCCCTTTTTCATTGGGAGTATACTTGGCTCGCTCTCTTGGGCAGCGTTGAGGAATACTTTTGCGGGTCTCCAATCTCGCCTCTGATTAGACCTGCGAGCTTTAAGTTCGCACGAGAGTTTGCGAGGGAAAGGGTTTTGTTTAACCGCAGAGGAACTTATGATATCTATCATCTTCGATCACTCAAAAACCCCATTCGGTAAAAAGAGTAGGGAAGGAGGAGCAGGTTAGGTAAGACGAAACTTAAAGTGAAATCTCTATCCAAAAGAGAGTCATTGTTCCCTATCATTCTCACGACGCAGGCATAAACGACCGCAAAATTAGGATCTGAAGCATCATTATTCAGCTCAATGATGCAATGATGATACATCGATCATTCCCTTCAAAACACTGAGCACCACAGCTGATCTCGCATGGTAGTACTTAGGCTGTATGACAACGTGTTTTCGAATATTGTTGGATTCAGGTGAATAAGTCTATAACTGTATTTGTTCTAGAGAAACAAACAGCGTAACAAAATAAAATAAAACAGACAGGATTTAGCAGTTGAATAAATCAGTAAATGAGGGAAATGAGACACGTTATTTTAAGTATCATGGAACCGACCGAATTTTATTTGGGAGATTGAAAACTTGAAACAGGCCACAATAGACGATATACATTCCCGGCCGAAGTCTGGGCCAGGTCACAGATTTCATCTGTTTGAATATTCAAACAGGAACTTTTTATCCGGAAGCGTGAATGGCCAAATCAACTTTTGGAACATTAAGAAAAGCACTAAGTATCACAATGAACAGAGCAAACCAAAACGTAGCTACATGCTGTTTGCTTCCATTCATACTAACTAAATTTCCCTTGGAGTTACGATTAAGCAGGTTATTATAAACTGACTTAAAATTTCTATCTGTACTGAAGAAAAAATTCAGCTCGATCTGTATCAGTACATCGTATCAACTTCTTTCCTATGATCTACATTACTGAGCAGCATTTGCAGCACTTGGTGGCCGGGGTTTTTGACTCGTCACGAACCATCAAGGGTTGCTTGACATCTCGCTCCTCCCTGTAGCCGCTAACAACTTCTTCCGGAGAATTTATTTCGCTACTTTCATTGAGACCTCCTACTGTGCAGTGCTCGGCGGCCGGGTTTTTTGACTCTTCACGAACCATCAAGGGTTGCTTGACATCTTCTTGCTCCTCACTGGAGCCACTAACAACTTCTTCCGAAGAATTTATTTCGTTACTTTCATTAAGACCCTCTGCTGTGCAGTGCTTGGCGGCCGGGTTTTTTGACTCTTCACGAACCATCAAGGGTCGCTTGACATCTTCTTGCATCTCACTTGAGCCAGTGATAACTTTGTTCAGAGAATTTATTTCGTTACTTTCATTAAGACTTTCTGCTGGATACTGCTTGGCAGCCAGGTCTTTGGACTCGTCACGAACCATTAAGGGTCGCTTGCCATCTTCTTTCATCTCACTTGAACCAGTGACAACTTCGTCCAGAGAATTTATTTCTTTATTTTCATTGAGACCCTCTGCCCCTTCTATTAAGCTTGGGTTGCGTACACATTTAGAGCGGAAAGGGCTCTCTGTTGGCAAGAGCTTAAATCTTCCTGAAAACAACTTTCGATGACTGGTTTTGCTCTCTTTGAATAAAAAACAGCCGACACTCACCGAGTCATATGTACTCTCGTGTGTTTCAAAATTGGCAATGAACAACAAAAAGCGACTCAACCCATACTTAGGCATGTTTGTCCACACTGTTCGTTTATCTCCGTTACTCGGTTGCTTGAGGCCGATTTTATGATGGGAATGCCATTCGCCAATATGGCAAAGTCCTTCCTTACCAGTCAAATGAGAGCCAACCTTCTCTAAGTACTCCACGTCTTGGAAGAACGAGGTGGTAGTTCTCTGACAATTTGTACCGGGACCCAACACGAACTGGACCACTGCCGTGTAATCATCGTACCACAGACCGAACAAATCTCCACCCGTCTCAAGATCTTGATTTTTGAAAACCCAAGCACAAATTTGCTTGTACTCGCTGACATAAATGGCCACCGTGAATTCTTTATCTGTGGACATAAGGAAAGTAAACGGGTCAACTCGATCCTTTTGAAATAGAAAAAAAGACCTGTCTCGGGTAGGATTGTGTCTGATCTACAGAACATTTCCTAGAAGCGAAACAAGGCAACAAGAATTCGTTGAGATATTAGTATTTCTCTCAGCGTAAACCTAGCGTTTCCCGCGAATAGGGGCGAATAATCTCAGTGGTCTCTTAGAAAAATGTAGCTAGCTTTCATGGAGTGCTTGTGAGGATATGACATGACTACCTTATTTGTTTAACCACGCTAACTTAGTTAAAAAATATTCTTCGTCACTGCAACTGTGCAGAAGAAAGTTCATTTTCATATGTTTTGATGTTACTAAATTTAGATATGATAGATCGCTTTCCGGGAAACAAAGGAAGCCCTGAGTCTTCATTGCGTTACTCTGTAGTTGCGTCACGCACACCCTAACAATCAACAATCAACTTGTTCAATCAAATTTTAATAAGCTTTATCATCATGGCAGTCTTTGCTCTACGACTGTACAATTTGCACTAGGCATGATAAATGTACTTTGCTCAGAACTGAATGGAAAATGTGCTATAAATTAACCTTCTTCATCTTCTTGAAATTTATTACCTCAGTTAAAAATAAACTTATCATTTGCAACAATATTGACTCGCAAAATGCTACTTTCTATTCAAGCAAAGTTGATTCATGGTATCAAGAATCTTTTGCTTAACTACCTTAGGTGCAAGTCTCGGAAGCTGTAAAGGCATTCTTAACTTGATATTCAGAATATCAAGTATAATAAGCGTTAATTCGCTAAATTCAATGTTTCTTTAACTAACAATTAACACTGAACTGAACTAGCTGCGACTTGCAAAATCTATGATTATGATTGGTTTTGAATAACACATCTGCAATTATATCCATAATGTCGCATTAACAGCTCTTCTCTTTCTTCAGTTCCTGTTCATTCGCTTAACCAATGAGTTAAGAATTATGCTAAACGTCTTCCATTTGTAAGTCCCCCTGCAATGTCGTTGCATGTTTATGCTGGATTTTAGTTGAATTTTTTGTTGAATCTAAGTAATTTAACTGATCCAAAAAACCTGCTTTCTCAATAAATAAGAAAAAAACAACAGGAAAAGCGTTCGATTTTTATCACCACTATGAAAAGCAATCTGTGTTTTGTTTTACAGCAATACACAGCGGAATTGAAAAGGCCAGCGCCTTCTTATTTCATAAAGAATTGACAGCCTACCATCTTCATTGCCACCGCCCCGTTCTTCATCAAATGGCTGCCTTTGTGTAACTACAGGCCGCTCTTTGGGCACGGAGATAGCCTTCTTAGACAATTCCAGTAAACCCACTTTTTCCTTCTGGTTCAGGCACTCTGCATCTCCCGCTAAAACCTCAAGACACCTTGAACGGAAGGGGCTTTCATTTTGCAATAAAACGAATTTTCCCTGCCGAACCGGCTTCCTCTTATTGGTATTCTTCTCGAATTCGAACAGGAAGCATCCTGTGCTGGCGGATAAATTTCGGTTTTCAATGTTTGCAATGAACAGTAGAAAGCGACTCAGCCCATATTTAGGCATGTTTGTCCAAACCGTTCGTTCATCTCCGCCACTTGGTCGTTTAAGACCGATTGTGTGATGAGAATGCCACTCACCAATGTGACAGAGCCCTTCCTTGCTAGTCAAATGGGAGCCAACCTTCTCCAAGTACCTCACATCTTGGTAAAACGAACCCGAAGTCCTTTGACAATGTTTGCCAGGCCCCAAAACGAGCTGGATCACTGCAGTGTGATCATTGTTCCAAAGCCCGAACAGATCTCCGCCGGTTTCTAAACTTCGCTCTTTTAAGACCCAAGCGCAAATTTGCTTGTATTCACTGGCATAAATAGCCACACGGAATTCTCCTTGACTCGACATCAAGCGGCAAAATTAGAAACCACAAATGATTTATGAAAGTGGCTAAGTTGAAGCTGATTTGGTTTTCTTCAAAGGAAGAAAGAACACCCTGTTTTCGAAAACAGCGAAAATAAAGCAATGTGTTCACGAGTCAACATAATGGTTGTTTTTCCAACGTGAATAATTATGGTTTCCCGGAATTGCTTAATTTATTCACTCATGGATCTAGAGCGTATCGAGACCTATTTTTGTCTTTTTGCATAGAAACAAATTCAACTCTGCCTTTTAAAGCATCTTTGTCTTTTTCACTGAATTTATTCGGGGAGCTCTGACTAAATCTTCTGTGGCTGTGATGTATCTGAAAACTTTTAAAAACTACGATGCTTCACAGCAAATGGTTTTAATAATTCAAAACTATGAAAGGCAATATTTGTTTGTTAATGATTTCTCAGAAAGCTATTAAACTCTAGCCGTTATGTCGAGCAGAACTATGACCTCCAGCGTACAGGAAGTTGTTGAAATAATAAGATTAAAATAATACGTGTCGGCATACATCACTAACTCAGATTCTACTCTCTGAATATCTTAATAAGTGGATACATTTGTGCGGTGCTTTCCATTTTATTCTAAATACCTTCAAATCTTGGAAAGAACAAAAAAAGGCAACTATCCCCTAGCTAACCATATTCTGAGTGTCACTGAATGGAATGACTATGATTTCTAAGAAACCAGTTTGGTTATTCGTATCATTAACTCAGTGGCTAAGATTATATTTCAATTCTCATTTCGTGACACATGAAAATTGACCATTCGTTTCTAGGAAATTCGTACTTCGTAGAATAATTTTGATTGTATGAAACAACCAAGCAGGACTTCTGTAACACTCATCAAGCCATCCTCAAAGTGAAAGCATCGAGGAGAGTCGCCCTCTTAAGGATGAGTTGGAGCAAACAGCAACAAACACGCCTGGGATTTGAAAAAGACATAATAGATGGCAAGCTGAATAACGTGACTTGGATCAACCCCAGGTCTGCTGGAAATACCAGAGTCGAGTGGCGAGTGAACACAAACAACGGGAACAATTACACGCTTCGTGTTTACGTCCCGGAGGAGTTTCCAAACGAATGCCCTGTATTAGTTGTAAGTTCTCCTTCTTCTGTTTTACGGAAGAAGGACGGATCTCTTCTCCAGTTTTCCAGCAGCGAAGATCACGTTTATGGCATACACGATGATCTGACGGAAATTTGCCATTTTAATAAGGGCATTTGGTCGAGTGAAAATACCATCTACCAAGTGTTGATGAAAGGTCGCATCTGGCTGGAAGCGTACGAGATCCATCGGCAAACCGGTGAAAATCTTGAGAAATATCTCGCACACATGAATTGATTCAAAGGGAAATCCTATTTTTGAACTGCGTTGCAACATGAACAGTACGTAGGAAAAAAAGCCGTTGAATAGCCTAGAGATGAACAAACAATTGCGATATTTGTAGCATTAGATATTGATTCTCATCCACTGTTACCGACCTTATAAGCATAAAAAAGCGTAAAAGTAATAAGTTGAGAGACTGTTACTCGATATTTAAGTCAAGAAAATGTCTCATTTAAGGGCAATGTAGTAAAGGATTCCTTTAAATTGTCTGTGTGTAGGATACTTCGGTGTTTGTGTGCAAGGAAGCTTTATATTTCTTAGCAAGGTACTAACTCTGACAGATCTATTTGGGGCATCGAATGCTAAAGAACTAAAGAGACTGTCATTAAATATTTCCTTCAAAGTTGGAGTACTGATATATTTAGATTTAGCGGTCCATGTGTGCAGTAAATTAGAAAGGTTTTCGATTTAATACCTCAACAAAAGAGAATCTTGTTTACTTTCATTTTTCTGGGAAAAAAGATGATTCATCGCATTGAAATCCGGCGAGGTGGACATTCCCTCGAGCAATAAAATTGTATTGACGCATTAGATAAAGTAGACGTGATAACCCATGCTCTTTATAAAAGCAGTATCACTCGTGCGAACTAACTCCTTGGAAAACCCTATGTACGAAGGACTTGTTTCCACTGCAGTAACACCAACATTGTTTTCCTTGAAAGCTGATACTGACTGACAATAGCATGATTTATGGAATACATGAATTAAAAAACCAACTAGTGCCTAGTCGCTCCATTTTCTAGTTATTTAGAGAATCTCCCGTTTAAACGATAAAAGGTCGCTAAGAAGCAACAAGTAAAAGACAAAGTCTACTCCTTTAATAGCGATGTTATTTCTCCCTCGCACGGACTACAAGTTTCCCAGTCGTAGGGTCGAACATCAACACTTCTTCTGTGGAGCTTTGCAAGTTTTCCCAAAAGTTTTCACTCCTTTGATAGGGATTTCGTACCACCCTATCGCGGGCTTGAATTTTTCCTGTTGCAGGGTCAAATACCAAAACGTTGTCGCTATTGGAAGAAGACTGAAAGAAGTCTGTGTTCAATGAGTCGCTGTTATCAGAAATGATTTTAATCTGTGCTGCTTTGGCGCGCGCTTCCTGTCTTGTCATAACTGCCATCTTTCCTGTGGAAAGGACTACGACTAAGATGAACCCAGAATACCGTTCAGGGTTTTGGGAGAACTCGGTCACCGATGGACGACGTGAGCTTTGACTGATATTATTAGCTTGCTTATAGAAAGCGGAGATGATGTCAGGCAGTGAGTTGTTATTTCGAGGCACACGTCTACTTTCCTCAGCACCCATGATCGATTCGAAGAACTTCACAAGCGATATTAGCAAAGTTTTAAGAGTTTATCTTTCACAAGTCGTCGCTCATCATTTGAATCTCAGGAAATTCCAATGTAACAAATAGAAGAACTGCGAAATAAATGCTTATTACAAACCTCAGGTCTATCAACTTATGATTTCGTCATTCCTGAATGCCGTTTCGTGGTTCAACATTCTTCGAACTTTTTGGTCAGCGGAGGTAAAATGTTTACACTTTCTGAGAAATTCGGGAAGCGCAGTTGGCGACTAGAGAGGTTCTATTCTCTCATGGTACCATATCTTTTTGATAAAATAAAGTTAAAAAATTTTTTTTTTGAAATAATTTAATTCAGGGAAAAGCAAGGGCATTAAAATCGGCAAAGAAAGAGAACTTACATTCGACGTAGAACAGGGTAAAATATGTGACTGCGGTAACTGTAACTTTCCAACACCACGATTAACTAATACAAAGTGATTTAAAATTTCGACAATTAATTAAGTAAAGGTGATAGGAAAGAAATTCAACCAACTTGAAATGACGATACTTACATTGTTACGATTACTGAAAAACTGCACTTGCACTCGACGAGAAAACATTGTCCGAAGACGAAATGAATAACGTAAATACTGCTCGAAAGCGAACTGTGACTAGCGTGACTGCAGAAAAAAAGGGAAAGGCCCCCTGAATAAAGAAAACTAATTTTATACACGCAGGAAAAACTGAAAATTAATGCCTGCGAAACTGGAAGTGTAACTGGCGCCAATAATTATAAATGGAACAATAATGAACGAAAGTATGCGATATGGAAAACAAAAGAAGCTTACTAACCGGTGTAACAAAACATTTATTGAGACGACGCGAAACAGCAACAACACTCTAGAGACACCCCTAATTAACAATTGACAACACTGATTCCGCTCGCTAAGACCTTACAATATAGTAATTCGCAGCCTCCAATAATTTCATTCGGACGTGACATAAACATATGCAACTTTTTGGTCAGAAGTTAATTTCAAAGCAATGACCAACCTGGAACTTTCCAATGCGCTCGCTCACGATGCAAAAATTGTCCTTTCATTCATAGCGCAGAGAAAATGTCGGGACCCAAGAGATCCATTACGATCACTGATCACCTCACGTGTACCTCTGCCAATGTCATCTACTGCGTAATGAACTTGCACTTATTGCAAAAAGTTATACATCGGTGAAACGGGAAGACGACTAGATGACCGATGCCGAGAATACCTTCGCGATATGGAAAGAAATGATAAGGACGCACCCTAACCAGTCGCTAGACACTTCATTTCCGAACAGCCCCATACTACATTATGCATTCAGTTCTTGGATAGAGAAAACAATGACAAAGACAATACATTTCCACTGGGAAAAACAGATTTGTTTTACAATAGTATGGAGCTCTGCGGAAATTTAACCGACACTTTAATCTCCCCAACCGTTCTAAGCAACATATGGCAGTTTGCGGCCTTCTCTACATCTAAGCAGCTCGGAAAGCCGCAAAACTCGAGAACAAAAATTTGTCTTTCAAATCGGCACTCTTATATTAGTCCTCGCGGTATCAAAGAACGCTTTTCATTGAACTAATTCATTCTTGTGTTCTCGTCACTATATTCCCACCAATAGCGTAGCTCCATTTTCTGCAAATAATCCCACAGGAACCCAAAATTCCTCCAGTCGCTCTAATGAAGTCTAATAACGCTCGAAACATCAGCTTTTGAACTCTTTACAGTGGCCAATTTACGTTATCAACTTAGTTGATAATTCTAAATTACCCTTTCACACTCTCCCACCGACGCAGCACTACAGTTTAAGTTTAGAAACTTACCCCCTTTATACTTTCGAAGTAGTTTCGAAACTCTGCAGAGTATATAAAATTCGAATGTCTAAAACAGCTCCCCCCCCCATAGCGACATTTGGGTTTCCACATCGTACCTGTCACAGTTGTACACTACACCTAACTGTTTATCGAAGATTTGATGAAGGGATAGGTCATACCGAAACACACAGAATGGATACTACAACATTATTTCATGAAGACAGGGATCCACAGAATAATAACGCTTTTTTGAAGGTAAGAGGTTTACGTATGTACATTCGCACGATTTTATCTAACCATCATCAGTTTTCATGGACGATTTGAACGCAGCAAAGTCAACGATAGGAAATTCTGTTTGAGATCAACCAAAATGTTTAGATTTATTGGTTTTTTTATGCGGTATTTGATATTTTTCGGCGGTGATTATCGATATTCACGATTTTTTTTCAAAACGTTAAGACTGAGGCAAAATTGAAGGAACGGAATAAATTAATGATATCGGAAGAAGTTACCGCGACTTGTTTCACGGTTATGTCACTCTCTGGAGCTACGCGAGTAACGAAACTAATTTCTTTGATATTTTCACAAGTTTCCAGAGGAGGTAGTAGGTTTGGTTATCAAAATTAAATAAATTGTAGTTTCAAATAAGTTCGCCCTCACGTACCTAAATTTTTTTCCAGAGTCCAGCTCAGTTGCTACTCATCTCCAAAGACAAACGAACTCACAATTGAAAACTTAATTCAAAACAGTTTTCATTTCATTCTCCGAAAGTAATTATTCTTGATCAGACAAAAAGCACGTGCCTCACTTTTCAAGCTTGCGGCTGCAAGCGAAACTGAAAAGTTATATCAAAGAATAATGTCACGACCATAAGACGCGCCAAGCTGATAATAAATTTAAAAGGATATTAATAGCGGGTGATGTATCAGACTCCTGAACTTCCTTGGGTTTCCCACAAATATGAATAATCTCGTCCTTCATCAAGTGTGAACAAACACTTGACTGGAGCCTCGAGTTTTGATGTTTATCAAAATTATTCCCTTTTTCGTAACTCGCTTAGCTTCTGATAGTGACATAACGAAACAAGTCAGGGTAAATTCTTTCGCTATCATCAATTCATTCCGTTCCTAAAATTTTGCTGAAAAATATTTATTCCGCATTATAGACAATAAATCTAAAAAAATTCCCATTTATCATTTCCTATTTGTATTCCCATCTCATTTTCCCATTCCTCACTCCCCATTCCTCATTCCTCATTCCTCATTCTCCATTCCTCATTCCTCATTCCTCATTCTCCATTCCTCATTCCTCATTCCTCATTCTCCATTCCTCATTCCTCATTCCTCATTCTCCATTCCTCATTCCTCATTCCTCATTCTGCATTCTCCATTCCACATTCCCCACTCCTCATTCCCCACTCCCCGTACCCCATTCCTCATACCCCATTCCTCATACCCCATTCCTCATACCCCATTCCTCATACCCCATTCCTCATACCCCATTCCTCATACCCCATTCCTCATTCCCCATTCCTCATTCCTCATTCTCCATTCCTCATTTCCTATTCCTCATTTCCTATTCCTCATTTCCTATTCCTCATTTCCTATTCCTCATTTCCTATTCCTCATTTCCTATTCCTTATTTCCTATTCCTCATTTCCTATTCCTCATTCCTCATTCTTCATTTCCTATTCCTCATTCTTCATTTCCTATTCCTCATTCCTCATTCTCCATTCCTCGTTCCCCATTCCTCATTATCCATTTCTCATTCCTCATACCCCATTCCTCATTCCTCATTCCTCATTACTCATTCCTCATTCCTTATTCTTCATTTCTCATTTCTCATTCCTCATTCCCCATTCCTCATTCCCCATTCCTCACTCCCATTCTTCATTTCCAATTCCTCTTTCTCGCTTTTCTTAACATCCGGTTGTTCGCCATCAACTTTACCAATCGTGACATCTTCAAGTTGTTATTCGTTATCAGTGCGATATCGTGACCCCAGACACGAAATATGATTAATCCAAAAAAAAATTAATCAATGATTAGTGATTAAGCATAAAAGTTATAATCTGGCGTAGTAGGAAGATATGTTCTCCTTTTGCTTTTAAATATTTACAAAACTCTCGTTGTATAGCCTACCAGTCAATAATAGGATTATTGATTGGTATTATTTTGCTACCAATGTTTGTTCTTTGTACATCTCAGCGTCTCTTACACCTATCGCAACGATTTCTCTCTGTTAGGTAGCGCCACACAAATATATCATGAACAATCTTGTCAATTGACTCCTGCAAATGGTAACACCTAATATGTGGTTTTCGTTTGAAATTGATGAACTCGAGAGTCTCGGTTAAGAAAATTTCCGTTAGAACACTGACTAAGTTTTTTCGTTTTTATAGGTGGCTTATTCAGATGTGATCTGCGAGCCAACAGCAGTTGGTAGCCCTCGGTGCCTTCACCAGTTTACCAAAACAATTTATGAAGGCACTATCCTCGGCACATACTGGGTACTGACCATTGTGTTCGGCGGTCTTCTGTCCTTTAGCTATGGCTTGGTTTGTGGTTTCCTGAGCTTTTTTATGATTTGGGTGGCCTCTCCATTTGTCCGCTTGTTTTTGATCCCACTGGGGCTGTATGGTAAAATCTGGAAGTTTTTTGTCGAATGCTTCTACGATCCCCTGTACGAGTCATGTGGTAGGATCTTCTCCAATGTCAACATAAACTTTAATACCAGAGCTATCGAACATGTGTAGTTATTTAATGCTCGACGGTCACTCGATGGTGACCTTGTATTATGTCATATCTAGACATAAAATAAAATACCAATATGTTTGCTGTAATGACCAATTTGACCAAACAAGCTTGGTCAATGAAAGATTTATTATGTAGCATTAAGATTTCCCCTTATTAAGAATCAAGAACTACTTGTTTATTTCGAGAAACGGGAAAGAAAGCCAACTGTTTTGTAGCACAATAAACCCACGAGAGTCGTTTAATTCTCCTTTATTTTGATTGTCTTCCACCGCTTTTAGCGACTCCATCTCCGACCATGTCCAAAAATTACGAACTTTTTTTCGCTGCAAGCAATTCTCTTTTTTTGCACGGAACCAAAGCGGACAATCTCTTGCCCGCTCGGGTAGCCAATCAGAACATTGGATTCGCTTGATACCACCCGTGGGCACTGCCAGCGATATAACAATTGAGCAGTACAGAGCCTTGAGCCAAACTGCGATGAAGTAAATTTGGAATGCTGATTTGATCACTAAGTCTACCATTCAAATGCTATCTCGTCAATAGCGGTTCATAGTTCCACGCGGCGTGTAGCCCGGTCAGTTTGTACCTTTGAGCAATTTCTACCATCCTCTTTGGGACAAAGGGTGAACTACCAAGAAATGATGATAAAACTTTAAGAGAGTAGAAGAGGAATGTGTCAAGAAACGTGTGTCTGAAGTAGTCCAAGTGGGCTCATTAGCTCATTCATGCTGAAAGCAATGAATGAGGGATCGTGGTGGAGGAGATGTAGACGGAAGTTGTCGACCGTGGACGGAAGTTGTATTCCGTGGACGGAAGTTGCATTGTGGACCGTAAACGGAAGTAGTCTCGCATGCTATCCCTCCCCGCTTAGTGAAAGTCAAAATTAATTTCGATGAAGCTCAGAAACTCGCGTGGAAAGAAATAATATGTCTTTATGGTTTAAAAAAATAACAACCTCAAATCACATTTCCGAACTTCTAAAAATGCAACTTGAATCGAAAAGGCAAAATGTTCGCACCTACAGTAAGGGACCCGTAGCGGGTCCATTTCAAAACAGGCGGTGACCACGCAGTAGAGCATCAGCATCAGAGGCAGCCATATTGGCAAGCCGCACATTTGCGTTCGTCTTCAGTTGGTTTAAAATAATCATTGCTGTATCATTGTGCTTGTCCTCGGGAACTCTTCAACATACAGTCAACACATCAATTATAGCGGCCAAGTTAGTGTAAAATTTCCTTTCGAGCTCCATTATTTCGGTCCGGACTCGAGGCTCGCTCAAACAAAAACAGCAATACCAATCCGGTCAGTACAAAATGCAGAATGCAGACTGGGTACAAAATGCAGACTAGGTACAAAATGCAGACTGAGAATTTATACTGTCTTTTCGTCTGATACGTGATCATATGTCATCTTACAACTTACCGAGTGTCACGCAATCGCTTTTCCGCAACCATCTTTTACGATTATTTGCACTATGTGGAATATTTCCAGCCCGTTTCTTGATCACAGACGTTCTTATTTCAAGCCTGATGTCTGTACAGAATTCACCAACTTGATAAAAGAGGATGTAGTTGTAAATAAGGTCTCACTATCGAATATTTAACACGAGCAATATTCGAGAAACAATTGACAGCTTTGCACGTGGTCCATAAGTCTCATCTTTTTAACCGATATGTTTTCACTTTGTTGCCAAAAATGCGGACCGGGACCAAAACTGTTCCCTCGACTTGATATTTTCAACGTTCAGGGGTGTTCACACACTGATTTTCACATATGTGCCTTATATTGTTATTGGCTTACACGAGGAACCGGCGAATTTTTGTAGGGAAAAATGGCGTTACTTTCGTGACTAGCCTTTTGTTTACTTTTCAGGTGGTTTTATCTCTCATCTGGTTGGTGACTACGAAAGTATTAATATGTGAAAATCAGACAATATGAAGGCTTGAAATTCTATTAAGAACGATTGTGGCCGCTTTGTTAAAAACCAAATGCAACGGCCGCTTTGTTAAAAACAAAAGATATCCAGAAACGGGCAAGGAATATTTCAGAATAGTGTGAATGATCGTGAAAGATGAGGATTACATATATTTTGCTGCTAGAGCAACATTTGATGCCCGATCATGCCCACCCAGCCCATCCTCCGCCCCACAAATTCGGCACACAAACCAACAGGAAGGGCACTGTCTGTCTGATGACCTCTGCCCATCCCACCTCCTGCCCACACAACCTTATTTCCAATTCCCATAACTGCCCAAAAAGAAAAGAACATTTATTCCAAAAGTCTTGAAATTTCACATAAACCGAATTCGCCTGTACCAATATTCAACAAGTCCAAGATATGAATACAAACTTAAGCCATAACATGAATGAGCTGGCTCCAAGAGCCACTTGATTTTTTTCTGTAACGGATTGTGTTTACCTTTAACTGTCCCTTTCCTGGGAACAGAAAGCACCTTACACTAATGGGTTAAACAATTGGCATTTTGAGACTCCAATACGGCATTATCGGTGCTTAGTTGTGACAAAAATATTCAGTGCTCATATCGGAAGGAGTAACGAAGTGCAAAACGTGCGACGACCTCTCATTTTCTCTCAACGTCGCTAATATCATGCGGTATTACCGTCTAAAAATTGCAATTAGTTTTATATCGCGAGCCACCCATTATGAAGGTAAATATAAATGTAAAAACATCAGTTTGTGTCTGTGAAACGCATCCATGGAAAAATTATCTCAAGGAAGGTTTGTTGACAGATCAGCAAAAGCTCACCCTAGATCTCTCCATGAGGAGTTTTAGATCCGAGTACGAACTAAATTATGCCCCTTAAGCGTGTTTTGAAACGGCGGAGGTCTCTGTCTAATCGAAACAGATGCCTCCGTCATACTCCTCGGTGGTCTGATCTCCAACATAGTTCTGCCGAACTCGCTGATTTAATCTTTACCGCAATCACAGGGGATCTCGTAAAACTAGCCGTTAAATTTTTTAAGCCAAATCAACAGCATATTCCGACCGCCTTCAGTGCAGTCGCAGCGTAGTCTCAGACTTGGAAACACTACCAGCCAGAGGGGCAGCTTATGTGTGTGAAGTAAGCTTGAAATCATAAACATTGTTATGTTTTAAATGAATTTCAAGTAAATAAATTTTAAACTAATCAGATTTGTATTTTCTTTGGTTGTGGATTCATTTCATTACAAATATAACCAGTTTTAGATTAATTTGACTTGAAATTCATTTTAGACTCGAACATGTCAACCAGATTTACTGAAGTTTGTTATGTAACACTCTGCATAAGTATGAGTGGAATTTCTTAGAACAGAACAGTTTCAATTTTCATGATATTTTTGTTTGAGTAGAAGTATTGTAGACAAGGCCAACCATTGTCTGAAATACTAAAATCAAGTCATCTTTAGGTTTTTAATTAGGATTTTAATTCACCAAATTGACATTTTCCAATTTTATTTTCAATGATATTTAACAGCATGTATGAGAGTATGAAAACCTTAAGGCAAGTTATTCTTGAAAATATAAAATGGTCATCTACTATATATATAGAATTTATACAATTAAATATTTGAGATTAACTTGTGCTTGTGTTAATTATTGTATTTTTTAATAAAAATTGCTATTATTAAAAGAAATAAAACCTTTCTTATTTGAACACCAACAAGAAACTGACCCTTTGCTTATTGCCTAATAATGCCTGCTTTAGTTTCAGCTGATTCCCCTTAAAGAGTCATTTGATGCTCATAGTTTGTGTGCTGTGCCATCAAATAAGCAGTGATAGGTACACGACCAACGAACAAGAAGATATTCTTGAAAAAATTATTCCAATGTAGTAATGAAGACTAAAAAGTAAAATGCAAAGCAGACTGTAATAAAAATTAGACAAAGTCGATTAAATATGTGAGCTTTACCTGAAGTATTTTTTAAGCCTCCTTATATCCTACCAGCTAGAGGTTAAGACTGAATAAATATGCAAGCTGTACCTCTAGCCGGTGGTATTTTCAAAGCGTCCTGAGATCCTACCGGCTAGAGGTACAAGACAATAGAAATTTAATCTTTGGGATCTTTCTAACCAGTATGACAAGGTCATTGTAGTAGTGATACTATTCATAAGTTTTGTTCACCTTCGCAAGCGTAGGTCTTAGAGGCTACAGTGTTCAATTAACACTTTGCTGAACAAGAAACTTAAGGGTGACGAGGGTGAAGGAAACAGCCATACAAAATTTTGTGAAATTTCCTTGATTTAAATTCAATAATGTATTTTTCACATGCTAAACATGTTATGATGTTCATGTCTGGTTCAATCACGTCGTTTGACTGTTGGTAAAACTGGAATAGTCCGCTGTAATAGAATAGCCGACAATTCTGATAATCAACTCGTCACTAGTGCTCCTCGGGCGTACCTCTAGCCGGTAAGATTTAAGCACAACCCGGGTGGGGCAAAGTTGATCAAATGGCATGTAATAGGACTTAATTTTGATTAAGCGTCACACAGCGGAAAGAATTGCGTGACTAGTAGTACTGTACGGTTATGACTCCAAAAACCATGAAGAAAAAAGCAATCTCAAATTAAATAACGATAAATCCTTAAAAAAAAACCTGAAAGAAAGCCTGAAAGCCCGTTTCTGGTTTTTATTCGTATTCAGGACAGCTTGATCTCTGATTCCATGAAAAACACTGCTGATCATGATCCCCTGGTCCCGGAACTGTGATCCCTGATCCCACCCCTATTTGTAAGGTTTTGTAAAGGTTTATTTTCGGACTTCCTTTCTACTGACTCACTCGAGCTCACATTCAAGAAGCGATCATTGAAGCACATAGAATGACCATATTGGGAAATGTCAATCACACACTATTTAGGCGTTTGATCCCTGATTCCACATTTGTGTAACATCGTACCTGTCACCTGACAGCTTTGCGCTACACCTTACCGTACATCAAAGACACACAGAATGGATGCCGCAACTTTGCTTATCGTCACTGATGAAGACAGGGATCCACAGAATAATAACGCTTATTTGAAGGTAAGACGTTTAAATGAAGTAGCTGGTCTATGATGTTTTCTACTATAGGTGACTAAAGTCAGCCATATTGTGAAGTATACGGTGATTTCTATAGCACCATGCAGGCAGTGTTGTATCGGTATTTGGCAGAGGTTCAGTCACTGAACTTCTTTTCAGTGCTTTCTGGTCACGTAAATGTATTTGGCGACACATTTCTCGAAGATGAGTCGTTTCAGGAACCTTCGTCAATTCTGTGAGTCAGTTTAGAATTGAGCGTGGCACGAATAAGATTTTGTATGTAATGAACTCAAATTCAAATGAACTGCTCACATCAGGCTTGATAGTTGATTATTTCGTCCTGTTTCATCATGGAGTCGAAGGAGAATGTTATTATGCATTATAATTATATTACGATAAGCGAGGCTGTCCGCGTATGAACCGACCACTCGAATTTCGGATCACAGAATTCCTTGAAATTTTTACTGTGATATGATTAGTCTATTTAATGGCAAAAATCGCATTTATTTGGCTCGTAGTGCTATTTCGCCAAAATTTAGCGACGATATGCAAGGACGGTCTAGGACAAAGAAAATTGTTTATTTCAGAGTCAATTTTAAACTTTTCGCTGAGGGCTCTAAAACTTGACCCATTGGATCAAATGACACAAAACAGAAATATTGTATAATTTTACATTTCTTCTATTGATTGATGGTAAAATATCTAAAGTCTGACCCAATAACTGAGAAATACGTTGTTTCAAAAATACCACACAGACAGCTCATTTCAAATTTGAGCTAGCGTGCTGTTGTTCCAAGAAGCTTTTCTCAAAAGTATGACGGGATCTGGAGTCCTGATCATTATACATGTTTAGTAATAGGGCTAGTGTTTCAAAAGCAAGAAAAAAATTTATGGGGACTGGTCCTTTCGAGCCGCAGGAGCTCGATAAACTTTGCTAACATTCCATGGTCAGAGTGCGCATGATTTAATTTATGCATATTTGTGGTTACTTCCTTTCTACCTGAGCTACGCGAACGCCGATTTCAGTCCTGTGTCACGCGGGAATGTCACGGATTCCTACATCGCACACACTTATAAGTAGTCGAAATAAATGTTTAACGACAAGAGTGATAAATTGCCTTTTTTACCGTAATTAATCTTCTAAAATTACCTTACTATGCACCGAAAGTGTAACTTTATTGAAAACATATCTGTTTTTTTTTCAAGCGATCTTGAAATGCTTTACAGATCTCAAGTTTAGTGTTTGGTTTGCTCTGGGTCAGAAGACGAAACCATGTTTTGTGACACTTAAAACTTTTTTCAGCTCGACTGCCGGTCAAGGTTTTCAAAACAGTAAATGGCCGGCAGTCCTATATTCTTAGTAAATTTCACAAAATCGAAAAATTCCAGCTAATCTAAACTATCACTAAATCGACATATGATAGTTTGGATAAGCTGGAATATTTCGATTTTGTGAAATTTACTAAGAATATAGGACTGCCGGCCATTTAGTGTTTTCAACACCTTGACCGGTTACTGGCCATAAAGCCACAGCGTTTCTTTTAACTGAGCTAATTTCAAATACTGCTATATGCAAATTTTATACTCAATACGTCGGAAATATTTACATTGCGACGGGGATAATTGAAAATTCTTATGGAGAAGATTCGCATTATTTGCATTGAAGAATGGCCCGGCGCTTTATGTTCGTTTTCGAGCATTACGAGAAGCAAATGTGAAAGTAGTCGAGGATGTAAAGAATCAGTACATTTGAATGGATGTAATGCTAATATCAGTACGCATCTAATTAAACACCACCTTTTAAGGGAAAGTGTGTCTGAAAAGGACCCAATATTTGCAAGGGCTGGTTTGTTGGAGATCACTGAGGAACAGATGCAAAAGATGACGGTTTGTCCAGCTCATCGTCATGGGCTGGGAAAGTACTGGCAGGCACCGAAAACTTGCCAATATCCAAGACGCGAAGGAAAAAAATCGGAAATTTTTGGAACACATGTTATTAATTTCAAGACAGCTAGTGAAATAAAAAAAATATTACAAGCCGTTTTTACTAAGCTGGAGATCCGAGGAGAGAAACGCTCCTTGTAAGGCTTGGTTTTCGCCGTTACGGACAAAGCGTAGATTCCACTGGGTTTCACTTTATTACGTACTGTTGTCGATCTCATCACTTTGTGTTCGTCGTGACGTGTTACGAGCGAGTGGGTCCAGAACACATATTAATTTGGCTTATATTGAGAGTTAAGTATAAAGCTAGAAAAGAAACAGAGATTCTATTGTTGCTGAAGTCTTTCAAGTGGGGAAACTGGGTTGTTATTTAGAGGTCCCCCGAAAGGAGGGTGTGGTGGGGGTAGGAAAGGGTAGGGGGGAAAAGCAGACGGATATGGCTGGGTATGGATCTTACTCTCCCTGTCTTGATTTTGTTTCGATCCCAGTGCCCCATCCCAATTTTAACATTCCTGGTGTCAATTTTTCCTGTCGAGAAATTAAAAATCCAGTGTCGATTTGACAGAAATCGTCTATGTGTGAATTACTAGCAATGAGCACAGACTGCAGAAATATACACAGCAAAGACATTTCTCGAAAAAAGGATTGGCTGTACCCTGAGGAACCTGGACAACATGTACTTCCTCAAAGGTGTGTTTTAGAAACGGTGTGTTTTTTTGTTCGTTTGTTTGT
The DNA here is from genome assembly GCF_036669915.1 of Pocillopora verrucosa. Taxonomy (NCBI): domain Eukaryota; kingdom Metazoa; phylum Cnidaria; class Anthozoa; order Scleractinia; family Pocilloporidae; genus Pocillopora; species Pocillopora verrucosa. The sequence goes on from NC_089325.1 coordinate 15,622,802, forward strand.
TTTTAATTTCCTTCTCTGTGGATCAAAACATAAGGCAACCAGATAGATGCCCATTTTCAGCTTTTTTTTTTTTTTGTTTTCTTGTTTTTTTTACGGACCTGCTAAAGAGGCTGGTATCGAAACCATAAACCGCATGGCCCCTTCGATTTTTTTCGAGATTGGCGGCTGCAAGAAGGAGACAGGGAAGCCGAGAAGTTGAGACGGAGGACATTTACGCAGACGAGGAGGAGCAACATAGACGTGAGGTATTGGAAAACGTGACCGGCCAGCTTGGTCTTCAACACCCCATTTATTATGACTCTTACTGTTTTGTGTGACATCTCGCATGATAAAAAACTTGAAACTTTCATGGTGAAAAAAAATGCTTAAATACTTCGTTATTCCTTACAGTTTACGAGATAGAAAATAACTCTGGTAACTAAGCTTTCGACATTCCTAGAGGGATGTGACTGTCACCGATAGGATAGCGCTGTAAACTTTTTTGTTTGATGAGAGACTAGTTGATGTTACAAAGAAAAATGTAAAACTAAGAGTGGTTAGTGGCTAAAAAAAGAAAAATACACACACACGCATAAGTGTAATAACAACTTCTTCTGCCGACTCAAATGACTGTATTTTAAAGTCCTATTGAAAATCACGCGATGTAAATGAATCTTTCCGAATTGTTTACTCGAATATGATCACTTCAAAAGGGCCCCTTAAAATTTAAAAATACAAATGGTCACATCCAAAGATTTAACCGCCTGAAGGTGATAGTCAAAACGAAAAGGAAAATCTTACTTTAATTTGTATTGTTCATGTATACCATTTTTTATTTACTACTTTTTTGTACCACTGAATAGCATTACAAGGTGCTTGCCGGTAATCGACATCTTTGGTAACTATGTCTTTAACAAAGTTACATTTTTCAATACATAATGTGGTAAATTTTAGTATAAATTACCACAAAGATGGAATAGTATCACTTTTCACGTCAACCATTTCTTTCGATAACTGTAGTGACTCAGTGTTCGATGTTATTGAAAATGGTTCCGTGACATTCTAAATGTCAAAAGTATCGCCTGAACTGAAATCAATAACTTCAAGCTCAGGTAAACACGAAGTTGTCTTCGTCATGACATCTTATAAATAAGCACTTCTAGGGTTAATCCGTAAACCAAAGCATTTTAATTTTTTTTTACAGCATAAGACTGGTCAAGACTAACTGGATGGAAGTTTGTCATCATGTTTTTAACAGTCCGCCTGGGACAGTTTAGCATAATGTTATGCAGAAGACGTCCCATTATATCTTCGTAATTTGTAATTTTGAGGCACGGTTTGATGAATTTATGGGAGTTCCTCGCCTCAACAAAAAGGCTGAGCTAGTTTTCAAAAGAGTCACTTCTTCGCATTGATTTTGAACGAGAAAGGAAGTAACCACAAATATGCATAAATTAAGTCACGCTTTTTGACCATGGAATGTTAGCAAAGTTTATCGAGCTCCTGCAGCTCGGAAAGACTAGTCCCCAAAAATGTTTTTAAAACAATAACCCTGGTGCTAAACACGGATAGTGATCAGGACTCCACATCCCGTTATCCTTTTGTGAAAAGTTTCCTGGAACAACAGCATGCTTGCTCAAATTTGAAATGAGCTGTCTGTAAGAAACATTGAGACGTCCCACGCGAGACGTCCCACGCGAGAACGATTAACGTAACGAGATATATTGTTTTGTTTGTACAGTGCAGAAGTGATTTTGTTGATTGACGGACACGTGAGCCAAGTAATATAATCACATGTACATAATAGACTTTGATGAGTACCTTTTCGAAGCGAAGACGAGTGGTTATGCGAAGTTACGAAGTTTAGGTTTTACGATACGAATTAGATGTTGTAGTAAGTACGAATCAATAAAAGGAATCAAGAAATTACGTCTCGAAGTTTACAATACTGTCTGTGTGGTATTTTTGAAACAATGTATTTCTCAGTTATTGGGTCAGACTTCAGATATTTTACCATCAACCAATAGAAGAAATGTAAAATTATACAACTACAGAGGCGCCAAGCTGATTATGACTTTAAAAGCGGGCGATGCATTAAACTCCTGAACTTCCGTGGGTTTCCCCACAAATATGAGTAATTTCGTCCTTAAAGTGTGAGCAAACGTAACATTTACCAATTAGGACATCTTGAAGTCGTTATTCGTTACCAGTGCGATATCGCGACCCCAGACTTGAAATATGATTAATAAAAATGAGTGATTAATCAATGATTAATGACTAAGCATAAAAGTTATGATTTGGCGTAATAGGAAGACTTCGTTGAATAGCTTACCAATCAATAATGGGATTAATTTCTCTTGCTACCGATGTTTGTTCTTTGTTCATCTCATCATCCTTTACACCCATCGCCACGATTTTCTCTGTTAGGCGCCACACAAATATATCGTGAAAAATCTAGTCGATTGTCTTTGTGAAAGGCGCTCCTGCAAATGGTAATCACCTAAATTGTGGTTTAAAATTCGTTTAAAATTGATGAACTGGAGAGTCGCGGTACGAAAATAGAGGTTAGAACACTGACCAAGTTTTTCCTTTTTATAGGTGGCTTATTCAGATGTGGTCTGCGAGCCAACAGCAGTTCGTAGCCCGCAGTGCGTTCACCAGTTTACCAAAACAATTTATGAAGGCACCATCCTTGGCACATACTCGGTACTTACCATTGTGTTCGGCGGTCTTCTGTCCTTTATCTATGGCTTGATTTCTGGTTCCCTGAGCTTTTTAATGATTTGGGTGGCCTCTCCATCTGCCCGCTTGTTTTTGATCCCATTGGGGCTGTGGGGTAAAATCTGGAAATTTATTGTTATTTGCTTCTACGATCCCCTGTACGAGTCATGTGGCAGGATCTTCTCCAATGTCAACATAAACTTTAATACCAGAGCTATCGAACATGTGTAGTTATTTAATGTTCGACGGTTACTCGATGGTCACCTTATATTATGTCATATCTAAACATACAATAAAATACCGATATGTTTGCGTTGTTGACCAACTTGACCGAACAAACTTGATCAATGAAGGATTTCTTTTATAGCGTAAAGATTTCGCCTTATTAAGAATCAAGAATTGCTCTTACATTTCGAGAGACGGGATGGAAATCAAACTGTTTTGTAGCACAGTAAACCCACCAGAGTCGTTTATGTCTCCTTTATTTCGATTTTCCTCCACCTCTTTTAGCGATTCTATAGCTGACAATGTCCAAAAATTACGAACCTTTTTGTAAGTTCGCTGCAAGCAATTTTCTTTTTTGCACGGGACCAAAGCGGGCAATCTCGACAAACGTGTGTCTAAAGTAGTCCAAGTGGGCTAATTTTCTTCTGTTACGGACTGTGTTTTCTTTCAATTATCCCTTTCTTGGGAACAGAAAGCACCATGCACCAACGGCATTTTGAGACGTCAATACTGCATTATTGGCGTTTAGTTGTGAAAAAAATATTCATTGCTCATTTCGGAAGGAGTAACGATATACAAAACATGCAACGACCTTCTATTTTCTCTCAACATCGATAATATTAGGCGGTATTATCGTCTAAGAATCGCAATTAGTTTTGTATCGCGATTCACCTATTACGAAGGTAAATATAAATGTAAAAAAGTCAGTTTGTGCCTGTAAAACGTATCCATGGCAAAAATATCTCAAGAAAGGTTTTTTGATAGATTATCAAAAGCCAACTGTTTGGCAATCACGATGGAAACTGGACTCTCCAGGGTTGCGCCATCTGTCAAATTGAGTCGTTTACACTGGATTTGTGTAATGACTTCAACGGAGGTCAGCAGAGTTAGCCTCTAATGGTTGACTACAGGGCTTGGTTCGTTTCTAGTTATGTGGAATGGCTTGTTCGACTGCTTTCAGGGTCTGCTGTTCCTGCCCTCTTCGAGGACCAAACTGTTTGCACAAGGACTCACTGAATTTCCTTCTCCGGCTTCTTCTCCCCACCGCAAAATCAGTTTCTGCAGTTGTTGTCAGACTTATTGCCTCGCTCTGCCGTTCGCGTTCGCCTATAGCCGCAGTAGTCGGGTTTTTCCCTCAAAAACTTACTTTGTGCTTTAAACTATGCGGCGAATAATCAAGTATTTGCGCTTTTTCTCTTTGGTCAACTGCAGTAACCACAGCATAGAGGCCACGCACCAGGCTCCTAATCTTGCGAACTGGTCGGCAACACTTCTTAAGAATTTTATTTTTCTTATCGGGCCTCAAGTTCCTCCATTTTTGCTCTTTTGTCATTGCCCAAGACCTTTATTCTTCGATTTATTTGTGCTTTGTAGGAATCTTTTTTCTCGTAGCATTCTCCCTCGCACTCTGAATCCAACTTCACTCTTTCCCTACCTGTCCACCATTTCAATTTTTGTTACTTTTTCGCCACTCTCCCGTCAATCAATTAAATTCACTGTTCTGCCACAGCTTTGTACTGTCTGACATAAATGAACTTGTTCTCAGTCATTAGACATGCTACTATTTGTACATTTACATTGTTGAAAGGATTATTTATGAATTTTGAAGTAGATGATGCACAAATTTGGTCGTTTAATGAATGGAAAAAAATTTTCACTTTTATTTTAATTCGCGCTTTACCTCAGAATCTGGCTAGTTCTTTTGTTAAGATAATCTGTTTAATAGCAATTTTGCAAAAACGTCTCTACGGTCTCACTGTGTAGCAAGGCTCGAAATAGTTTCCGGAGATGTGACCGGCCGAATATATTATAGCTCAGTCGTGTATCGTTTCTGGTCAAACTTATGAGATAACTAACTCTTAAAAAAAGGAACCGATAAACCAAAACTGACGTTAAATAATTCCAAAAAAGGTCGTTGCTTGGGGCTTAGAGCTTTTTAGAGCACTCACTATCAACAATAAAAATTAATTACTGCGGCGAAATGAAAATCAGCTTTTGTGTATTAATAGGTCCATTGTTTGCAATTCAAACCGTAACACGTTAAAAATCATTATCGTACACATCAACCTTGAATGTTTATATTACGCACGCGAGAGATAAACACGTAGATAACCTTGCGAAAAGAGGAACAATTATTGGTTTTATAAAGTATAGTTCCTTAGCATTGATTATATTTATTCTGGGCCGAGTAGTTACTGTATATGCAAGGAGAAATGTAAAACTTTAAAATTAACTAATAAAAGTGAACTTATTTTTAATACTGTGACCGGAAGTGACCGAACCCACGTCTGTTTCAATGCGCGAATTGTTAACGATTCTAGTTGCATTTCACCCAGGATTTCAGAACAAAGTTGCGTAATACACAGCGACTTGTCAAACGTGACCGGTCAACATTATCAGCAAGACAAAAGTTTGATCGGTCAAATCCCCAATCAGTCCGGACATTGTCCGTTGACCGGCCGTTATTTCGGTAAGATAAGACACTTGTTAGAGATCTTTTATTGCAGTGAAAACGATTGACACAGTTTTCCATTGTCTATACTTTTATTCTATCGAAAAAAACTAATAACTACTGTAAAAAGCACGACGCTGTGCCTTGTTGTTTCGCTGTTCCGCTTTAGGTTAGTGAATTTGTAGTAGCACTGCTGAATGTGTAGATGCGCCATAGATTGATCTCGACTGATTTTCCACCTGCCATGTGGTAAACACTTAGTTTCCTCAAAAATATATTCCTTCATCGTCGGCTCACATGGATGATGCCAGCAGAGAAGTTACCATCTACTACTTTTCCATTTATTTTTAGCCATTTAGAGTGTATTCAAGGCGTGGCATGAAAACGCTAAGTTTGCTATTTTTTTTTCTTTTTCAAGTCTGTGGAAGGCGTGATCTCTTTGACGGGAAGAATGCAATCACATCAAACGTCTTCAACCTTGTCTCTACCATTCCTGGTCCTCTCAGCACATTCCTCGACAAAAAGCTGCATCTTTGGAAATAAAAACATGTTTTCAAAGCGATGCCTATCTATAAACGCATGTCAGGACTTCCCGAGGCCTTTTTCCATTAGAAAGCCTGTAAGGAGCCAAATAACTAACCAACAAATTATACTACTGTCTCTGTAAATATGTGCCTCTGTATTAACATACTTGATCTAGTTTTAAACACTGTTCAACTCCTGGTTGTAAGATGATTGTCTCCAAAACGATGCCATATATAACTGGCGGTGCATGTGTACTTTTGGTGCCCTGGTTATCACTATTTTTTTTTTGCTACAAATCCTTTCAGCGCCCTCGTGGATTGTTAAGGCAGGGAAAAGGCACGGAGAGAAATGTCCTTTAGCATCAAGCATGGGGACCCTTTGAGTGATCACTAACTTGAACGGCTACAAAAAACGAGCAACAAGTAATATCCCGTGATACAACAATCATTTCCCTTAGAAAATTTGTTTAATTAAGACCACAAATTTAAGAATACGTACGCATTTTGGGACCCTAATATTCCGCTATTCTGTAAAACATCGCTTACCTTTAGGATTCCAGTGGAAGTTGATTTAAGAGGTATAATGACCGATTCCTTCATTTTCGTTCGTTCATCTGCCTCAACCCAAGGAAACTCCTACATCCATAACAAAATAAATTTAACAGTTACAGTCTTTGCTTTGAACTCCGACAAATATCGTTACAGTATTATTTCCTTTTATTTCTTTAATACAAGTACGAAATGGTTTGGGCTCGACGGAAGAAGGAAATCAGACGGAAGGCCTCGAACCAATCACGGTCAGTATCCCCAAATGCCGATAGTTTTTAGATAATTACACTCTAAATGGTTAAAGGAAGGATGCATCTTCTAATACCAATATTGTGTGTTTATGGAAAAAATAAGTGACACCCCCTGGGTCAACGCAAGGCAATACATTATATAATAAGCCGCATTACGCACGCATAAAGTGGCACGCACGTGCGCCACTTCTTCGTTCTTACCAAAACTTTGACGATATCTGTGATCTATTACTGAACTGACTCACAGCAACATGCAATCTATTTATTAAATGTACTTTTCCATTTGAATACTTTTCTCTGGTCCTGACAAACCTGAAGATTGAGACCCTCCTGCAGTTTTAAGAAAGACGATTCTTTGGTGTATACAAGAATGGAAAATGTACATCCTGCAAAAGACAATTCTTAAACTTAAATTATGAACCTTAACTGTTTAACTCTCAAGATTTCATAAGTAATTCTCCTTACTATCTACCATACGATCCTTGTGATTTCAGCTTGGAGAATTTGCTATTGCATCAATTAACAATCCCTTAATTATGATTTTTTTTAAATTCTCATCAGTCGTCTGCTTGATTTTGTATTGATGTTGCAAAGTGAAATTCAGTCTTGGTCACTCAACGGAGTTAAAGGAGAGTTTAAGTTATCTTAAGCCTTAATGTGTTGCAGTTAGGATACTAAACTCAAAACCAACAATTAACTCCTTACCTTAAAAGAACATCACAAAAATTAACTACCTCACTTGTATGTACCTTTCGGGATTGGCTCTAACAGTGCATCACATGAATTGATCTTGAGGAGAAAACCTCTGAGAGCTCTCTCCGTGGAGAGTAAGAAATTGTCCGGGCTGAAAAGGAAATGAACCACAAATTTATAACTTTTTTACAAAAATAATTATTGTGCAAAATAACTGCCACACTTACATTTGCCTTCCAAAAATTATTTTTAATTAGAATATAATGTACCAAGAATAAGTGTACATAATGTAGTTGGTCAGTTACATTGACCAAGGCAACACTGACCTTTCTGTTGTGCTGACTCCTTCTGGATTACCAACCTCAAAAACAAATCGTTCAACAGGAATGAACTTCTAAGAAAGAGAGAATGATATACCTTCAGTTGAAAATACAGTACATGTTTTAATTTTACCTCTTCCAGTTTAAGTCTGCATAGACATTAACTTCTGTTATTTAAAGACTCTTAAGAGTTTTTTTCAAAGCTTGTTTTCAATTGTTATGAAGAAAATCAACCCCAATGGCTCTCACCCTGAGAGGCACTTAGTGACCTGGCATCCCATGTATAACATTATAAGGTTAAAACCAAACAACGCGAAACAGGAAACAGGAAACAGCGTGTATCCTTAAAAAACAGTGGGTATTTAGGTTACTACTTGTCATCATTTTGTTTCCAATGTCTTTATCATTTTCCTAACAATTTGATATAAATTGATCTTTGGAAAATTCTTGCCTTAAAGGTAAATGCTCATAAAAGAGACCCACTACATGTTCTTTATGTGTACTTAACATAAAAATGATCTTAGCACATTCAAAAAGACCAAACATCCATATGAGGTGTTGTTTCCTCACTTAACACCTTCAGCATGTACGTCATAAGTTAGGCACTATATACTGGTGTTTTTACAAGCAAAAGTAACTTACTTTGTCTGAAATAACCAAGGCAACCCTCTGAACTTTGCCCTAGTAAAGATATAATGCCACAGGCATAACTATGAAGAACACTAAAAAATCTACAGGAGTAAAGGAGCTAAAAAGTAACCCACCTAAAGCCCTGATTACATGAAGGTGGGGGACCCCAGGTTGGTGAGGTTATCTGCTTAGCCATGGTAAAAAAATAGCCCCCTGCTAACATATTGTCTTACATTCCAAGATCCTGGGGTGAGGTTGTTGGTTTACTTACCAATGCAACATGAATGCGAATGCAGGTAGGCACGATACCCCACCTTGAGACAATTACCTAGAAAATTATGACCCCAGCTGACAGGGTTACCCTACCTGCCAGACCAGGCTACCCACCTAGGCAGGTTACCCCACCTTCCATGTAAACATGATCAAGATAAGAGATTGATGGACAGGTGGTTTTAACCAACCTGGGTAGGATACCTCACCTGCCCAGGGTGGAAATGTCATAGTTTGTAATAAACTATGATTGTGATTAACTCTAACAGGCATTATCATAAGTTGGATTTTATTGGAATTTTTGACCAGTTCTAACTTATGAGCTATTAGAGGACAGACATATTACAAGATGGCATCACCATTGAAAACACTTTGTTTTTTTTTATTATTAGATATAAAACAAATAGTCAGTAACACACTTGGTTGCACATCCAGTGCCTCTTTTTAGTCCTTTCTATATCTTTACATCATCTGTGTTCTATCACTAGAGGTACTCTGCAATGCAGAAACTATTTGTTTCGTAAAATTTTTTAGAGAGTTGGGCTGAATACAATACATGGAAGCTATCTTAAGTTGAATTTTAACGTTTTACACCCAAGTTGGTGATCATTTCCTTTATTCTTGTTTTGTATCATTCTTGTAATCTTTAAGTGTGATTCAGAGGAGATATTGTCAGAAGAAATAAGAAGTTAGTGACTCTTATGGGTTAGGGGTTAAAGAAATCTGGCACAATAAAACAACAACAAAAGAATTGGTAGAAGCTTTTTAAAATCTTTGCTTGTGATGCAAAAAAGTTTTAAAATGCCTACAACTTTATTTACCATTTTAAGTATTGGTGATCCAAGATTCAAAAGAGTTCAAGAAAAACAAAAGAGTCATTAAACTGGAGAACAAAATTATAATCATCAAGCAGCTATGATTTAAATACACACCTCCTCCAATAAGGGCTTCATGGTGTGAAGCACGTCTAAGATATACTGGTTCAAATCTGGGTGACAACACATCTGCAGAAAGAACACTCAAATTCAAGAAGATGCCAAAGGAAAAAAAATAGAATCCAGGGTTACTGGAAAACATAGAGACCTTGCATTTATCACTGCTGGTATTTAAGTTATTTTCATAAATTTTATTGGGACCACATATATTTTCTCTGTGAATTTACACCTAAATAATGCATGGGAAGTTAAGGATAAAACTGCTAATTCTAAGGTCAAAAAACATCATCCAGAAACCATCTGATGTGTAGCCCTCTCTGATCCCCCAAAATCAAATTTTTATCAGTAATCACCAGCTCCAAGTGGGTCTCCTACCCAAACTCATGAGTAGAGAAGAGCCATGATATTTGCTACAGATTTCAACAATACATGTAATTGCAAACCCTTCATAACTGATTTACAGATAAAAAAACAGCTTTCCATGATAAGTTGCAATAAGAGGTATTTTTCTTAACCTTAACAATTGACAAAAATTTGACACCATACCTGTACAGGAACATTATACTTTTTTCTTCTCTCAAATACCACAGCAGGATAGACTTCCCTCACATATAAGATGAGGTGAAATGCTACTTCTAAGAACTCACACAAAACACCACCTGAAACTATTTTAACAAACTCTTTCATACGCTGAGCTTCAACAGATTTTGTCAAGGAACATAAATGAATTATTTGACCCCTTAGAGTGTCTAGCATCTAGTTTGTCCCTAAAATATCACCCCTGAATCACACATTTAAGTCACGAGAATTGAGGAAATGATCTCCATCTAGAGAAGCTCTTGATTGTTAGACAAATTCTCCTTATCAGCACCTTAGGAAATTTCTGTAGGGGATCATATACTGTATTCTCGTGACCTCAATGTTCGATGCAGTGGTGATATCGTAAGGAGAAATTAGATGCTAGTCGAATGGTTAAATAAAGGAACTATTAAATTTGCAGACCGACCAAACAGCAAATTTGAAGTCACCTACTCGGTGCATTCACTCGATTATAGTAAATAGATACAAACCAGTTAACAGGTCAAAATTCTGCTCTTCTCCTTCCCCTTGTTGCATTTCCTTTAGTAGACGCTTAGTCTTCAATGATAAATGCTCTAGATAACACTACACCTGCGCAGGCCATCCTTTATTCGGGAGTTACTTCGGTACAGGTGACGAGCGGGGTTAAGAAAAAAAAGAGCGAAATACGAGTGGTCAGCGGTGAAACAACTTTAATAATTCATAACAGACAGATCATGTGTAGTTGCAGGAAACAATCGTGTTGTAACGCTGAAATGTTAACAGTATACTTCGCTAAATACAATGTTAAGCAATTTTTCAAAAGTTTTGATTGTACATATAAGATTTAATACTGTAACAAACAACGGAGGCATCGGAAAAAGCTTTTGCCCAGGTTGCACTAGAGCTTTTTATTGTTTGTTTCGTGAAAAATCTGTCAACAAGTAGGGTACCTCCGATTTGAAAGTACAAGCAAGTAACATTGCCAAATTTTTGCGGTCTTCAATCGACGCGATGTCCTCGGAGGCCTCCAAATTTTGGCAAAACAAACAATCATGTTTTTTTTTTTTCAACCATTTAGCTGTCATGTTGTTCAAGACACGATGGTTTATAATTTCAGTGTGAAAAAATCCTTGAGTTCGCTTCCCTAGTTTGGGGCGCGACGACAGAATTTTCCTCGTCCATCTAACCCTTTTTCTTTCGCGGGAAACGAGGCATGTGAGCACCGTAACAATTTGGAAAAAACAGATAGCTTCAACGTGAAATTCTCCTTCCATCACAAGTATTAAAGCCAGCACAAGTAGCGCAAGCGTCGACCAAAACGCACTGAGATCAGCACGAAAAAAAAATTCCGTTCCTGCGTAGTACTGATTCTTGCGAGATCTTTGGTTATTTTACCACGACTTTTCAGAGCAAGATGGGTTTGTGATTGACGTATGAAGCAGTCAGTGAAGTTTTGGTCAAAGAACACTAGTTTGATGCGACCGTCGCCCAAATTTGGAAAACGGGAAATTTTTGCCAATTTTGGACTCGCGAAAATTGGGTAATATTTTATCATACAAACTACGGTGTTATACCAGGATTTCCAGCCCTGACAAAAGCCGTAACAACACACGTGAAAAAAAAACGATATTTTTTCACGTGTGTTTGATATTGCCAATCAGTTGCTGACACTTCACACGCCTTTCGCGCCACTTGGTCGTTTGTAGGAATATTTTCGGATTATGGCTGCTAAAAAACTGAAATATCCATATCGACGCTTTCAGACAGTGACGTTCAAACTTTCCTAGAAAGAAAGATAACCAAAATACGAAATGAAAAACCGAAAGTTACGTATTTAGTGACTTTGGTAATGGCATTTCTCGCGGCTGAGAACAAAAATCGACAACTGGAAGATTTGCTAGAGGCCGATTATGGCTGTTTACCTGAAGGATTTCTTCTGTCGGCAAGGACCATTTCAATACTTGAGAATTTTGTATATTGAAATTAGGCCCATTGTTTGTTTTTGTCGTGATTCAACGCATGTTTTCATCTTAAGTGCGCCAACGCACTCTACGATTTTTTTTCGGAGATTGCCGATCCTTTTATTTTCATTCTTTAATAGAGTCGACTTTTCTTGACAGTAAAGGGCTCTTGTGTTTATATGATAAACAAAATAATACACGGTTGCTTGTAGATATGAAATTTCTCTTCTCGTGATCAACTCGACATCTCGAGTTAAACACTCGCCCATGTATTATTCTCCATTTAATTCACTCAAGTGTGACCCGGCCCTTTCTTGGCGGAGAGCACTAGATGGTCTCGTTACATAATCAACAGCGCTCTTCGTTCTTTTGATTGACCGTTGATACATGTGATCGCACTAACTGCTGGTATGAACCACTGTAAAAGAAGATCCTGATTTCAAAGAAGAGCAGATACCTGAATGAGAAGTTGCCGTAAATTTGCCAATAACAAAGTGTCTGAAATTGAGGTGACTTTTTTTCTCGAAGAAGGAGAGAGTCTAACAACTCTCTTAGTGCTTAGGCAACCGATTCATTCAATGTTACTCCTAAAGTTTGATACCTACGTTTAATGAGGTGCTCGTTGTGGTTTTGTAATGAGTTAAAGAAACAAAGGAAAAGTTTGACGGGCGTGAAACAAAATGGCAATTTATTTAAAGACTATTTCGAGTTGAGTTCAGAGTTATAGAAAGTCTTGGAAAATCGTAAGCACCCTTACCCGACCGTGAGCCTTTATGATAGATTCGGTTGATGGAAAGCATTAAGTGTTTTGTGGTGCACTGGTGAGATTCTCTAAAAGTGTTGGGTTAATACAGCGTTCTAACAACAAAAATTAAATCTTGCGTAGTCGGTTGGCCGGCATGCCCACTCATACCTTCCTATAGCGAATGTATAAGCATGTACTTCAAAGCGTTTACTTGGTGACAGTAGCCTTCAGCAATAATCAACGACAAGTAGAGTGGAAACTTTATAAGACAGGTCAAAAGTCCTTGATACCCGTGGTAATGGCGTGTTGTGGGGTCTGCAGCTAGTTTTCCCCGACATTGCGGCCCAACATACTCGGTGAAGGACTTGCTACTGACGTAATTATTGAGTTAAGAACATCACGTCGTAACTATATGATGAATTAAATTTACGGGCAAAAAGAAATATAATTTATATAGACGTTTCTCATTATCTTAGCATTAGCTTTCAAGAACTCATGTGCTATCGTTGAGAGAAAGTTACAACTGAAGTCAATCACAAGTGAATCAAAATATCTTTGACGTTTTAATGACACGAAAGGCTATTGAATTAAATCAGAGTTGAGTCAATGAAAATAATTATTTCAGCGGGAGAGTTCAGAAAGGCAATATTAACTTTCTCTCTGTCAAATGGATAGTTTTCACAAAGCCAATGTTGCTGAGTTTTGAACACAAGTAGTTGGTCTCACCTCTCGATTTGGCCTGGTCATGGGAACAACGCGAACCATCCGTCGTCGAAACTTGCGGGAAAAAATAGCATACAGAATTGGATTCAGGATAAATGAGATCTTTGCAAACACACTACATGTGCTGGCTGCAATTGGGTGCACTTTTCTCCCTATCACTGCGAGGAAAGACACAACAGCGTAGGGGGACCATGAAACCATGAAAGCAATTATGATAGCCAAATAGTACATGGCTGATTTGCGGTGTTTCCTCAGCAAAGCTTGTGTCATCGTCAATCCAATGCAACCAATCTGGGATGAAGTGCGAACGATCCCTCTGGAAACCTTGTGGATCTTGTAATAAGAAAATGTGATCACTGCGATTGGAAATACGTAGCATGCTATAAAAACAATTCCAAAATATGCCTTATCTCCTCCTCGAGTAGATTCCCACTTTATAGAGCAGGTAGCATTAGTTCCCTCTAAGCCATATCGCGACCATCCCAACAGAGGCGCAATGCTAAAACCAAGCGAGAAAATCCAAGAGGCCAAGATTACCAGTAGAATTTGTCTCTTGCTAAAGTACGAGTTCTTGTAAAGAGACCGTGTAATGTTCAAATACTTTCCGGCAGAAATATTAGCCAAGTGAGTAATAGAGACGAGAGCGAAAAGGAAGATCATAAAAGCATGAGCTTTGCATCCAGCCATGCCAAATGGCCATCCCTCTCTAAAGTGTCTTGCGATCGAAAATGGAACAGCCACTGAACAGGAAATAAAATCACTGATTGCGATGCTTAGAATGAGATAGCTCGGTGAGGAAAGATGATGGATGCTCCTACAAATTGTAAGAATTACCAAACCATTGAAGACGATTCCTAAAAGGCACACCACAAACTCGATGACCAAGAAAATGGTATCCCAAGTGTTTATCGCATACATTTTCAGTTAGGGAAGAAGCTTGCGATTCAACCCACTCCTTGGTTTTGGAAAATCTGAGATAAGTCAATTAATTTGAAATCCAAGATCGAGGCAGCAAAGTCTCTTATAATAGACGAGTCAAGGAACGATGAAAAATGAGCAAGGTTACTTTACCCCAGTGCCTTTGATCACTTGCTTTCTACGAATTCTGATTTGCTGGGGTTAATTCGCTTTCTAAGATCCTTTTTAAACATCAGCAGGAAACTTGCTTGTACGTGCGATATCAACCATATCATTTTCTTTTCATCACCCACTGCACTCTGGAAATTTCAATATATCGAAATTAGACCATTGACTTTATTTGATGTAAGGTTGCACAACAAAGCCCACCACTATACCCACGCAACTTCCGAGAACACGGGTTCCTGAACGGTTAAGCTACTGTTTACACGTGATTACTGTTAAATTTCGTTTGATATATTCCTTTCTATCACTAACACATATCATTACGTAACTGTAAGATAATTGTGGAAAAAAAACACAAAGACAATTCAGTTATTTTATCTAGTATTACCACTGCTTAATACCGTCTGCCTAAGTGACCTAAGTTAGTTCTTAGAGGCGGATTAAAACTTTTGAGAAGATCGCTTTTATTAAAAGGAAAGAAATTCGCATTTTTATTGTCAAGTAATTGCTTTTCACCATGAAGCGGAAGTATTATCGGCAAAGGCTTGACACGTGCCTTGCAATAATTCAAGCAGTATATACACGTGAATGCTAACTGCAGACAAAAACAGAACATCGATACTGTACAAAGATCTTCTTCTTCGGCAATCATTGATAACAGTCGTGACTTGGTCGAGCTCGCTGGTCTAGCAAGAACGAATCTGCTCGCAAGGCTCGCATTTCGGCAACAGCTTAGTCCGCCATGGTATTGAAATGTAGAGTAGGCAAAAACATGGCGTTAGTCTTTCTGAAGAAGATCACAGGTGTCAATGAAATCGTATACATCCATTTTTGTTTATCAGCTGAGTGCTTCCTCATCACAGTCTATGTATCACTCCACGGACTGAACAAAAATCTAATTTTTATTTTGGAAATGAACCATTTCTAGTCGAAAAAATACAGCATGAATGCGGGTGTGCCATTTTCTCCTAAGTGATCAGTTTACTAATATATTCTTTCGTGAAATAAAAACAATACTAAAAAAATTCATTTCAAGTTACTCTTTGCCTCTCACCCTTCGTTTCCGTCCATCACAACAAGAATCTAATTCTTTTAAAATGATTTCGTGAGCTCCAAACCCCCTCATCGTATCAGTGCCCGGCGGAAATAAATAAACCTTTCCATTAGAAAGGGTTTTTGAAATTTTTACAATATCAACATCACATTTGGGGAAATCTTCTCAAGCGAAAGACTTTTATAGAATGTTCAAGACCTCACGTCATGGGTGTTCACATCCCTAAGGGCCGTTATCATTTGAAAAATAAGGAAGCACCTTCTTCGCAGCCTTACAACCAAAAAAAAGACACTTCAACACCCCAAACAACATCTTCACCGTTAACTAGTTTCTCCAATTGCTGAAATTTTGATTTTTCATGACAATTCATACGGCAATAATACCACACAGACCGGACTGAATCGAAAATCATGAGTTATTGGCTAATTATCCGGCGCAATGCGTGGTGAAATAGATGACAGTTGCTGTTTTCTGCTTGCTGCTCCTAAACACTGCCCTGCGTCTTCAACTAAAATACTTTTGGGTCTTTGAGTAGGTCTGTTTGCTTATTGATCTGTGAAAAAAGTAGCATTCAGACATTTCGTACAAGGTAAAAGATACATTGCTAAACGTTAGCACAACCAAAATTTCAAAGTTGAAGTAATTAAAGGCTAATGTTCCCGAGGTGGTCTCCAAAAACCAAAATGAGCTGTATACCGTCATTTTAACCATTTTTCATTTTGGTCTTTTCTCACGACTGGGAAAATGAAGAAAGAGTGGGATAATTGAGGAGTCGACATAAATCTCTCTTTGAATTTAAAACAAAAGACACGTAAAAAAGCTTTTAAAAAGAAAGCAAAAAAAAAAAAATTAAAAAAAGGAAAAAAAACTGGGCAAGTTCCTTACATTTACGCTAATAGCAAACTTGGGTTTTGCGATTTTAGAAATCAAGAATTAGATACGAGCACTTCTTAGCTTCTAGCATAATATTAACTTACTCTAGAATAGCTCTTTTTAAGAATCTTTAAAACACCTCTTTTTTTCCAAAGATTTAAACACGTTGATAAATAAATGAAATCGAAATATGAACGAAACTGCGTGGTAGTTGTGTGTTAGTTCTCTTGTAATAAATCGGCTTTTAAATTGCCAGATCATAATGAGAAGCAAAGAAGGTAAGATTCGGACAGTGTGTCTCTCTGCCAAGTGGCAAACAAGCAAATGTTTAAGGTTTTTTTTAGGGTTGTAAAAAGAATTCCGCGATAATGTGAACGACACTGCTGTCTTATGTTTGTGGCTTTAACGTTAATATACATGCTAGTCACGTAGTAGTCTTCCATTGTACGAGTCCCTGAGTCAATCATCTAGTGCGAGTACGTGACATCTTTTCTCTTACTCGGATTTTCCATTGGACCAATATTTTCTTGCACAATGACAGTAGTATATTTGCAAAAATAATAATAATAATAATAATATAAGTATATTCATTTATGAAGCTCAAACTGTAATTGTAGCTGAAACTCAGAAAGATGTTGTACTTTCGCTCCAGAGTAGAACAATGTCATGCAGAGAAGTCATGAGTGGGGAAATTTTAACTGGGGATATCATATGATTAAACACCAAACTCCTGAACGAGCATTAGAAATATTAAAAGCACACAATGGGGAGAATTAGAATGTAGATCTTAATTAGAAAGAAATAAGAAACAAAGAAAATAGAGAATAGGTTCTTAAACACCATGCGACAAGTAAAAAAAAATGTCTTCCTGAATCGACCTCCATTATCGAATCGACCTCCAGAATCGACCTCCATTATCGAATTGACCTCCAGAGTTCTCTGTAAAGAGCTGTTTGCAATAAATAAATTTCCTTCCAGTTTTTGCAATAAGACATCTTAACATTGCTTACTAAGGCCAACGTTCATTATCGCTAAATATGCGATAATTTTGACCGCAGTTTTTCAGCTAAACTTGGTTTGCATAACCGATCAAATGTTTTTCTTTAAACATTTCACGTTGAACGTAAAGGTGTTTAGCCGAACTGCATCATTCAACGAACGGAAGGGCCACGAAGTATTATCACTTACGTAAGAGAATAATGGAATAAATAGTAATTACACAAAGGTTGTGAAAGCGGAATTCAAGTATTCTTTCGGGTATTATGAGAAGTTCGGGTAACTCAAACACTAGCAGTAAAAAACCCTCCAAAGTTAGACTCAACAAAATCTTCATTTCGAAGACATTTCATAGGCAGCACAACCTCCTGAGTCAGTGATACGTGAATCAGTGCGGAGGGTACTTCTGCCACTTTCCTTTTTTCCGCCATTCAATGGAAGAAACACATAAATCTTCAGTTCTACCTGCATCTTGTCAAACGATTTGTCAAATTGCTTCGGAAAACGTCGTGAAACTGTTTAAAGAGAACTATTAATGAAACGTGTACATCCTGTATGCGTGGATTCACTAACTATTTTTACGTAACAATAGATGTAAGCGGAAATATAAGATCTCGACGCCACCAGAAACCACGCATTTCTTACTAAACTATCTCCCACTTAGATTCTTTGAGGATCTACCTTTCCTCTGAAAAATTAACTTTTGCGTATAAAGTAAAAAAACCGAGTGTAAATATTGCCTTTTCACGAGCTGCGAATAATACAAAAAAAATCAATTCACATTTAAATGCAAAAATCCTCATTTTCACGGTCACAGGTCAAAAGCATTACGATGTAAATGATGTTTAGCAATAAAATGAATTGCGTGGGTTTGCTTGTTTTCCAGTTTGAAGTGACAAGAGGAACAGGAGAAAGTGAAAATGAGGAGTTAAATTTAAAAAAAAAAAATTGGAGAGAAAACAAAAACACGTGCACCCAAGTGCATAGTCGTGAAACAAATTAGACAGAAAGAATGAAAGAAAACCCGTGGTTAAGTGCCGACACTGACAACTTGCCAGCAGGGACGATGTCACTGTTGGAAGGCATGAGATATAACGGGGAACAAAATGGATCGAGATGGACCCTACATAGGTTAGGCCCTAACTACTCAGCGTGAAATTGAAGATGTACTAATACTTTCGATTGTTTTGGGTGTGATCAGTGCTAAGAGGAAAAAAAATGCATGAAATCTCTTGATAACATCTTTAGTGGACCTCGTCAGTTGTTTCACTTGAATTCTGAAAAGAACATAATTTAGACAAATTGAAGTGACGAAGCCTAACGGTGTGAAAGAGTGAAAGAGAATTGAGTTCTCGGCAAATCGATTGTCACGCAATGTCACGCTATGTGACTCGCCAAATGGCACCGAGACTACCAACGCATAACCTAAAGAAGTGCAACTTGTTATCCTACTTAGGCACAGGTTACTGTCTGGCAGGTACATATCAATTTTCAGAGAAGATAGCTATGCTCAGAGATTAATGAGATTAGAGTTTGTAATAGCTGATAGGAGGAGACGTTTCTTCGTTAACTTTGGCTTGCGTTTAGTCTCTGTTTTACATCAATATGTGGACGTTAAATCTACACCACTGTTAGGTTATGTACAAGGTGACTTATATTCATAATCGATCCTTTCTAGACGAAACGGTCTTGACTTAGAGGGATAAGTGCAAGCTCAATCCCCGAACAGCGGTTGGTAATTAAGCGAGCAACTGCTGCGTGCCCTCGATCATTACCTGCGGTATGAGAGCGCCGCAGCCAGGCAGAAATGGCGCGAATTCAGAGATGTTCACTACATTACATTTTGAGATTCTTAGGATAATTGCCTCCCATTCACACTAAATAAGTTTGTCTGAATTCGTACAACAATAGTTGAAGCTTTCTTTTACACAGCTGGTTTTTCCACATGCTGCACGGATGAGACGCCTGCATAGCTGGCCTGCGCGCCCAGATATCATTTAACAATTGGTTCATACGTCAGCGTGCGCTCATCGAGATATGAAGCACTCGGGAAGTTTGGAGAGCACGAAAGATGCGTAAGAGTTGCTCGAGACGTAGCCGAGAGTAACCCTAGCTTCTTGAGTGCTCTCCAAACTTCCCAAGTGCTTCATATCTCGATGAACGCACAGCTGACGCATGAACCAATTGTTTTATGACATTTTCAACCCGATGGAAAATTTCTTTCTCGAGGGATTTTTGTTTACGTCATGAGCGTGCACAATAGGAATATAAAGCACGCTCGCGCAATTGAATTTGATTAGAAAAATTTACTAGCTATGTTATAATTAACAATTGGTTCATACGTCAGCGTGCGTTCATCGGGATATGAAGCACGCGGGAAGTTTGGAGAGCACGAAAGATGCGTAAGAGTTGCTCGAGGCGTAGCGAGAGCAACTCTAGCTTCTTGAGTGCTCTTCAAACTTCCCAAGTGCTTCATATCTCGACGAACGCACAGCTGACGCATGAACCAATTGTTTTAACATTTTCAACCCGATGGAAAATTTTTTTCTTGAGGGATTTGTTTGCTTACGTCATGAGCGTGCACAATAGGAATAAGAAGCACGCTCGCGCAATTGAATTTGATTGGACAAATTTACTAGCTATGTTATAATACTGTTTGTCCAGCTTTGTAAACTTATACTAACCATGATATTGTGTATTCATAACAAATTTACATATCTGGCAATTTGCGCCTTTCCTTTAAATAAATACCTATCTTACGTTTTGTGTAATCTTTAACTTAAAGTCGGAACTGAATTAACATTCAAAGAATGCTATTTTTAACATTGCAATCAAAGGATGCTCATTAAGTGTTTAAAAGAGCACGTAACAAGAAAAATACCCATTGTACAACGTAAGCGTTAATTCCTCACCTAAAAAAAAATTGCAAATTATTTTGAACGCTACCTTTCAGATGAACTGCCCTTGAAATATTTCGCCTCTCAAAAGCAACGATTGCTAAACTTTGTGAATCAATCTGATCAACAGTCCCTCAAAAACGAGATCTTAAAGTTGTTGATTGAAACTCTATAATATATTATATTTCTAAATCGTTGTGAAATTTTATGTGCTTAAAATCTCTGCTTAGAAGGAAATCTTTTCCATCGTATTACAGTTTTAAAGTAATTCGTCAAAGAGATAACCGACTAAACGACTGATGAATGTTGTGAAAGAAATGTTTCAGCTCGCAAACTAGGAGAAAATTTCTCGGTATTTGGAGTAGCTGCTCTACAGTATGAAAATAAAACGTGACTGCATCTATTGAGGCTTGCTCTAACATAAATAATTTTATCAAAAAAATGCATCTAACAGTTATTACATCCAACCAAATAAAGCTAAATAAAGCAAAATAAACGGGTAAACAAACATCGCCGAAAATAGACGGCTGGCCTACATGTTTTTTTTCCCACCGTTTTTCATCGCTTTCGTATGGAAATCACTCCAACAGGAAGGAAAATATGTTTAAAGATCTGCGGATTTGGCATCGAAATCAAACAACAACCCACAGGAACCTACTTAGCAGTTTGCCAAATTGTAAATGGCAAAAATTGGGTCTTACACTGTGTACTTGAGTTTACTGTGATTCGCTCTTAGGATTTGTCCTAATTTTATTCTGTTTTTACGTTCATGTCAGTTATTCATAGATGGATCCCTGAATTATAAAAACGTCTGATGAAAATAAAGCGGCCGTGAAAGAAACTGTGACCCACGTGCGACACTGGTCACTATTAAGAGCACTCTGTGGAAAAAAATGTGGTTTGTAGTAATTTTAGCCACATAATAAATAGAATTTATGCCTAAATGCCTTTAAAAGAAATGACCTCTGGATATTAAATGATAAATACAGTTGAGTTTCAGTTGTTCGGGTACCAGAGGCCATTGCTTTTCGTATCTATTGCCTTACTTGGGCATCTCAGGTATCTGATAGCATAGCCTTCCAATACACAGAGCGCAGCTCTGAGTTATCACTGACAGCCAACCTAGGCATTTGAACCCGTTATTTCTCTTGCTTCTAGGAGAAATTCAATATTAGAAAACATTTCTCAATGAAGGCAATACACCGGTGCCGTAATTACTCAAGGACAATGATGCATCCGATACCGCAATGGCCAACTCTTTTAGGCAAAGTTTCAACCCGCTCTTCATACAAAAATATGTATGTTATCGAGTTTAAGTGCCAACAAAGACGTCCCAAAGGTTTGTCGTAGAGCGGTTTCCTACTATAATTTGTTCCATGAATTGTTCAATCGGAAGAGCGAGTTATGGCACCGTTATGATGGTGATAGAGGCACATTCCCATTGATTTCTTTGTCAGTAGTAGCCACTGGTCTGTACACGTAGTCGCCATCTTCTTGAGCCTTTTGCCATTTCTCTCTGTTAGTCAAAACTGTGTCTAAAACTACTTCAGTCTCCGGTAGTAGAGAGGACAACAGCCTGGATATGGACAAAAAAAAAGAAAAGAAATGATTAGAAAAAATAGATAAATAAACAAAATAGGAAGAACAAAAGCAAGTCAGGGGAAGGGACGAAAATTTATTTTCGTATTACGTCTCGCGACTCCACCTTACACCAGAAAATATTTTCTCCCAACGAGCCCCCGTAATCATGCAATACTGGCGTCTCAAAATCGCAGTTGGCTTAAAATCAGGTTAAAAAATAACGGCAATTGCAACTTGGAGACATAACTTTATTATTATTAAAGAATTTGTATAGCGCTAACACTAAAATACTCAAAAGCGCTTTACTTCAAGTTAGATTAAAATTCCTAAGAAGCTAGTAATAACAGTAATTATAGTAAAGCTAAAATCTAAAAAAAAAAAAGACATGAAAGTCTAAAATTCAATACAAAATTAAAATCAAAATTTTCAAAGCACTAAACATTCAGAGCTATTCTAATAAACTATAAGCTTTCCCTAAAGAGAAATGTTTTAAGATGCTTTTTAAAAATTGTGAGGCTACCACTTGTTCTTATAGTTAATGGCAGCGAGTTCCATAAAACAGGTGCAACATGAGCAATGGCCTAGTCCCCACGTGTAAAGCATTTGATTTTAGGAACGAACAGGAGAGATTGTACAGACGAGCGAAGAGCATAATTAGCGGCAGGTTTCAGGGACAAAAGATCTTTAATGTAGAGTGGAATTTGGTTGTGCAGCGACTTATAAACAAAAAGAAGCAATCTGAACTGAACGCTGAATGTTACTGGGAGCCGATGTAGGCCGATAAGTGCGGGTGTGATATGATCAAATTTAGCAATCTGAAAAATCACTCTATCTGCAGCATTATGAACTTTCTGTAAACGATCAAATTGATATTTAGGAAGACCAAAAAGAAGTGCGTTACATTTATCAGGGTGCGAAGATACAAAGGCATGGATCGGTGTCTTTGTCGATTGCACGGTAAGGAATTTTCTGATGTGTCTTTTGTTGTATAGTCCGCGAAAAGCCGTGCCACAAATCTTGCCTATATGAACAGTCATTCGCATTGAACTAGGACCCAAGATTCCGGACGCTTTCTAAAGGTTTAATGACGGTGTCACCAATGATAATAGATTCAATATATGTGTTAACAAGTTGCTGTATAACGAGTAGATAGCACGTCTGAGCAGAAGACAGGCGGAGAACATAAATTATTTAGAAGGCAATAAACTCATTCATCCAATCACAAGCTACCCGTTGAGCAATGTAGTGGTATCTGTTTGTTTCTTTGTTTTTTCTGATAGGCTTATTTACCAGATTCGAACTCATCCGCCAAACATGACAGCAGTTCGGTAAGTAAAACTCACGTCCTACGGCCGATTCCATTCAAACAGCTGCATAACTACATTGAAATGTAACTACCTGTATACCGGAAGTGCAATTGCATCCAGGAAATCGATTTGCAATTTTGGAATACACGCTCTATCTCTGTCCATCATTTCGCTTGGAGTAATTCCCATGTGCTTTTCCTAAAATGAAACAAAAACAAAAGCAAACAAAAAAACGCAATCACCAAACATAACAAAAAATATGTGATATATTTTTAATGAATTCTGGCAGAGGAAGCAAAACCAGAAAAAAAGAAATACGAATACAAGAAAACTTAGCTCTGTGGTCACGGTTTCTTTTAAAACTTTAGTACGTGTAGCAGTACAAGCCTTAACAGTACAAGAAGCCTTTAACCCTGTAACTCCCAAGACCTGATTGTCAATTTCCTTGTAAATTAAGTACAAGAATTTGGTGTTAGATCAAGATAACAACTTCTACCTGATGAGGTCGAGTATTCTCATTACCTGTTTGCAGGATAGTGTGTGGATATGGTACGGAGAACTTATATACTAATTACTTCTGAGGGTTAAAGGGTTGAGGTGAAAAAAAAAAAGGGCCCACTATGTGACTCCGTTTAAAATTCACTTTGTTGATTGAACTTTTATCATTCATTCCTTACCTTGTCACCTTGTGAAAAGAACTCGGTGTATATCAGATCCTGTAATGGAGGCCAACAAGCAACATTTAATAGATATCACAATAAAATTTGAAAGATCGTCTCTGTGTTACATTTGCCGCATGACCATAGCACTGGAAAGCGCTGCCATAGACAAGACAGCAAGGACGTCCTTCTTAGCGTCAACTACCATTAAAATCGTTTAAAGAGGTGAGTACACCGCTTTTCCATTAAATGTCAATGCCGAGGTAAATGAATAAAGCTGGCCAGATAGATAGGATTTCACTCAAACATAACCATAGAAATTTATGATAGATCTTACGGAAAGCATTTTAAACCTCACGTGAAGGAGCTGTGTAAAATTTCCACCGACAGTTGGCTTGGAGGCTATTAACAATCCTACAGGAGAAGCAGTTGAACTCTTTCCCAAAAATACACCCCAATGACTCAAGAAGGTTCGTGATCGGACCGAGAGGTCCGGAAACCAGCGCAATAACCACTACACAAAACGAGGTAAAGTGAAGTGGCCAATATTGTAACTGTCAATTTTCCATTTGACCAGTTCGCTTACCGCCGTTCTTCTCGTTCCTTCCCAGTTCTTAGTTTGATCAGACAAATCGCTGGCTGTCATCATAAGATAAAGAAGAAGAGTGTGGTGATCTTTTGAATCCTTTTTGAAACCATCTGAAAAATATATTAATAAAAGTTAGTCAAGGTAAACGATATAACAGTATTAATTGATGATGTTATTGAAGATCGTAAATTTTAAGACTGGTGATTATAAAGTGAAAGATAATGTTTTTCAGCGAATAACACAAGCATACTCAAAGAAAGAAAACTCCAAATGCTCCAAAAAGGAGTTGTTCCTACGACCTTCCGATTAATACTTTGGAGTGTATATGGAACCTCTCACGGTGAATGGTGATCCACTCTACATATTCGGTGAATCGCAACAGTTTGCAGTTTTTTCATACCAAAAACCAGTCGCAATTTTGAAAGGGCAATACCGCTCCAAGGAGACGTAAGGGATTTCTTAAAACCCACGAAATAAACAGTGTTACCTTTGAATAAAGGGGGTAAGTTGCTAAAGAAACTGTGGTGCTGTGTCGGTGGGTAATTTAGTGTCATCGACTGAGTTGATACCGTAAATTGGCCACCATAAAGAGTTGCAAAGCTTACGTTTCGAGCGTCAGCTCTTCGTCATTCGCCCTCTGACGAAGGGCTAACGCTCGAAACGTCAGCTTCAATTGAAACTCTTTACGGTGGCCAATTTACGTTGTTACCTTTAGCCATGTTCTTGATGTCTTGAAGGATTTTCAAGTGATGGGCAAGGTCCGTTGCTAGAATAATATCCCGAATAAGACTAAAAACTTCTTCGAAGTCCTAAATAGAAATGATTTACAATTAATTATTAAAGCATATAAAAACTACCCATACATGCAAAATGCTACAACTGGGCAAATGAGCACTTCAAGAGAATGAAGCTTCTGTTGGTCAACTCTTTGACCCTGGAGTGACTAGCATCCAATGTCTCCCTACAAATCACCCGTGAATCCAACATTAAGGTCACGAGAATAAATGAAATGGTCACCAATTAAATTCTCCTTGTCAGCAACTTAGGAAATGTACAGAGAACAGTATGGAGAATATGCATACTGATCTTAGGGTGTATTAAAAGGGCTAACACTGATTCCTGGGTTAAATCGTTGAGGGGAACGATATCCTCTATAAACTCTGAAAAACTAACGGAAAATAATTTTCTTTTTTAAAACGAACTGCCCAAAAGTTGACGCATGTTTTTCCAACTGTTGCCTTTAAGCCCTCTTAACAAAAGCTCACGAAAATCAATATTCACTGAAATAAAAGTTTTGGCGAAATACTTCTTTCCAACAAAAGGGGCTTAACTTTAAGTTACTGCTGAGCATCATACTTTTCCAGTTAAATTCTTGAATATATTACATCCTTCAGAGTTGAGCACACACATAGTCTGCGCAAAATGATGTCTCTGTGAAAGGGAAACAGAGATTTTATGAAACCAATTCTATTTTAATAATATAGAGTTAGATTCACTACAGTAAACTGGTAATCAAGTGCAGGCACAACTGATTGACAAGTACTTGAAACGGACCAATTGCCTCATGTTTTAGTGAAGGAATGGCGGACCTAAGTAACTCGATGTTTGGATTGTGGCGCAAAACATCTGCCTAACTATCGCAAACCGGAACAAAATTGTTTGGTTTCAACCTGTACTTTCCACGCTCGCTACAACATGTTTGTTTTTCGTAACCTTTTTGCGGAAATGTGAGGGAACCAAACGGAATTGTTTTAAACATTAATAAATCCAACACAGTGAACAGCTGTGATTATCGCACACTGAACTAGATGGAAACCTGGCGTGAAGACAATTTTTTCAACTGGCTAAACTGAAGTTCCTTACCTCCAACACAGATCCCTTTGAACTATACAGGGCTGCGAGCGTGGAGCCCTGTCAAATAAAATAACCATTGAGTATGAGTAAAGGAAAACATCGTAAGCCAAGACATTGACCAGGAATTGTCACAACCAAAACTGTCTACCTACTGAAGAAACCTGGAAGGAATTTGTGGTCCCCCTGTGGTCGATATCATGGCACAGACAAGCTACGAACAATGCCAACATTTCAACGTCTCTGTAATGCAAGGAAAGCAAATTACCATATATAAGGAAAAACAAAAAAGAAAAAAAGAAAAAAATAGTCTGACATGTTCTCATTAAAAATGAACTCAAAAGGCGAAACTCGACAGGCGCAAAACGCTCGTGTTCGAAATATTGTGATGT
Source organism: Pocillopora verrucosa (assembly GCF_036669915.1). NCBI lineage: Eukaryota > Metazoa > Cnidaria > Anthozoa > Scleractinia > Pocilloporidae > Pocillopora > Pocillopora verrucosa. Next base: position 15,649,623 of record NC_089325.1, read on the forward strand.
TCAGATTTCTTTTAGAAATTTGACTATAGCGACACAAGCCAGATCACTTTGTTAACACACTGCTCGCTTGAGGAGGTCTTGGATTTATTTCGAACAATTAAAAAAAAAAAATAGAATGGAGATGTTTACATATGTATGGCAAGCTTGCGATTAAACTTCAGCTCCCTCTAACAACTAATCCCATTTTTTTCAAGTAAGCATATCACTCAAGTACATCTTTGTTTACACAAAAGTTGAGCCCCTTGTGAAGAGTTATTGAGAGTTTACAACACCTTCTACACGAGAATTAGTCACTGATATTATCTGTTCCACAGAAAGTGGGGTTCAGATTAAATGCATTCCTGAAGTGAGAATAACTAACCAATTAGAACAAGCACATCAGACACCAAAGTGTACGTGAAACTGACTAACCTTAAGCGATTGCTAATCTTTGCGTTCTTGTAAAGAAGATAACAGAAGTGAGCCACGGTGAAAGCGTGAATCCAGTTGTGATATGGAGGGTTTCTATAACCTTTCCTCACCATAAGCAAAAACCTGTAATCATAACACGTCATATGTCCAACATCAATTCCAAAGGGCAAAATTCTTGTCTCTATCATTTCTTTGTTATTTTTGTTGGATTTGATGTCACTTTTACACTAAATATTGAAATTCTAATTTCAAATACATATCCTTGAGTTTACCCCGCAAACCTTAAACTCTATGAGCATGTAACGTTTGGTCTCCTACTGTCATATGCGGGACACCACTTCCTTATATAGGAAACACAAATAATAAATTCTTTATAACACAGACCTTACTAGCACCTCCTTTGGAATTTTCCATCTCTCGATCATTCCAAGATCTTCAAACATACAAAGACAGGCCTACAGAGCAGGACAGAAAACATCAGATTTGCCTTGTAAGCGTTGATGACCAAGGATGAGTTTGGTAAGTGCAAGCTCTACTTACTGGAATCATATTATCTGGGAAAATAGTTCTTGGCGCACATGGGAACTGGCTAAACTGTGGATGTACGTCATCCGTGGTGCAAATTGACCTGTTAACGAGCGGATCCACTTCGGCTTGAGACACCTTAAGCGAAATTGGTTGAAAACACGAGAATTAAATCTTGATAAGTCACTTCATATCAAGTAATAAATAAAAGCAAAACATGCTAGTAAAGCGATCTGACCAGACGCGGTTATGATTTGTTCTCAACAAAAAACAAATAACCTCAACACCTTGCTCTGTCACTAAACTTACATTCATATGGTAAATCATCATTTCAGACGATAGTCGACTTCTGTGTGAAGCGTCTTTTGCTTTTTTATATAAAAGAGACTGAAAAAAGATGTCAAAGCAACATTAAGATCGGGAGACTGTTACCTGAACATAATTTATTAATGGGGTAAAACGTTAAGAACAAACAAACAAACGATGCAGATAACTGATACCGAATTAACTACCTTTAAATCAAAAAGTAGCTATCTTTTGAAACTAAAGTGGGCTTCATCACATTCAGCTGTTTAGAGAAAGGTTGTCAGAATAAAACGCGTCTAAGTGCACGTGACAACCCCGAAAGGTATTATGGATAGTTTTCAGGTCACGGTTCCTTGAACTTAGGATTTCAGCAAAATCTGAAAAAACGTCACTGTTAGGACGAAGCATCGCAGGTTTGATGAATTCATTTATATATTATAATCATTAAAACTCATAAATAACCGGATACCCCGGTTATCTTTTGAGATTGTCGCGTTTTTTGTGTCCTTTTTTCCGACAACTTTTCTCGAAACAGTTGTAAATTATCTATTCCATTTCGATCGCTTCTCTTTTTACTAAACGTTTTTGGTTTGATTTATTTCCCTTTTTTGGTCTTTTTTGTTTTCTTGTTGTTTTTTGTTTGTTAGTTTCATTTCCGCACATGTATGCAGGAATGCGCCTTTTTTAATTTTCAGAGGCAAACTGCACTAACCTAGTTGTTTGTTTATTTGTTGTTCATTGCTTGCTTACGTGTCTGTTCTCTGTTTTTGTTTTGCATAGGCTTTCGCTTGAAGTCGATAGGAAACCGAACAACCATCAAACACGACAATTGCAAAACACTGCGTCGGAAACTTACATGGAAAATGCTCACACCACAATAAATGGCAAATGCTCTGGTCAGATCTTCATCAAACTTTGTAAAACAAGAACCTGCAATTTGGAAGAAAAGTCGATTTGTATCAAATACATTTCGGTGAGATTGCTGAATTTCTGTTGGGTCTAAAACATCAAATTTGTATCGCGCGCATTGAAAACACAATCTACATCTGTCATATAAGAATTTCCTTATGGTAACTTGATATGTCAACTTTTTTTTTTTTCAACGATTTTAAGAAGAGCGCTTTTAATCATAAACAAATCATTGCAAGGGAAACTTGCTTTATTACTACCTCAGAAGTTGAAAAAACATTTCCGCGAGGCGAGTTGATATACGGCAGATGGTCCCATCATTCGATGGTCTCAAACTTGCTTACAAAATTGTCTTTGGCATTAAAACATTACTGCAATTTATATAAATATGCGAAATTAATTGAAGGTCACGCTGCCAACTATAATCAAACCAGTATCTTCTCATACTGATAATTCATGTTGCTTCAAAAAAAATTTAAACTGATTCTAATCTTGGTTAACATACCATTTGTCTTATTGCACAACTGTGCTACTCCAATCACGTCTGTAATGAGACAAGAAAGGATATTATATTTTAACAATACAAAAAGAAGACCATTGTACAATTCTCATGAAAAAAAAAGGGTGACTTACCTTCTTCGTCTTTAATCGGAAAGCAGAGAATATTTCTAAACATGAAGAAACATACAAACACTCAAATGAACGACGTGCGATAAACATTAATAGTTGGAGCTGTAAATAAACTATAAAAATAGATGTATAAAAACAAATTGTTGTTGACAGGAAATGCCACATACATGCGTTGCAATAGAGTGGGTCTTGCCGTCGTACACACAACAGTACTAGAATTGAAAAGTCCATTCCGATACTATGGCGAAGAAGAGAACAAACCTTTACCTTGTTCTAAAGCCTGTTTTCTCATCAAGCCCCTTATAGAACATAGGATGGCTGTACGCGTCTTTTATGTTCAGCATCTTCCCTGATAACGCGACAAAAAGAGCAGTAAGTAAATTTTGGAAGTAGAAGGTCGGCTCCTGAGAAATGGAACCATGTTCAAAAGTCGTTTTGTTATTAACACAAGTTACGCATATAATTGCCCCATTCTTTACCTACGCTACCACCATCCGCTGCTTAAAGTTGATTTTCACACTGTTTTCAATAAAATGACTCGGAGAGAAAACTGTTGTCCATTTGCGACTTGTGTCTTCTGTTATCTTTGGATAACAGAAGCTCAATAGTCTGCAGGAACTCTGCCTCTGTGCCTTGCATCAATGCTGATTTGGTTGTAAACCAGTAAACTAACCGCGATACGGAACTGGAAGACGTATATTTTGCCGTAAGACATAAATCATACGGACAATTTGTTACAGTAAACTCGTTTTCATGCAGTACCTGTTGTAGCAACGTGACCCACGATGCCCTGGGTGACTGGAATCCTCACTTCTGGTTCCTACATAATTCAAACACTATTCAGATAGTTCCTAACTTAGGTGAAGGAGGTGGAAGTTCGTTGGAGCTTTACTCATAAAGTAGACTAACAATAAAAATAATCTAATCTAGGCGACGACTTAACAGACAAATACAACAACGCATACTTTTATGAAGGTTTTGGCCTTTGCGCGACCAAGCTCATTAATTCCAAGTAGCTCATGTACCGTCATAGTTCACTTATTTTCTTATAATTCCATTCAAAACGCTAAATGTTGAATGATAGGAGCAAACGGATCGGTAAATCATGACCGAGAGCCAGGATAATGTTTGCTGTCTTCAAGCTCCTTCATGAGAAATAGTGCGAGAACTCGAAGCTAGGTCTTGAATTTTCAATAGCTTGGACAAACCTTTCCATTGTCTGAACCATCTGAGGGGATTTCTCCGTCAAAAACCTTGGCCACAAGTTCATCTCTTTCTTTGTCCCAAAGAAACAGAGAGCACCTTCGAGAATCGAGAAGTAGATTGACGATCACCTTTAATACGTTCATTAGAACACTTTTCAATCAGGGCTGCTTTGGTTTCTCGTTGCTCTGCGCTGTGATTGGTCGAGAAAAGTCGCGCCACCCTCCCAACAAATTAAATGCAAACTAACACCAAAAGCGACCTGGTCACTCGATTCTTCAAATTCTCATTGGTTCGGGGTGAAATTTTGCTTTGCTCTGATTGGGTGGTGTGATTACTTTGGTTTCAGGGCACCAAATTGAAATGCGCTCTAAGGTCCTGTGGTTGTCTTCTCTAAAAAGGCTTCAGGGTGAAGAAATATGCGCGGTCTGACAGCAGTTAATAAAACAAATCACTTGACTTCGAAAGCAAGGAAAACTAGGGCCAAAAGAAAGTAGCCTGTATCTATTTTACCTTTCAGCGTTGGTCAAATTCCGAGCCTCTGTCATGATTTCACTTAATAAAACGCTGACATCGTCTGCAAATTAGAATAATTCATAGACTTTTTAGTAAGAATACAACGAAGAGCTGATCAGTCCATTAGCGTTACCTTACGGATAGTACAATTAACAACCACACAGCGGTAACAGGTGTAAGGCCCGAGGTGTGAACGTCGTTTTATGAACTTCACAGGGACGCTGCGCACGAATGGAATCATTTCTTGTATCCAAAGCGACACCATTTTTACGAGCTAACATGAATAACTATAGCAGAGTAAACTACCATGGTGGGGTTAAGAGGATCTATCAGTGAAACCATTCCCTTGGAATTGGAAGTTACCCTGAAAACTTCGATGATAACAAAGTTAACAAAGTGCTAAAGAATAACTGACTTCCTTTAACCCTATGATGTTTATGCTGGGCGCAACTGTTTCTGCTTTTCTCTTTCAGTCACAAGCTACCAACTAAGAAATGCATGGCACACGTCCACAACAAATCAATTCAGATTCAAATCTGATTCAGCAAAGCAGATAAATACTAATGTAAACAACAAACGATTTAAAAACTGAGCTCACCTACGAGAGTAAACAGGTTTTTTGCAACCTTCAGTAAATGCTGGTCGGAAAGAAAAAAAAAACGAGTTAACAAATGTCTTCCCTAATACCACTGTACCAAATAAAGATCTCTACTCGCTCTCTTAGAGGCGTTCCATCATTCTCCTTTCACCAGCTCCCTCAACTGGCTTTTCTCGTTGAGGAAATTTCTGATTGTATAATAGCGAAGACGTTTTAAGACGCGCCAGTATAGCTCAAGAAGATGAACTGAACTACTTATGGGACGTTTTCACACAAACCGATCAACTAAAGAGTCATTGCTTCAGCGCATGAACCATTTCACTTCCAAAATCGAAACATCAATTCTCAGCGCTGTCTAAGAAACGTTACCTTTGAATTTGGTGTATAATACAGTATAATTTTGATTCTTTTCATTGCTTTTCTTCTTGGAAATGAACGGGAGTCGTTTAGTGATATTTCCTATTTGCTACTCCTGGAACTGAAATGGTTTTAAAAAGGTACCAAAAAAACGGAAATCTGAGGCCAGTGCAGGAAAAAGAACTATCAAATTCCAGCTACCGTGTGAGCCTCAAACAAGTTTGTGCCTAAGCTCTCTATTAGCAACGAGTCTCGTTGGTTTCAGTGAGAATACGTAGCATGACTATAAGATTAATTTTCAAGGAGTTATTTTAGCAGAAAAAATGTTACAACTGTCGTCATTTCTTTACAGTTTTCACTCTTTAAATCAATCATCTCGGGGAAAAAAATATTGAAAGGAAGTCTTGAACAGTTTTTTTACACAGGGAAAGAAAGAATTCAGTGGAAGATGTTTTTGAGGTCAACTGTATAACTCACAGCTGCATTCGTCGATCTTGGCGAAGTCGGATGATCGCGTGTTTTGCATCTTTGAAACACTTCAAAAATTGAGAATAAATTTCATTCGCTTCAAGTAGAGTTACAGAATTACAAAAATTCAGAGCTGTAATGAACATATATCTGTTTATTTAAAGATATACGAGCATGAATAACCACAACAAGATTAATGTATATGCTCATTCCATAGTGCGGAGCAGTTTTACGTGTCTCTCAATCAAATTACGAACAGAAGAATTAAACACAGCCCTTTGACTTACATTGCGCAGTCATTGGTATCGTACAATGGCAAAGATTTATTCAAAGCGTAACGGAGCATTGGACTTTCTGTTACGTAGGTAAATTTCAAATCACAAAGCTTGTAAGAATTCCAGCCAATTGGAAACTGATGCATATGTCCGTACAGAGACGGCGGGATTTTAAAACAAACTTTTGCGGCACGAGCGTTTCAACGCCCGTGAGAAAGTTTGAGGTGAGCTGGCGAAATGTCTGAGAAGGGGTCTGGCACTAATAATGGTCATTAGTGCCCGAACCCTCGCAGACTTTTAGACACCTCGCTTTGCTCACGGCCAAAAACTTGTTACACGCAAAGAAAAGCTCATGACGCAATGCTGGCCGCGAAAACGCACGCTGAGATATTTAGGAACTATAACTATATCACACCTTTTGTTGCCTTTTTATCACCATTTCTCTCTCCCACTCCAATGTGTTTTCTACTTGACCTGCAATATGCTCACAACAAAACTGAGCATTTTCTTCATCAAAGGAGGAAAATCTGAAAATAGTCATAACACAGAAATCCTTCGTATAAAAAAAGATAGGAATATTCATAAGTCTACTCTTTATTTTCAATTACACATTCTGTTTTGTGAACGCTTTACTTAAAGCGGAATAGTCACCTAACTATTTAAAAACGAATTTCCCTTTACACCTTCTCAAAATAGTGAGGAAAAAATTTTTCGTAGTCTAGAACGACAAAAATGCAATAACGGAGACTGTAATTACGTAAAAGTCTACATTTCGATGTATTGTGTACCTTTTTTCTGGAAGAGTTTTGTTGAATACACACGCCACCGCTATAACATTGCCTGAGTTGATACTGACAATTGGGACACACAACATTGATTGAACGTAGCCATCTGAGAAAAACAGAAACTCATCAAAGGTGATTTGGTGAATATGATAATTATCCCTGGCGACCTGTCAGCCGAATTTACACGAATTTTGCATTTCGCCATTGAGTTTTGAACTAAAGACACGATACTTTGTTCATACGTGAAGGAGGTATAAGATAAGAGCGTATCCTTTCAGGAGTTTCTATCCAGACTTCACTACAGGTGATGGCGTGAATTATGCAGAATTCAGGTTAACATGCGAACAACATTTTCATACTTGAAAGAGGTAGAAGATAATAGGGTATGTTTTACAAATTTCTCTCCAGGCTTCATTCTAGGTGATGGTGTGAATTATGCAGAATTCAAGAACAACATGCGGTACACTACAGTGAATACAGAGTCAACGATCTATGTTCAGTTCTTCTTTCCTTGTTTCCGTTTTGCTTCTTTCTTCATAATATCCTTGTTGCCGCCAGGCCATGCGGTAAACTTAAGAAGTGGAAATTTTATTACAGAAATCTTCAACCAACTTGATATACTGTGCATGGAGATATACTTGATCCAATTTTTCTAGCTAAAATTGAGCTATTGTTCAACGCTTTGAGAACTTACCTGTTATTCTCTGCAGGTCATATCTGTACTTTGTGTCCTAAAAAGGTTTCAGGAAAATAATTTAAGCAAAAAAAGGGTTCAAATTGGCTTGATATCAACAGTTTGTAGCAATATGACTGGGGCTGCACAAATTTAAGTTCCTAGATCATTTTGATTAAATGCAGTTGTCCATGCGACGGCAAATCCACTGTGCAACGTACCTTTTCTATATCCGCAACATTCAATTTTTGGCCAGATTTAACGACTTCCTCAAAAATGCTTCCAGAAACCTGCAAATTTGTGGAGAAATTAGCATGAAAATAACTAATTTCTAAGACCTTCAAATGCATTCAGGTGGTGACTACATGTTACATTGTGTCTGCAAATTCCACAAACACATACTGTATAGAAACTTTGATTTGACGTTGGACAATTGGTTGACCTTTGACCCACAGGGTGACAAATATTTAATTTCAGAGAGTGACTGGCAACTTATTTCTCTTTTACAATATCACCCCAGTATCACACATTAAGAATTAGAGAAAATGATCACCAAAAAAAGAAACTCTTGATTTTAAAACAAATTCTCCTTGTCAGTAGCTTAGGATGTGTATAGCGAACAGTCGAGAGAATATGGATAATGATGTTAGGGTGTAAAGGGTTAAGTAACTTGAGGACAATGAAAAAAAAAAAAATTCTAACCAAAGTTGATGTTTTCTGTCAGGCATGTACAAATCACCTATCCCTACCTCAATTCTTTTCATGTCCACACTATTTGATCCACTGCATTCTTGCTGTAGATCATAAATTATACAATTATAAAACACCCTCCTGTCAGTGTCTGCTTGAAGAAAAACTATTCACTTCTTAAATATTTATATCTAATGAGGACACCCAACTCACCAAGGAGGTTTTCATTGGGGCTCAGCTCAAAGACATGAAACACATGTGGCTATGGGCCCAACAAGATCAAGAGCAATTTTCATCCATCTACAATAATCTTATCCATGCACTTCACGCTTGCATGTAATAACCAAAGACTGAGGAGTAGTTCTATCAAATACCTACCTTGTTATAGCTCTATATTAAGTTTTCAACGCGTTGTGAGACATTGCTCTCTAATTAGTCTCATTGCCGCAAAAACTTGTGTATAAGCCACAACCCCAAATTTCAAGCATAATTACACTATACAATACAAATATACGTCTCTTGGCCTATGTACATGAATGCATAACAAAATAATTTGGTTTTATCGACTGAGGTCATAATGTAAATTGACAACTGTAAAGTCAGTTTCAAAGCTGACATTTCAAGCCTTAGCCCTTTAAAACTCTGAAACCCTTTATTCATATTTGTAAATGTATGGTTACACAGATTATGTATCAATAGACTATACACAGGTAAATTCACATCTTGTAACATGAACTGCAAGTTATGCAGTCAGTACACATGTTAAGTACCACTTGGAATCTAATTAATCTTATTAATGGTACTGTTTATTGAAGTTTTAAAATAAGCAGGTATTTCTATAAAGTGTACCTTGTTGTGAAGTTCCCCAGCTGTGTTATCTAGTACCAGAATGGCACTACCCTCTGCATTAGTCTGTGATTGAAGCTGCAAGGTTATGAATAAAAAAATTGCATTACTTTCTTCAATAACCTTTGACTCATACAATGATCAAACGTCCACTCATGGCAATGACAGAACACAGAGAATCTGTTAACATAATTTTCTGGTATCATATACCGACATGTTACCTTTAACACCTATTATAATATGAATAGTTCACACTTTCAACTTTGTGTACAAGTAAAGTATCACATTTAATGTTAAACGTAACACCAGATAGTTACGATAACACTTACAAAGTCCCCTATTTTTCTTGACAAAGGTCCTACTTCTTTTTCATAAGATCTACCTGTTTAACAGAGAATAATTATGAATCAACTAAATGTTATAAATTTAACAGCAACATTTACAATGATGAAACCTTTGGCAATCAAGCAATAGGTATGTAAAGAAAATGTTTCTGGTTTCAGCTATGCTTTTGAGAAATTAAGTATGGAAATGAGTTTTTTATTTTGTCGTTGTTGTTGTTGCACAGCATACAAAATTTAATGTATTTTTTTCATGCCTTTTATGTTTGCATTAAAATTATTCAAATGACATGTCTAGAGTGTCTACCTTGGCCCTGTGTAAGGAATTAAGATCCCCTGTTGTCATTTTAGATATTCTCTCTTGGACTAAAATAGTAATGCACTTGCAAGTTAGGATTCTCACTGGAAGTGCAACACAACAAGAAGCCTGCCAGCTACAAGAAACAAGCAAGCTTGCAGCTCATGTTGTACAAGCTAGGGTAAATAAAGCTTTGTTTATATTGTTTTTGAGGAAAGGGAGGGGGAATTGTGGAGAAAAATGAAACAAGTAGCATTGAGAAAAATGATTAAAAAGTGGCTTGTAACTTTTGAAGTACCAAAACTTAATGTTGTAAATAAACATTGAATTCAATTCAGTACATACATTTACAAGTATGTAGGTCACTTTCTAATGACTAGGATATGTACTTACTAAAAAAATCTAAAAATGTCTTCTGCCTTTCAAATTCATGAAAATATTTACTCCTCTCTGTTATATGATGATAACTTTGAAGTATCTGAAAGTCAAAAAAAGCATTGTTGAGCAATAAGCACTGACTTTAAAATAACAATGAAGCTTTATATATTTTATACCAGAAGGTGATCAGAGGGCTGACCAAAAGCTTTTTAATATGTTAACTCACAGTTACCTTCAACAGGCACCTGATGAAAATCAAGGCTACTCCAATAAAACAAACCTGCTGCTCTGTGTAATCTAGTATGGACAGAGTATCCTCTCCTACACCACAAACAATCTGCAGTGACAAAAGAATATTCATCACTGCAAATTACTGTTGTTTCAGTTCTCTCTTCATCTCAGTCATTGTTCTCTGCCTGGGTGGCACTGTTTTCAGAAGAATATACATTGCACATACTACCATACATGTGTCCTCATGTGTCTTTTCAAAAAATTATACTTTACTAAAGTGAGTGCACTAACTTTATTTGCCAGATGTAAATGTAGAGAAAACAGTTCACATCTCTTTATTTCAAAATAATTATTCTTAAGTGAGAGCAGCCCAACGATTTTCTTCAATAGTACATGTTATTTGTACAAAAGATAAAGTTGTTTATCTAATTTACCTTGATCGTGGGAAAATTTTTCTCACTAGAAACTTACCATCAAAAATGCTACTAGTGTATTGTCTTTGTACAGTGGTGACAGAATCACTGGAAAAGAAAGTGAAACAGGGCTCAGAGGTGTTCACGGGTGTATTTTTTCTGGACATTAAACTGAATATAAAAAAATTAAAACCATCATGTTTCCATTGTCCTTGTCTTTAAAGGTTTATTGTATGGAAGCCTATCTTTAGGGGTGATTTTTGGCCATTGGATCTCTGGGAATTCCAAATGTGTGTGAAATATGCTTTAATTTCAAAATCTGCCAAAAAGGAAAAAAAAAAAAGGACAAAGCAAATTTGACTGTGAAAAATGCCAAAGGGTTTTTAATTACTAACCTCTTTGATCACTTCCAAGTGTTTCAGCTGATGGTAAATATACTAAACAAGGATCATCTTTGTCGATGCTGGATAAAACTATTCTTTGCTTACTATCAATGGCTTTCCTGGAGATGAAATCATAGAACCATAATGTTTTGATGTGAACAATACATGTGTTTATATGCTGTAGTTCAATTTTTTTCTTTTCTAAACATCGTTTAACCAAACTGGTTGTTTACATTCCTTTTTATCATCAGATTATGACAACTGAATTAGGACATTTTATTGAACTTCACACCAAAAGTCAAAATCATTACTTTTAGTCTGCAAAAATCTGAGAAATCAGTTAACTTCACTTCCAGAATTCTTTTCATAGCTTCATATTGTTCCCTCCCTCATGACATTTTGTAAACTTTGAATAATTTTATTGATTAATTTGGATTCTACCTCTTTGAAGGTGTCAACTCAAACCAAGGAATTGTTCTATGTGCCTTCTGAGAGATAATTACTTGAGTCCATTCATGTCCATAATTTTACAAAAGTTTGAAAAAATATCTAGTTTGCTTTTGTATGAGAAACTAAATATTCTTGATGTGTTAACAACCAGTAACCACTTGTAATGGAATAAAGTTATTTTGACCTGCAGATGAAAATCAATTAAAGAGACAACCTTCACAGATTTGCCTTGCTCCCAACATTTGGCTAATTGATAAAGTTCAGCAGTGGTAGTGCCCAAAATAGTATCTAGGAGGCAGGAACTCGAATCCTTTCGAAGCCTGAATTTTTTTTGGTTTCTTCTCTGGAATTGCTAAATTGCAGTCTTGCCAGGATTGTTTCTTTGCTTAATCAATCTGCCGGAGTGTTTACAAATAATTTTGAATACAAACCTGGCAACTCCACTTTGTGGTATCTTAGGTACACTGATACCAGATCTTCCAAGAGCTTCAAGTTCATTGGAGACAGAACTCAAGACAAACACCAGCACATCTGCCTGTCAACATAATCAAGTATCTAGTGTTTCTCTTTAACAACAGTTACCAACAGAACCAGCAAGTCATGTCACTGAACAATTTTAGTTTGAATATTTTTTCTTTTTTGAGAGAAAGAATTAGGAGTTACTTCATTGAGGAGTTGATGTCCGTGGTATTTAAACCTTTTAAGACAACTTCAGGGTAATTAAAGCAATGTTATATTATTATTCTCCCATTGTCAAGGTCCTCCCAGTTCAAACCCTTTTTGCCTCCACCCTCTCTCCCACAAACCAGTATAAAAATTGATATTAGCCAAGTATGTATCCATCTACGCTCAGTATAGAGTGCCCTTACAATGTTTGTTGACAGCAATGCCGTAGCGTGGGGAGGGGCCGGGGGGGCCCGGGCCCCCCCAATAATTTGGCAAACTCCAAAAAATATATATTGAACACAAGAGTAGAACAGTAAAAATGAAGGTTAGGCCCCCCCAATAATTTTAACCCTGCTACGGCACTGGACAGTCATTCAAAACACGAGCCTTAAAATTTGATTCGTTGTTAACACTTTCATTTGGGAACGGATTAAGGAACCCTAAGCCTTAATGATCAAACACAAGGAGACTAAGGTCAAATTCCCAAGTCAAGTATCCAAATGAAATTCTTAGTACAATAGAGGTGCAGCTGTTGTTTATTTACAGCCTGCTTTCACTTTGACAACTACCTCATTAACATCATTCATGATAATTCAAAATAAAAAATATTGTAATTGTATATTAACATTTTGCAGCTTGAAAGTAATTCAAGGCTGATCGACTTCATTTTCTGTTACTTCAAGAATTAAAACTTTTCAAAGATATAGTTTAACAACAATAATTCAGAAGTAGTTAAAGATATGCATATAACTTGAACTGTAATGCAAACCTTTCAAAACCTTTTCAAAGCAACAATTAAAGCTCTTATTTCTCTAAATAAACCAATATAAAAAATTAGATGGGGGAATTTTAAGCTTCATGAAGATCGAGTTTATTCAGTGTCACTTATAATGAAATCTGAATCAAGAACAAGACAAAAACCTATCGCTGAATAGTTTTTGTACAATTTTTGCATAACTTTGAAACGTACCATTGGGACTATGTATTGTCACTTAAATTGGCATCAATAATTAACGGAAGAAAGCGTGGACGAAAAATCAAAGATATTGGCGATATTTGTTGCAAATGGCAATTAAAAAAGATGACAAAGACTTCTTTTGATTTTAAAAGTCTTTAATCCTTTTTCACAAGCACTTTCAATTGTCCTGATTTGCCAAATTGCTATGGCACATAAAATAAATAAAGTAGCTTAATCCAACATGACCCGCGACCACTGTTTGTGTTGAACGGCGCGTGTGCTGAACTGGAAAACTATTTCTGTGGGCGAATAAATATTTTTAGGGACACACAGAGTTTGCCGACATTAAAATCAGTAAGCTTAACAGACAACATGACAAGTTTTAGTTGTCATTTCGTTAAATTGCCAAATAACCTTTTATCTCGCTCAGCAGAGCTACTGCAAAAATCAAAACAGTGAGAAGAACTTAATATTTGGCGCCGATCAGGGCGAACTGTCTGTTCTTTTGTGGAAGGAAACTGAGAGGTTTGAGAACTCCTAACAAATGCAACCAAAATTTAGCGCCAAAATAGTGCAGATTTATCGATTCTTTCGTTTTTTAGGTTTTAAAGCTGCATGCTTTCTGCAATGCAGAAAAGTTGGCGGTACTCGACAGAGCAAAAACATTTACTTTAAGTGCTTTTAAAAGTGATTCGCCTAATCGATTTAAAGCCATCAAAAATGCAAATATAAAAACCGGACGACGGCTAACAAAACTTGAAAATTTGAGTGAAAGCTGTTTTGTCGCCTTCAGATGTAAATTAACATTTTGCGTGTACGTCCTTGCTTAAGAATATAAATACTGTCATCTCAAATTACCTCCCAAGAAGTGCGGTTGTCATTTGCAAAACGCGAAATCGTTGTACAAAGAAAATATTGTAGTACCGTTTAGTTAGCTTGACCAAAGTTAAAAATAATGCAATTCTGCGGCAGTCCTTGGGGCGTAAACTGGGATACAATATAAGTTTACATAAATTACACGTTCAGCGTGCAGAAGTTCATGTGCGATAAATGTTTGACGTAAAGATTGACGGCTTGCATTGTTGCGAAGTGTCTCGGTTTACAAATTTCACAGTATGACTGAATTTCGTCTCTTCGTTGCTTCAAATTTCGCTGGGTCACGGATGACTAGTGACTAGGAGAGAAAGATGTTTACAACAAAAGAAAGCTCTCATCGGTGAGGTGCATTTTGCCAACAGGTCAGGCATTAATTTCTGCGATGACAACTAATAGAAGTTGCCGCCGCAATTTAAGTGGAAAAATTTGAAAGATCGGAGGAAATATCTTAGTACAATTTTGCAAAACGTGAACGGAATAAAAAATGTGTATATTATGATAAAGGAAAAAAATTAATGAATCCGCAACTATAGTTGGTTTCCACAAAACGTAAACAAACTATATATTGCGGGTGGGAAGCTGAGCGCACGTTATTAACTTAAGCTTACCACTCGCGGTAGGAGCAGATGGAGAGCTCTTTCAGCGCTTTCTTTCAACGACTTCATGTCGATCGCTAAAGTCAGGCAAGAAAGAACATCCTAAAAATAAGATAAGACAAACAAAGGGGTTCACTGAGAGTATCATTCGCCTGGCAATAAATAGTTTCCTAAATCACATAGAAAGAGATAACAGCGTTGAAATGAAAGGTATTCATACAGAAAAATGGCAAACTGACATTTATTTTTTTTGGCGATATCACTGCGGTAGATAGTTCGTGCCGAATGCGTTTTAAAATTCGTAGTTTAAAACGCAATTTGCGTGTATGTAAATCTCCGTGTCTCTAAAATACTGATGCGATGACAACCTAAAAGCTACAGTGTTAAAATAAGGTTCCCAGCTAAAGCTACTTTGCATTTGCTAATCACGAGCTCCACTTTTACCTGAGCGGCTGCTGTCAAATGCATGCTGCATCGCATCGCTTCGCTTCTGTCACCTTTCCTTAGTTTCTTAAACATGTTCGCCAGCGACAAAACAGCTGGAACTAGCATATGAAGGAAGAGCAGGACCATTCTCGGCCTGTGGTAAATTTTCGGGCCGATTTAGTATGCTTCATCGTTTCTGAGCATTACAAACTGGATCAAAGTTTATGACTATGCAAATTAAATTCTCAAAACACAACAGCCCGACTGTTCCATATATGGTGAACAGGTCGCGAGTGCTCGCATGTGATTGGTTGCAAGAATTCGCGCTAAATTTTTCTGTCGCTTGCCGGTGAACGAAGTGTTTTGGTTTAATTTTTCCTCTTCTCTTGCACAAATGATCCAAGAGGCTTAGTGTAGAGATGAGGTTTTTTTCAATTCTCTACTTTTGATGCCTACATGAGACGCCGCTAGGAAACTGCGCTTCATTTTCTCGACAGGCGTCCTTTCCAAGGCTAATAACCACTTGGTGGCGAGTAAATTAGACAGTCAGTCGATGGTAGATCACATTCACAAAGTGGTGTGAAGTATGAAATTAAAAATATACCTTTATTGAAATTTAATTCGTTCACAGTTGTGATTGGCAGAATTTTGGCTCTATTTTGCTTTAATTTTCTCCCTTCTATCGATATCATTTTGTGAAATTCCTCAGAGAGACATAATTTCCCGCAAAAAACAAGCACGCAAAACAAGGAAAAAAAAAAGAAAAAAAAAATACATAAAAGGTTAGCCGGCCAACGCATTTTCCGCGTTATAATTGAAATGAAGAAATGCAATAAGGCTATGCCATTACCGCTGAATGATTGATTCTGCCATTAACATCCCAATTTCCCCGTGAAAATGTCAAGGCGATAGAGAATTACTTCTTTCAAGCGTTGCCTTGAATACACTTTTGAAAACTGAGACCATCTTTCACAATACAATCTCATATATTATCACAAAACTTCGCGTTTATTTGATTCCTGTGGCAATGCTGTTTATTTGATCACCTGATCAAGTTGTTCAGCCGGATCAGTGGTATCAAAGCTCAAGATTTGACAACAAACACGATTTCTATCGCATAACGTTCACTGGCTCGCGTATTTTTCCCGTATGAACGTTGTTAAGTACCTTCACAATGACGGCCTTTAACGCGCTTCTAACTGAAATGAAAACAACAGTCGCCGCGCTTTAAGCGTCCTTACAAAAACCAAAATGAAATATCTTTGTTTATCTATTTCTTTAGAATATCGAAGTTTAATAAGAAAAGGGTTGCTTCCTCCCGACAATGCATCTGTTGTAAAGTTTTTGGCATATGATAATTTCGGAGATACATAACAAGTTGTATTATCACGGCGAAAAGGACTTTTTGTTGTTACCATTTTCTTCACGATAATTTACATAAACTCTTTTTAAACCCCAGCTGAGACAAAAATTATCGATAACACCTCGGGGATGTAACACTTATCAGATGAAAAATCAAACGAGTATTTTAAACTCATTTTTCATCAGTATTTATTTCATTACATTTCATGCCACGACTGCACAAGTCTTTTGAGATCGATCGACTGAAGTCGCTCGCTAAAAGCCTTCTTGTAAGTTGACGCGGGTTGAGAAGAAACCTTTTTTCCTCTCTTTAGTAATATTTTTTAATCGCTCAAAGCGTTTTGGGGAACGAATTTACCAAAAAAATATACACAACTTACCTTATCGATGACTTTCTCCATCGCAGCAACTCTCAAATTTAATTGTATTAGCCAACTCTATGTCTCTGTCTTTCATAAATCCCTCTTTGCCTTAGCCAATAAAATGCAATAAGAAAACCCTGTTATGGTTACTTGGAATTAAAACACTGTTGACCACACTTTCCACTTTTAAAATATTACGAAATACATCGAGTCTAATCAGCCGCCCGTGTGTAGTTCCCTTTGTGTCTATCAATTTTCATTGTCCTCCTGTCTATACTGCCTTATACTAATGCACCGCTAATACCCGTACTTAGGTTGTACATAAGTTAGCATTTTGAGCACTTACTGATAATGAAACATATCGAAAGGGGTTTGGCCGTTATTTTACTTGAAATTTTGCCATTAATTACAACTTGCTCGTGTTGAAAGTACTCACTTCAAGAAGCGAATTATGAATAAAAATTAAATGCGTTTCCTAATCCAAGTTAATTATTTAGCCGACACCAACTGCAATTTTGTTCTGACGCCCCAAACCACCCCTCCCCCGAACGATTACAGTAACACCCACGAAGGTAATTCAATTGTAAAAGACAATGACAGGGATACAAATTATGGTCTAGGAAGATTATAAAAACCATCAAACTGCACTTGACATAGGTAAGACATATTTGCGATAAGAAAAGAAAACGAGAAAAGAGAAAAAAGAAAAAGAACAAAAGATTGATAAAGAACTGCCAAATGTGAGCTGATTCCGTCTGCAGGTGTACAGGAAAAGAATATGAACAGATGAAACAAAGTTGGATGACAAACCATACAAACAGACATGGATGAATGTTTCACCAGGCTTAGAAACCATTTATTTTCATTTACATTATCGTGCAGAAGAGACAATTAAGGCAATGCCATCGACGGAAATATTTCAGAAAAAAAAAGGGAAAAAAGATAAAAAAAGAAACACTGGACCTGAATGGCAAATCCTTTCTTCTTTATTTGAATACGTTAAGTTACTGCTCAAGGATTTACATATGACTACTAACAGTTATTCTAAAAAACCCAAGTAGTGAGCCACATAGCCAGTGTTATATTCCCTATTACTGGAGAATATCAAACAGATAAGGGAACCGCGAACGAGGACAAGGCGAAAGAGTTTCTGGATACAGCGGTCCCCGGGAATTGAGGTGCACGTGCACCTCGTTACCAGACTTTTCGTGGGTGCTAGGATATTTATGCTTCACTCATCTCACAGGCTATCGATTTGCGCCTAGGAATGAGTAGAAAAAGAGGCACTTTTTCTATTGTCTAGGAGTGAGTGTGTAATACATGAAGCTGTCTGTCTCAAAAGTTCGGTAGAATGGTAGAGCTACCTCGAGTCCGTGTTGGGTGGGGGTGGGGGGGGGGGTTGTTAGGTGGCGTCTAAATATTATCTGGAAGCTGAAACTTTCAAAGACATGTATCTTTGACATAGTCTTTGTTTGCCCATGCTTGACAGTGGGGTGATCGAGAGCCAGCCAACTTAGTAATCTGTCCCAGACGTTCAACAAGTAAAACAGTGCGAAATCCGTGTGAAATAGCAAACAGCGCGATAGTTAATATTGCGGTAGAACGAAAAACGAGCGAGGTCTAGGTCGGGTCGGGTCACGTAAAGAAATTACCTGCACCTTACTTAGTTTTTTCATCCCTTTGCTACCACCTCAGTCCCCGCTTGTTATTGCGCTCCGTTTCGCTTACTGAACGGCTACAATATGCCAAACACTTAGAAACCTTGGGAGTTCACAGAGAGCCTAAGCGGTAATCATGACACAGTTTTCTGTCTTTTCTATATTACATTTTGAGTGATTTTTTCGTAATTCTAACGCCAAATTCAGACTGGAAATTATTAATAAATATTATGTCATGTTTATGATGGAAAGCGTTTTTTTTTATAAATAAAATTGCAATCATAATCTTTGCAGCCCACTCAGACATGAGAAAAAATATAAAATTCGTTCTGATAAGCCGAGAAAAAACTTGCAAATCAGTCCAGTCTTCGTATGTTACCGCAGTTCTAACAATAAAAACAAAGGTTAGAAGTCGAAGATCTCAGAAATTTTGAAATCATTGGAAATCGGCTTAAATGAGGCTTAAAAAATATTGAAAAACCTCCTTCTGTTTATAATGAGCCAAGAGATTCTCTTGGGTGAAAGCGCGTCACATCAGTGCGGACGTCTGGGGAGACTTACCTCTAACTACCGCGTGAAGCTTTAATCAACAAATCCCGGTCACTGAACTGACTGTTCCACCATTTATGTCTGTAATTTTTTCTGAAAGGATTGTATGACTCCTGTTGAAGTCTACTATGATGTTTTCGAAGCTGAAATGGTAAACGATTTTAAAAGCCAAGAATCCTGGCTATGATGCGTTATCACATATTAGTGTCGTGATGTACGTCTTTACAGAACATCTTATAGATACGGTGCAGCCCAGAAGGCGTTTTGGCTAGGTGACGAGTTTTATCTGCTGGATAAATTGGTATTCAGATCTGAAAGTTTTAAGGGTTTTTTTAAAGCGTTTCCGCTTAGAAAAAGAATAATTCTAATTAATTTTTCCTTTCAACTGAAACGAGATGATGTTTCGATGGAGAAATGTACTTGTGGTTGATTTGAAAAGCATCAATGAAAGTTATCAGGAAATGGCTCAAATAATTTATAAAAAAACTGCTTTCCTGCACCATATACAATCAATTATCACTCTAGTTGCATGGGTTCTGATTTGTGTTGACGACATTAGGCGCGTCATTATGTCGAAGCCAATCCATTTTAAAATGTTTTTTATCTAAACTGAAAATTTATCTGATTTTAGCTTGCAATTCACTTATCAAACGAAGCCAGGGATGATAACAGTATGTCTTTTTTCCAATAGGGGTGGGGTGGGGGGGTTGTCCTTGAGAGAACCTCCGTGGTTCATATTACGCCACGGTAGGGACAAATATTAATCTCAGTTTAATTGTAACTTAGAACTGCTTGGCTGTGGAAGGTCCAGGTACGAAACTCGATTGATATCCGACAGGAAGCCATTATAAAAGATTCCTTCGTTGCATGACAAAATTAATCAATGCTTTAAATGCTTGGTACAGTATCATCACCAAAACGAGTGTAGAAATGATCGAAGAACCAAACTATCACTAATTCTTAGATTTTGTACATCACCCTGACTCATGAGCAGTATTGTCAGGAAGAGCAAAGTAGAAAACGCACGTCAGTGAAGGAAATTTCAAAAAAAAGTTTGATTTTCACAAGAACGAAATTTACTATTTAATAAACTAATTTTTTCTGGTTAGGAATAAACTTACTATTAAATTAAATCACTTTAAATATCATTTCTCTCAGTTCAGTACAGCAGTAAACGAACCCGCATGTTTACAATTTGTTTATTTAATATAATTTATCAGAAGTAAAATGGTTTATATTCTCCTAGCATCTACGTATACATGTACGCAAAATTCATTAAAAAATGTTACATCAACGATTTTGACGCGTACAAACATATTTTTTTCGCATCCAACTATAAAGACGTACATATCATAAACATGTTAAATATTAATCAAGGATGATTCTAGAAACGGCTAAAAAGTTCAAAGAACTCCAGAACCTCTCTGCAATTCGTGCCATGTGGCACAAAAAGTCCAGGCCCAGTGCACATATCATTTAACCAATAAGCCGTTAGTAAAGTGAAATTCTCAATATGTAATGAGCCCTTCCAAGCCACTTCGATGTTCTCTTTGCTAAACACCAACTTAATTAAAATTTCCCCAAAGATTTGAGCCTATTGCACTTAATTGAAATTCATCTTTAACCTTGAGCCTATTTCCATCTGTCTCAAAGAACCTTAGATTAAAGAGGGTCTCAATGAGATGACGGCCTTTACGGCTAACGGCTAAAATTTAGGTCAAGGCTAACGGTTACTATCTTTCTTTCGTTTGTTTTTTGTTTTTAGGTTATTATCATTTTTTTAAGACCAAGGTTACATTTTGTCAACTTTTAGGCCTAACGGCTAAATGTTTTGGCCGTTTTACGGCTCTCTAGCCCAGAACTGTGATGTAATGATTCCTTATGTTTTTTTTTTCTTTGATCACTGTTCTACTGGTTCTACTAACGGTAGTAATCACCAGTCCAACTGGTATTGGAGCGATTTCGATTGAGTGTCGGAAGTAAGCTTCTATTGCAATGGTTTTGATTGGTCCAAAAAAACTCCCGCCACTTTCTCAACCAATCAAAACCAAACCAATCGCGACTTGGAAGCTCGCGTTTAATTTTCCCACGCTCCAGACAGTTTTTATTTTGGATTAAGTGGTTCTCTCTACTGATAACAGCTACGAACGTTCAACCTGGTTTCTAGGTCTACAGATAGGAATGAGAGTTTGAATGCCGTGACCACTTAACTAGATAACAATTCGTTCTCCTAGGCAAGAATACCGCCTTCTTTTGATATACATGTTTTATCATGCACACTAGCTGCAGCACGTTTTCCAATTTTTTCCGTTTCCATTTTTATGCTCCTCGATAGTTCTATTAGAGGTTTGTGTTCTTGATTTCTCTTTTATGGGGGGCAAAGTTTGGTTGGAACGGCTGAACAAATGTCCTGGTCTGTTGGACCGTCCTCCCGATGAGTTGACCCCATTGCTTGCAAGCCGGCTGGCAAATCGTTGAGCTCTATTCCGTATACAACAGAGAGACCTTACTATAGAGGCATAGTGGTCATCTAAAGCACCATAGCAAATCGGATTTAACGCATTTGGAAACCACATAAGCAGGTATATGTAGTGGTAGAGGATTCCTAAATACTTCCAGGTCATTGCCATCGGATAGTATGACACAACAAGGTAGAAAGTCGTGTAAGGCACATAACAAAGAACGAAAACTATGACAACAACGGCGAGCATCCGCAAAAACTTTCTCTCGAGCTCATTTCTTTTCCGTAAAGAAAAGTCGTCTATGCTTTTCTTTCTGGATGCCACACTGTGGTATGATGTAGACCCTTGACTGTCTCTTCTGTCCTTTCGAAAACCAAGCGCTAATGACATCTGTCGAAGTTTGTAAGCAATTACAATATACAATATAACTATGATAACAATGGGCAAGAAGATGTTGATGACATATTGGAATATGGTGTACATATTTCTGAAGAACTCATGATCCTCTCTCGTCTTTCCAGGGAATATTTCGTCGCATGTGTAACTGGTTTTACCGTTGTCCTTCACTCCATTGAATACAAGTTGTCTGGCACCAAATGAAGGTAACACGCAGAGAAACGCTATCAGCCATATAAGCAAGATGATCAATGCTACTCTACTCTTTCCAGGTTTAGACTTGAACGGAAAAACTACAACCACAAAGCGATGAACTGCAATTGCAACCAAAGTGTTGGTGGTGACCAGGTAGAACATTGTCAAGCTGGGGTTGACAAGCTTGCACATAACAGATCCCATGCTCCACTCCTTTTGCCACTCCATGACAAGTATGTAGGGTAAACACAGCATTGTTCCAATATCAGAGACAGCCAGGTTTGTGATTAAAAAATAGGTACACGTGCGCATGCGTCTGTGACGGAATGGAATGATGCAGACGGTGGCGTTCCCGACAATGGCGAATATAAAAACTATGCAGTATATTACGTACCTAATTGTCCTTGAAGACTGTGGCTCCGGCAAAAAATTGTAGAAAGGTGTAGCAATGTTATTCTGACTTGAATTGACTTCCAGCGTTGAGTTTATTTGGCTAACGTTCATCGTTGATTTCAAAATTTTTCAGTCCTTGAAAATCGTCTCTTGAAATAAGTAAGAGTGGCAACCTGTGTAACAAAGAAAAGTGTGAGTATGCCATAAAACGTGCCAGACAATGCCAAAAAGTTACTTTTCTATGCACCAAGAAAACTCGGGCGAATCCGTGGGTAATAATAAAAAGGAAGATAAGCCGCAATGTATCTTCATCAGAACAATTCTTAGTCGTAGCCAAAGGTTACGTACCGAGAAAGATAGATTTATGTCATTGATAAAGTGAGAAATAATATATTGTGAGCAGAGCTGAAAGTAAGGAGTGGATATTAACGCACCACGATCTATATAAGAGAAACCGTTGAGTTTAGTGAGGCTTGATATTACCATTTGAAGATGATCGGTAAAAATCTAGACAGGGAGAACGGAACAAACTAAACAATCATATATGTTACAATGGAGGTTTCAACTCCTTGGGAAGGTTATTCAAAACATATCCTATATTCAAACCTACTACAAAAGACCACTTTTTGCCAATTCAGGCAAATACACTGAGCCTGCCCCCCTCCTTTAACAATGCTGGTAAAAGCAATGATGTCACCAGGGTATAAAGTCTGTGCAAAGTGCGCGCAATTCAGCAGTGTTTGGGGAAGGAGTTGAGGACTCGATTTCACTAAAGCCTTAAAAGGTCGTAAGACCTGCAACGCAGTTTAAGCTAGATTTTAGGCAAGCTAATTTTGACTAGGTAGAAATTCAGGTATACTCAAGGACAAACAAAACTGTATGTAGCCAGGACCTATGTAACGTGGTTCCTGTCATGATTCAACGCGCGTATCATAATAAAACTGCCTGATTTTTACTGTAATATTAATGATTACTTTTCAGAGATTAGCAGGTCTTGCCTTCTCTAGTAAGAACATGATTTATACTAGCGAACGCAGTGTTAATATTATAGAGAACTAACTACCCCCAAAGGCTTTGCCGACCTTTTATAGCTTTTTTTTTTGACAGATTTCAACCTACATGGCGAATTGCGACGTGATCAGTAACAAGGTGAACGTCAAGAGCCAGTACTCATTCGTTGAATTATTTCGATCACTGACGAGCGCCATCGCAGGTACGTGCAGGGCGGGAGTACGGATAAAGTAAGTTTTCTCTTCATTTTAGAGCTAAATAACTTAAAAAAAGAGATAATAGCTTGACATGAGATTATTAAAGATTTGACTCACCGTGTGGCCAGTCGCATTTGTAAGTTAGTTCCCTTTTTGTAATACACAATCTCTACTGAACCATAGGAGGTCTATTGAAAGCTAATTGATTTGTATAGCCAAAGGGTATCAGTGAAACATCAAGGTTTAAGCATACTTATTTGGATCAGTCGTCAAAAGTGGCCCTCTGATTGCCGTCGAAGTCTTCACCAAATCGAACTCAGATATTCTGCCATGAACAACGTGCATACAGACACGAATAAGTACAGATTTTGAGACTCGACCATAATATATTGTTTATCACCGTTATCCCTTGTTTTTAATAGAATGATTGATTGATCTCAATTCGACAGAGGGACACCAAGGTCAGGCGGCAAATTTTATTGACGTCACAATTCGTTAATATATTATAAAAGATTATTTGATGAAATACAAGGCTCAAATGAAACGCATAATCAGTCAACTGTAACCCTTGGCACTGTTAACTAAAATTTGATTTGCAGGGTGGTTCTCACGATCCAAAATTAAATTTCTGGCATGGCATTTTGATTTATCTTTTACAAAAGGTACATTTTGGCAAAGGGCTTATACCCAATTTTCTGTCGCTGTCTTAATTACTCTCCTAGCAGGAATGTTAGGCAAAGTACACTGAAAGTAAGTGGGGAATACTGATTTCTATCAGTTTTACAGTTTATATCGGGTTAACGTGCAAAAGTAACTTGAAAGTAAAGCGTTCAGCTGTTAAGACTATAGCTTAATTATGAGTGTGAGAGGTCAATTTTCAGCTGGATGGTTATCAAAGCTGGGAACCACGGCAGTATTAAAATAAAATGTTATTGATAACAGAGTTGTATAAAAAATGAACAATGAATTCAAACAAGCTTCATGAGATGGATGTAAATTTTTCTTATGTACACAAACTGACTTTGAGAAACCTGGGAGTTGGCTTCAAGTTATAAAACAAATCCAAAATATTTAGCTGAAAAAGAGGACAAAAAATTTAAAGAAATGTTATAATCAAAGAATCTACAGTAACGCAGAACTCATTTTGTTCTCATTAAATTAAATGCTCGGTTTATTAAGATGTCGGTAATTACGAATTAATGTGAGATGCCTTGAGCGATAAACTACGGGCCTGTTTCATCGCAAAGATTAAAGTGCTGTTTAAATCTATCTTGGTTTCATTTGATCTGATAGCTTACAACTATCTTTTTACAATTCATCTATTTAGCGCAGCTATTGCCATGCGATACTTACGATTGTTACACAGACTTCTTCGATACTTTGGAGTAGTTCCGAATCATACCATAAAGGAATAATTTTAGAAACTCGTGGGCATAAAATAATAAAGATGTCACGTCTAATATAGGAATTTAGCCAGACACCGCTCATATCGTCATTTCAATGTGAAATATCAGATATCCAAGCATTTAAAACGTAGCTTTATGTATAAAATCAAAGTAACTCACATACATTTAGCACCAGTAGTTCTGCAAAAAGGGACGAGTGATTATCCAGTTTTGTGCATGCATAATCAGCTAATTTGATTTTAATTTTCTTTCAAGGTTGAGTGCTCACCTCTCAAAGAGCTGTAAAAGCCTAACTTTTCTTTTATTAGTCGTCAACATCAGTATGTTTTCCACTGCGAGACGGAAATATCAGAAATCATAAATCATCAGGTTGGCACATTTGACAAACTTTGCCAGAACACATTTCACTGGACATAAAAGTAATTTCAGTAACCATTCAGGTAAAGCAGGTCAGTGACAAAGTGATATGGATATCACTTTTTAAGAATAAATAGCAGAAAACAAGATCGAAAATATGAGACACAACTTGAAAGGCGCATTAAAATCGACGTTAGAAAACAAGATATTACGCTTGGCAATTGCTTACAGCTATTTTAACACAAAACATGCAATTAATTAGGGCTGAATTCCTGGTTAGAGTCCAAACTTGTCGACAATCGAATGAAAAATGATGTCTAGCGGACATAAAACCACAAACGACATTCATTGCAAAATAATGATCCCTTCAGGCAAAAAAAAAAATCTTGGATGTTTTTCTTCCTGTTTTTGTTAACAAATTTAATAATTTATAACTTTTGATGAATTAGTTTGTGCTGTGTAACACGCGAACATAGCGCATGCAGAATGGAAAGCTCTGGCCGAATATATGAAATGAAATAGCATGGAAATCGTAGTTACATCATGAAATATCTATGTTTCCACTGCACCAATGAGATATTTTATTAGGCTCTTGCAGCACTTTGCTCTCTTATACCATATCATGTGATGATTTGGACGTTAGCCCTGATCAAATATGAACACGGCTACTTTAAACCTTTCTTCCGTGCATGTCACGTCACCAGCCTGTACTCCTTTCTCTGAACAAATAATTGTGCTCGATTTAGACTAACCAAAATTTTAAACGACCCCTCCTAGTCAGCTTTGTTTTTGAGCCTTTTAATCACACTGAGCTACAACTGCGCCAGTCTTTAACGCAAGAATAAGTTAAAAAGCGCATTCTCTGTTGAAAAGTCGCACAACAAAATGATTCCTAACACATTTGTGATAAAGATGGAGAGGTATGTCCAAGGTCCTCGGGAATCGTGCATCACAACGATCACAAGTACACTGCAGTAGCGTGCAGATGAGAGTGTTATATAAGGGCCCTGTTTTTCACAAAAATAACCTACGGCTTTACTGAGGTCACTTGTTACTAAACATCAATTAGTTTTTACGAAACAAGTATCCATTCGGTTCACTACACTCACTTACCGGATGATCTTTAAAACAGCAACGCCACCGATGTCAGCTACTTTTGAAAGAAAGCGACATCAGTTTTGTTTGATTTACCGCTCCGGGTAAAGAGACTTATTGAAGTTGTTATTGTATGGCACTGGAGTAAATAGGAAAATACTGCTTACGCCGAAAACGACCTCCCACGGCGTTCGGCATGCCAATAAAATGGCACGAATTTCCTTAAATCTACCCAGGACGTCATTAAAAAGAATCACCAGAAAGACACCGTTGTACTCACAAGGAACTCGTGCGAAGACTCTTTCCCTCACAGGATGACACCATTTGTACTTTTTGTTTTTTCATGCTGTCAAAGACGTTTTTTTGCCCTCTGCACCTGACCAGTTTTATGAATGACATCTTAACCTTTCATAGAATTAGTACGTATGAAAAGTCTTTGTTTTGCTGACAATCTTTATACTCACAGGATAAAAGAAATTTAAGACTCTTGAGATTATAAACAAAGCGTTCCATAATGTAATAAGACTTAGCCAGGGTCTATTGAGTTCTGTGATAGGATATTTTTTCTATAACCTGTCCGCCATTTCTTTCAGGTCAACCATTATTTTGCAACAACAGATTTGGTATCTCAGTAATGCTTTAGATGTAGTATAAATGCTTCAGACTGATTTGCCTTAAAGCCGAATTGAAGGGATCTGTTCCATTTGTAATGGTAATGATAATGAATTATTTTTAGTTAAAATTTGTGCAAATATTTACGGCTTTTGTTAGATACCGAGTGGAGCTAACGGACCTTTATTAACCTTTCATAGACTTAATCTGCTCTAATTCACCTCGATAAGTTTATTTATGATCTTTACTTTGTACTCAAGGACTTTGAATTGTAAACTTCGTTATGGAGGCGGAAAGAATTTGTTCTGGCCATCCATCAACCTTTTTCGCATTGTGTTTGTCAGTTGACAGTTTTTTTTCTCCCGAGGAACTCACTTCAGAACGCTAGTAAGCCGAGCACTAGCAAGTCAACCAGTGTAGTGCTCTTCATTCTTCGGTCAATATTTACAACAAATTATTTTAATAGCTTTTTTTTTAAAGGCGCCACATAAAGATAATTATAAATCCTTTATTCGATCTCTATTATCAGGTTAAAATCAACATCACAAAAGATGTTCTTGACCAAAATAATAATTTTCTGTTCATTGTCTGAGTCATTTCCTCACATTAGTTCCTCAAACCGACGACTTTAGCAGGCTAAAACTTGCGTGCAAGATTAGCCAAATAAAAGATTGATATGACATGATCCGTAAGTAATTATGAAAGAAATTATTCAACGGTTCAACGAAAAAAGATCTACCTTACCTAGTAGATGTCCACCGCACTGATATCGAATGCAAACGTTTTAAAAACAATTTTCATCCATTTTTTTCCTCCTTAATTTGAATTGGGTTACGGTTGCAGTATTTGATGGGATAAATATCCCTTAGAAGGAAAAGTTTTTTTTGTATACAAATTTATTCGACTTAGCTGTGGCTGAATTCTGTGTGGTAAAAGGGAGGGTAAAACAACAGAGACCGCTAAGCTTCTAAAGCGTAGGTACGTTCAACGGGTAATCCAAATTACTGAAATAACAACTTAAAGAATGCAAACAATGATAGAAAAATAAAAATTAATTACGAAATCAGGTTTCTAAATACTCCTATGATGTAAATCATCGTTTCGTAAATTTCTCTAAAAGCACTCCACACACTGAAGCAAGAAACAAGCTAATTTCTCTGATAAGACAACACGCTGTGATTATCTTTTATCTGAAAGAAAAATGCCTGTAGGAGGTGATTACCCCATTTCCCCGTCCTCTCCCCTCCAGAAATTTGAAATTTTTTCTCAGTAAATGAATGATCTTTGACCATAAAAAATTCTGATTATACAGTCTCGCGAGCATAGTGACCTCACACGACCCACCATGAGCTGAATATAATACTGACACGTCCATTGCACAAAGTGCATTAAATACATCATCTGCTTTTTTTTTTTTTGCACACAATATCTCTTTGTTCTGACATCTAGAACTGATCTACTCCAAATGAAATAAACTCGAAAACAAAAAATTGATATCCATGATGCGAATGACCAAAGAGATGTTTAGCCGAGAGCACCAGCTTAGCAAAAGGAAACATTTTCCAGAACACGTACGGGTTCCTGATTTCAATATTACGAGTAGGCACAAACAATGACTCGATAAATCCTGGTATAGACATTGATCAATGCGACCATTAATGACCAACCCATCCGCGACTTAATTAAGAGTTATTATGAAAATAAGTCCGCATAGCAAAGGCATTTTTCACGTTTTTGGATATAAATAAATCGGAGGAATTGAGTGAGACATCATAAAATTATTGACCCCTGAAAACACCTATGCACCCTTTTTGTACCCCGTTTGAAGTCCCAAGCACGTCTTCAAAAGCGTGCTTCGTAATCCCATTTTTTCTCTTGTTTACACTCAACTTAAATAGGGAAACTTTTGAAATTACTCGCACACTAAAGTAATCAAATTTTCACCCTTTTCTGAGAATATCGCCTTCGTTTTAAACTTCCATGAGCCAATAAACCGTTGCGCTCAGTAACATACGTTCGCTCAACAACGAGGTAAGAGGCGTGAGATGAGGCAAAGGAAAAAGTGATCAATGGGAGAATGATGCTGAAGACGAAAATTTGGCTTGAACGTACCTTGGGAAACGTGGAAAAAAACTGTATCACATCGTAGAAAAGTGTCAAGCTCGAATTGTCTTTTTTAATGTCTCGTTCCACTGTGCATGAACAACTGAGTAGTATAAGTTGGTGCATTTTTATCCGTTTAAATGACACTGCTTTGGCACCATTGCTGGGTGGAAGTGAAAAACAATATTTATTTTTCTTCTTAAAATAGCTCTTCATAGTTTATACTAAAGGTCAGATGTGTTTGTTCTCGAGACTATCAAGGTTTATCACGACTTTTTTAGAAAAGGCACATCATCGTGGCCTAGTCTAAATTACTCAGGTTCGCCGCTTACCCTTCTTCTCTTTAAATTCGTAACGATTCCCTCTCTCCTTTTTTTCCTTGACATTTCAGTCTTTTTCTAAGTTAACAAAGTAGTTTTTCACGACGTTGAAGGAAATAGAACGTAAAGAGACTCCAGAGAATTAGAGGCCAAAGATGACACTCTCCTGCAATTTTCATTATTTAAATTTACGGGAATTTTTTTCTGACCAGGTCCAGACTCTTGACCATATTGCGATTCTAATAAAGAAATGGAGAAGCTCTGAGCTTCACTTAAAGTAAAGTAAATGCAACTTGGACAAGTTTCCTAAGTTTTCAACGGTTTCAAGCAAACAGATTTATGATAAGCTCATAAAGAAGATGCCGGTTCTTTGAAAGTCACTTCGCCTAAATGCAAAAACAAGGACATGGTACTTACAGTTTTAAGGGCTTAGGATGTCCGGATCTTTTGGTACGCTCTTCGTTGCCGCCTAGTAGAACGACTGAGTCCACCTCCTTCTCATGCTTATTTATAGAAGAAAGGGCTTGTACCCAAAGGAAATAAATGTCAATTGAGTGACCGGTCCCGCGCGTGCCGATGGGTGCTAAATTAGCCTGAACATGTTTGTTTGTTTTCATGCGCTAACATTTATGTAAAACATACTTTTTGGATCGTTTCTCTGACCCTCCTTGGAGGGTCGCAGCTTCAAAATTAATCGCCAAATCAAATACAAAGACTTAACCTAGAGTGTCTATCTTGTCAACGAATGAACAGCTCTTGGAATAACATTCCACTTTGCGGTTTAGAAAAACCGAGTCAAGTTCTGCTTCTCTCAGAAGCCACTGAGAGAAGAACGCCGCTTTGGCATGCGGTAATTGAAGAATATAATTGCAGTTAATTTGCGTGCATTGTGAGTAAGTTATTCTCGATGAAATAAGTCGATCGTTGATGAGGTCGTTAGAGGTCAGATCTTTAAGAGGATGGTTTTCGTTGATAAGAATCAACTAATTATTGTGTAGCCGCTAAGTATGGAAATCTTTAGTTCAGTCGTTTCAAGCTGCCCTTTTGATGATTTTTTCTTCTTATCTGGCCTTCCAAAGGGATCGAGTTTTCTTTTGTCAAATATAACATATCATCACGATGACCGCGTCACCTATCATTTTTTCAGCTGTTGTTGTTTTTTTTGCTTTCAAGCAAGTAATTAACAACAGCAATCGACGTGACGAGACGACGCCGATAAGATACAGTGATCCCTTAATCATTTAATTTTTCCGTTGACGTTGGAATAAGAGTATCGCCCCCAAAAAAGAATTCAATTTACTCACGTATGGCGATGGTTAGAAAATAACTTGTAGGGAGAGTTTTCTAGATATTTCAAATGGGTGGAATATTATCCTTTCATTTCGACCCTTTCTCGGGCCATGAGCTTCTAGAAGAATTGAGCAAGGGGAACCCAAACCTACACATACATGTATCAAATGAAAGATTGTAGAGCTTAACATCCGAGTATCACGTATTGCTCCCCAAAAATAGTTTTCTAATTGTCAGTGAGGATATGAACAACCATCGTTATGAGGTTCTTCTGCTCGACGAAAGTTTTAAATTTCATTTCAGGCTTTTTCGATTCATCGAAGAAATGAAAAACTGAATCAATTTCACTTTTGGGAACTTAAACTAAAGAAATATGAAAAAATATTTCTTTGAGGTTCTAAACGGGTAAAATTTTGGGCAATTTACGGCTAACGTTTAATATCTTTCCCTTATGATCACCAGAGATATTGTTTTTGTGGTTAACTTTTTTTTACATCTATCAGCTAAATTTTTGCGCCATTTCACGGCTAACGGTTAACCCCATTGAGACCCTCCTCTTCAGCATTTCGTTTCAGAGATACCAAAGTTTTCTAAATGCATTCAAAAAAAGGGAAAAGAATAAATAATTAGTCCCTTGAGGCCTTGTTCGTGTTGAATAAAAGGTCCTTCTCCATACCTGAAAACTACTGACTGTATAGGAAATAAGTAACATGATTTGAGCTGAAAATAAAGTTCTCAAAGCCATCCGAATATGCTTACAATTTTTTGTTCATCTATTTGCGATATTAAGACAGACGGGCCTTGTTCAGTTTCAAAGCCGGTTTAAATGGAGGCCTGTGTAAACAATAACAAAGCCAAACCACAGCAACTGGAGCTTGCATTCCCTACTCTTCGCATGGACTATGCTAACCAGCACAGAAAAGATGCAGGAAGTGGTATTTCTCATTAAATATATATACGTTTTAATCGATTTAATTTTTTATTTAAAGGCTGCAATGAAGAATATGTATACCTCAAAGATCCGATAACCGAAAGTGTATGCTGCTAAGTAAAGCCATTTTAACTGATACTCGCAGCATTGCATTCAATTGTTTTACAGCAATTCCACTTCTACAAAAATCCATTTCAATAGAGATACTTTTTTAGAATGGCTGGAAAAAAAATCAAATTAAATGGATGTCAGTTCTGCGCATGCGCTTGATTGAAGGGGTAAAGAGATGTGAGAGGGTATATGTGCGTCAAACCAGTGAAGGATCGAAGCATAAAAGATTCTCGTGCGGTAATCAAATTAGTCCCATTGTGTGGTTCACGGGGTCATTGTAAATGCCCAGTCTTGCTAGAGTCTTTGAAGGACTTTCCCGTCTGAAGATATCTTTCAGCGCTGTTTGTCATCAAATTGTTGCATTATCATCGCAAGCCTTGCAAGAATTAACTTCTCAAATAAACAACACTTCTAAGCGGTTCATAATCCCATTCACGCAATTCCTACCAGTATTACGATTTTTATCTTTTGTCACAATGTAATGTTTTGATTAAAAAGAATTAGGCAAGGGAGGGCTTGTAATGCAGTAGAAAAGCATTCAGTAATTACCCAAGACGTTAATGAGTTGCTTACATCTCATAAAGCGAACGGTCCTCTGAAACTTTAGACTTAGTGCGGTAATGAATTTAAGCACTTAGGAGAAACCATCTATTAAATTCACTACGACTTGTGTAATAAATGGCCAACCTCGTGCTCTAAATTGGAAAGAATATTTTATCATGAAAGAAAACATGTCTACTCCTGAATGATTCTCAGACAATTAGTTTGGCCGCGTCTAACTTGGATAGAACCAACAAATGAGATCATAGCTAATCGGAAAGGTTGAACACCTGGTTATTTTAATTTTTGATTTGCTAAAATCATTCATCTTGCGGAAACTTTACTACCATTTTACAATGCCCACTTAAAATTTTTTGTTTTAAGTGCTCATTCACAAAACATGGCCACCATACAGTTTGGACAAGGATTGGAAGAGAATTTAGAGGCTTATATCACTAATTTACCTCAGAACAAAGTTTGAATTCATTGAAGCCAAAGGCTTAAGAAAATTTTTTTTTTATGAAAAAACCTACCTTGGCAAAGGAGTTCCTGCAGAAAGGCTTTCCAACGAAAAGCGTTAAGAAAAAACTGCGGAGTCATTGCGAGCTTGGTTATTTACTATTTTTTCAAGTTCGTCAGTAATACTATTAACCTTATTGACCGGTAAGGAAATATGGAGGGTTTTATTACACCGTATACGTAAATCGTGAGTGTACCGTACACTCTATGAAGTTATGCTCGGTCGACCAAGCTCCTCTTTGATAGGCTCATGTTTTTCAAACGTAATTGTCAAAAAGAGCCCAACCAAATTTCTGTATCACAGTTGGACATGATTCTGTTTGAGTCGTAGCTGCAAGATGAAGGGATGCAATTTAAAACGATGGCTTTAAGAATGTCTTTAGCCTTCCACAGAAGCTTTCCTCTTACAGTGCCGACAGACACGAAATGGTTTCTGCATCCTTTTCTCAATCAGCGCTCTTAAAATTTTTATTTGGCTGTCATCAAATAAATTTATGTTTCTCTTCGGTCCTCGGAACTTGAAAGAGCCGTGAGAAAGAAAATCACCGACAAATAAGTTGAAATAGCAGATAAATAAATCAAGAGGTAGAAGACTAAATAATTAAATTTATATTCTTAGATAGAGGATTAAAAGTATAGATAAATAAATATGTAATTATATAGCTAAACCAAGAAATAAATAAGATTACAAAAAACGGAAACCAACCAAAAAAAAACCTTAAAAAAACAGGGCAAAACAAAAAATAAAAAAAGACCGAAAAAAAGAAAAGAAAAGAAAGATGTAGCCGTCAATAGGATTATTGATCAATTAGCATATCAATCATTAAACCGCAACAGAGCAAGTCCGATCTAAGCTAACATTTGATACAAAGAATCTTCGAGATACTAAAGCTGGCAGGAGAACAAAAATTCGTTGAAACTCATATCATTACGAGAATGACCTTAATATTGACTGAGTGGGTGCAGTAGTCAATTGAGGTTAACACACCTTCGGCGATTTCCGCCAAAGCATGTTTTTTCCTTTCCCACGACCCACAGAACCGGATTATTTTATAACAACTCTCATTGCATGCATCACGGTGATTGATTGTTTTCGGAAGCAATATCTTCGGTTGACTAATCCAGGCAAATCTCATTCAAGAAAATCCTGAAACGTCATGGATAGGACTATTCCCTGCATTCGCACCGGAAAGACTAGGAACAAAACATGTACAAATAAGGAAATAGTTCACACAGGTGAACTGCAAGTGACGAAATTGCCTGTAGTTGCAAAAGCTTCTTTGCTAAATTTGTGATGCTCGCTTCGCACTGACGCGGCTTAGAGTAAACTCCACTCGATATAGCCATTTCGGCTGAATTTTTGTTTGATTATGGAGAATTTATTTACTTAAGTACTTAACAAATGAAAGAAGAAAATCGCTTTAAGCGGGAAATGGTGTGAGGCACTTGTCCAAAGGCAGAGGAAGTCATAAAACTCTATTTGCACAACTTTGAAAACAGGCGATTTGTTATATTTTCACGCCTTTCCTATTCAAGCGGAATTTGCTCTCTCAAGAATCAAATGGGTAAAGTTCAAGAGACGTTAGAACAATTTCAATTACTTCACGATCTTTACAAAAAGTACCACCTTATACCTCTCAAATGTGAAAAAAATATTACGACTTCTAAATTAAATTAAAGTGACCTGAGATGCCCCAAGAACTCTACTACAAAAAATTACCTACGTGACTGGTACACTAGCAGCGGTCCATAACAAGGTTTCTAAAAATAAATGGAGATTATTTTCAATCCTCCTTGAGCAATTAGGTTCTCTATCTGTGAGAGAACCTTCTAGCGCCGGAACAGTAAGCTGTTTTGTTCTGCAGATGCCCAGCTAATTAGTAATAAATACAAGGAAGAGCCGTTAAATAAAACCGACATCAAGATCATTGTTTCATGATCATTATTTTTATCATTAATATCATGATAACAACTGTATTTTCGTGCTTTCATATCTTTATTTGGTGCCTGGGATTTCGGGGAACATTCGGAAACTAAGTAACACTCTCAAGGGATGATTTGACAACTAGGAACATGATCCATGCTCTTGCGGTGGTATTTGTCAGGCGTAACCACGCAGAAACAGGTGCCATTAGATATCAACTTGAAAGCTCTCTGGATGACTTCGCTTCATTATGTTTGTCCCTTTCGTGCGTAGATTCACGTCATGTTTCATGAAATCTGTCTTTTCTAAACGGTTATAGTACGAAATGCTTGTTAACTGAGTTAAGTCTGGCTGGACGAAAAAATTTTTGGCTCTCGTGACGCAAGGACCTGGGTGCGTTCGGTTCGTATTTCATGACCTCGAGACAATTCCTTTTCCGTCCGGCCCTCCAATTTAGTCAATAAGTTAACAGAATGAGTCTAAACACCGGGTAAACTGGTTTGTTGAATTATGGCTGTCAGATGTTCTGCTATCAACCAAACAGATAATTACTCGGAATTCGAAGTAGGCAATCATACGACTATTTTACATGATGAACATATTAGCAATTTGTACTAACGACAAAACTATCCTATTAACATTTCATGACCTTCCCTAATTGTGGATGAGGCTTTCCCTAGGCCTTCCTTCTTTTTCCATGTAAAAAATTGACTAACAAAGAGCCCTACAAACTTCAAACGGATTTGAGGAAGGTTCGCTTGCATCGATCCGGAATGTCAAAGTATCTGCTCCAACAATAATTAAACGAAAAAAACACAATGCGTTTGACCTTACTTCATCCTTTCACAACTTGATAAGTAGAACGGTCGTTTCGGTTATTTTAGCGACCAAAATGTTTCTAGGAGTTACCGCCAGAACATGTTATGTTTTAATGAGGATTTACGAAAGGAGAACAGTGGAAGGCCTATGGAAGGAAAAAAAATTAAAGAACTTTCCTTCTTGAGATTCGGACGCAATATTCCTCGCAAAGTTTTTGAGAAGGGACCTCTAACAGAATAAAAGCTATGAAAATTGACATTTTTACTGTATCAGTAATAATGCACAACAACAACAAAAAATTAGGAGATTTAAGAATGAACTTACACGATCATTTAATCTCAATCCATTTAGCAATAAGTATATTAACAACTGTGGAATGTTGGACCTCTGGGGGCCTTTCCGCCGATTTCTGCACTGAGGTGAATTAGCTATTTTGTCTCCACTAAACAACAAATAACACAGTAGTGTACACCAAATAAGTTTATTTAGGGAAGCCTGCCGAGAACCAACCCGAGGCATATATAGCCCGGGGAATGCATACATACATATCTTCGCAACTGATATACCATGTACAATCCTGATATACAGTCAATTCCTTAGACATTAAAAAAAAAGGTATACATTACTAACATGCAAACTTCACCAAGTCTGGATTAACAGAGATGGGCAACCGCTTACAAGGACATAACTACGGTTATACAGAGGCCAGAAAAAACCTGCCAGAAAAAACCCCTTTGGGGAAAAACATGACAGGAAATCTGGGTAGGAACCATGGCCCAAACTCAGAGCAGTTGGCAGCCCATCCTACGAGGCTTCACAGCTAAAGAAAATATGTTTTCAAACTAAAATAAATTTGTCATCAGCCAGAGGTGAACGGTTGGTTCTGAGGCCTAGATGGACATCACGTGCTATACTTTCCCTTATATACCACTGCATCATTACCCATGATGCTCGGGCCAAGGCCCAGGCCTTGTCGTATCTCGTGCCGACAAAATATCTATTTCTGCCTTATTCGCAGACTCATTCGTCAGAAATACCATATTTTGTCTCCACTAAACAACAAATAACACAGTAGTGTACACCAAATAAGTTTATTTAGGGAAGCCTGCCGAGAACCAACCCGAGGCATATATAGACTGACAAAGAATTGGGCAAGACGCACGAGGCTAAGTGATATAATACCACCAAAAACACGAAAACGCCTTCAGAGCCCAAGAAAACGCGATACTTCGAGTCATTGTTCAAAATTATCGTCCACGTATGTGTCTTTGGCTTGTACCGATTTCCAAAAACCATGTCGTTGGAAAACTCTGTCGTTTACTCTATTACTTGCTATCGTAATGGCTCACCCAGATCTTAGAGAATGCAAACCCAACTTGGACGGTTCAACTCCGAGACTTTGCAGGTCCCAGCGAAAAGCCCCTCTAATTGTAGAGTAACTAATGGGCTTATCAGGGGCAACAAGCTTGCAAGAGCCCTTCCCTTTAGAAATAGGCTTGAAATAAAATCTTTGGAATCAGGGTGTATCTTAAACATAACTAAACACCTCTTAAGCAACTCAACGGGGCATACAGAACTAGACAATTATAACATAACGACTTCGTCGCCTTTCCGGAGCTGGACATTCTTGCTTTTCAAAACCTTAATAATCATGAAGCCTTTTTTAAGGGAAATATCACTTCTTATTCTAGACACATCGTTAAACCATAACAGTCCCATCAGTCCCATTTGCTTTGGAAGAGAGCACAGTCGTCTTCGGTCGATCTTTCAGCCCCTCAAGCAAGTTGTCAAGCGGTCCGTCCCGGAATGCCCTAAATCCCGAATGAAAAATATCTAAACGAGAGATAAAATAAGGCAAAGTGAGGAGTACAATCCAACAAGAAATAACTAAAGAAATAGTCAAATAAAAATAGAATAACCGGGAATAATCAAACTCCAACAGAGAATACATAGATAAATGGAATCTGCAAAGTGGACCACAAATGGGTCCCTTTAATTTCAAACAATGCTGAATAAATTCGTGACACAAACTCGTGTCATAACGCAATACGCAATATTGACGAGGAATTCTATGATTTAAGTCACTTCAAGCCTGAGTAAGTGCCAAACAACCCATAAGCTAAGTACAAAGGACTTAGAGCAATTACGCTGGGATTGACTGAAACAAAATCACATTTGCACCCAGAAGAGAAAACTTCCGCGGTGAATACAAAAGCCCGCCGGGCTAATTACAACGATCACAGTCTTTACTGAACTTCGTACAGAAGCCTACGCCTACAAATGGGTCCCTTTAACTTCAAACAATGCTGAATAAATTCGTGACACAAACTCGTGTCATAACGCAATACGCAATATTGACGAGGAATTCTATGATTTAAGTCACTTCAAGCCTGAGTAAGTGCCAAACAACCCATAAGCTAAGTACAAAGGACTTAGAGCAATTACGCTGGGATTGACTGAAACAAAATCACATTTGCACCCAGAAGAGAAAACTTCCGCGGTAAATACAAAAGCCTGCCGGGCTAATTACAACGATCACAGTCTTTAATGAACTTCGTACAGAAGCCTACGCCTACAAATGGGTCCCTTTAATTTCAAACAATGCTGAATAAATTCTTGACACAAACTCGTGTCATAACGCAATACGCAATATTGACGAGGAATTCTATGATTTAAGTCACTTCAAGCCTGAGTAAATGCCAAACAACCCATAAGCTAAGTACAAAGGACTTAGAGCAATTACGCTGGGATTGACTGAAACAAAATCACATTTGCACCCAGAAGAGAAAACTTCCGCGGTGAATACAAAAAGCCCGCCGGGCTAATTACAACGATCACAGTCTATACTGAACTTCGTACAGAAGCCTACGCAAGCACAGGGAGGTCTGGGGCGGCGAAATCAATTCGAAGGGCTATAGCATCAAAGTCCAGGGGTCTGGAACCGAAAAGCGAGTTTCGGGCTTTCCCTCTGATAAGGAGACCTGGGAACTTGGGTAAAAACACCCAGTCAATTACGAAACTGTTCCGTTGCACACCGTCTCTACAAAATAAAGTCCATAAGCAAGAGGACTTCCACAAGGGGAGGATAACCGCTCCTCTCGCCTTACACAATTCCATGTGCTTTACCACTCTAATTAATAGGCACACTGGAGGACAAATCCAATCATTATCGTGCCCCCGATCTTGGGAGAAGGCATCTACTACTATACATCCGGTCTGAAAAAATCTCAGAGTTAAATCTTGGTACCTTAGCGTTATAGGGACAAGCAAATCTGTCAACGGTGTGCGACCCCCAAAATAGGTTAATTATTTGAAAGATAGCTTCGTTAATGGTATAGTCATCATAATCGGTTAAATTGCTTATTGCATCAGCCTTAGCGTTAAGCTCCCAAGGGATCCACTTAACCTCAAGTGATGTGTGAAACTCAAGACATATTTGGATAACTAGGAGGGCCAATTGGTGCATGTCAGCTACCCTACTACTGTTTTGAAGAATAGATTCGACGTTCTGGTTATCGGAATACCAAATAACCTTAACACCAGAAAGATGACTCGCGAAAGCTTCCAAGGCGAGGCAAACAGCTTTGAGTTCTCTCCATGTAGAACTTTAGGCACGCACTACAGGTGACCAGTTCTGATAAAATACTAAATTTGATTCTTTTACGAAAGCACCACAAGCCGAATTGGGGGCATCTGAAAAGGTGACCCTGACCGGAAGGGACTGGACCGACGAACAAACCTTGCTATTGAAGAATCCCAAGTTGTTCTTCCAGAAACTGATTTCTGAAAGAGAGTCGTCTGAGAGAAAAACTTCGCTTTCCCGAGAGCGCGCCGAATTCACGACCAAGAAAAGAAATCTAGTCATAATACGGGCGAAGGAACCCACACAGGGAGAGAGGGAAATTATTTGACCTGTTACAATGGTTACTCCCTTCACGTGCACTTTCAGGGAGGTTGACAAGACAGTAGCTCAACAAGGCCAGCGTTTAACTTTTCAATACGTTCGTCGGTTGCTTGTATAGTCCCATCAATAGTGTCGAGAATCACACCCAACCAGGTGATAACTAGGAGAGGCTCCCAAAGGGACTTTTCCTCATTAGGAACAAATCCAGACTTGAGCAAATCTGAATGGACGACTACACTGTTAACTTTAGCAGAAACAAAATCTGTTCCCCCTCCTAAACCATCGTCGAGGAAATGAGCTATCGGGATGCCCTGGCTCCTCCACGATTTCTGTAATGGCTTAAAAATCGATGTGAAAACATACAGGGCTGAAGAAAACCCGAAAGGAAGCACAGAGGCTCTATGAGCTCTGAAAATTTTCAGAACTGAAAATATCTTGAAACCCCGTTCCCAAAATCCCAAGAAAAAACGAGAAATTTTCTGTGGTCTGGGAAAATTTCAATGTGGTGATAACCAGACTGAAGGTCAAATTTAAACAAGTAATAATTACGATCAAAACAACTGCCTAACGCCGCCCAGATCTTCACATTTGAACTTCTGTTCGTATATTAACTGGTTGACATGTCAAAGATTCAAAACGAGCCTTTGCTTTCCCGAACTACGGGTAGAAACTGAAAGTGGGTTAATGATATCGGGCTTACAAGCAAGTTATGCAATTAGGTCCAAGCAAAGTAAATCGCTGACAGCTTGCGAAACAAAAATCACTATTCTCACGAGCAGAAGTATTGTCTCTCTTAACAAAAGGTGTTTGAAGTTGAAGGAAGGGAATTTTGTAACCCTGCATAATAACATTTAGGACAAATTGCGAAACTTCCAAAGTACGTCAAAAATCCAGAAATTTTCTAAGCCCTCCACGCACAGAAGAATAGGTCAAATCAACTGCAAGAGAGCCTGAATCCGAAGGAATCTAACAAGAAAGAATCAGCACAAGCGGCAACGCTAGGATCCGAGTCAATGGCACTGCCTAATTCCGATTGCGAAGGCAAACTACTAGCTTCGATATTAATAAAGGAAAGAACTACACCTGAGTTGTAGCGCTCCTCTAGTCACTTTGTTTTTCTTAAGAGACTCGTTGAATTTGAGTCGCTTGGTCTCCTTCATCTGACTTTCCGCCGATTCTTCGTTCGACCGTTTGATCTGAGAAACGGTCTGCTCCAAGAGGCCACTAAATTTGTCATCAGCCAGAGGTGAACGGTTGGTTCTGAGGCCTAGATGGACATCACGTGCTATACTTTCCCTTATATACCACTGCATCATTACCCATGATGCTCGGGCCTAAGGCCCAGGCCTTGTCGTATCTCGTGCCGACAAAATATCTATTTCTGCCTTATTCGCAGACTCATTCGTCAGAAATACCATTTCTGTTGGATAAATCTCACACGGCCAATAAAAAGCAAACCGCTCTAAAAAGGAAGGCAAACCGGAACTCGCCGTCAATCAAATGAAGTTCACTTGTGGCTTGCTCAGATTAAGCTATGGGCAGAGAATGTTGTATGGAGACTGCTTTTCTATTGCAGGTATAGGTGCCATAAAGTCCTGACAAACTCACCTGACATCGCTCTGCTTAACCTAGAACCAGAAGTGGAAAATGACCAATGCAATATACGGTCATTCAATAGCAAATTGATTCTTCAGTTTTTTTGAGTTGCTAATTTTAAAAAGTAAGTATAAATTGTCAATTTTATTGCATTTATCTAAAAGCTTTGGTTGTGATAACTATTTCCAAAAAAAGTCAGCTGCTACGATGGTCTAAATTGGATAACTATCTGAACAAGCTGTCTAAATGTCTCCTCAATGGGACTTATAATGAAGCAAATATGGTCTCAAAATAGTAAGCATTACTCCCTTTTTTTTATCAAAAAATCTCAGGTCTCTTTGTTCTCCCGCCATTATTCTCTATGACATCGCCAAGGCGCTCTCAAATCCTTGAGATCAACTAATTGTCTAATGAATTCGGATCATTTATTTGAATTGAAGACTAGCAAACTGTCAGAGAACCGTATGTGCTGACGACTGTGCTCACTTTTTTGTAAAAAGACATCTTAAAGGCGTAATTATTTTCGAAGACTACCTATGCTTCGATAGAAATTCACATATATGATTTTCAAGTATTCACAGTCATTTATTCATCACTTCAAGCGTATATTACGAACCAAAATAATGACCAGCTACTAGTTGGCTTCTTAGTTCAGTCGGTAGAGCGCTGCACCGGTATCGCAGAGGTCATGAGTTCAAATCCCGTTCAAGTCTAAATTTTTTTCAGGCCTTATTTTCACCACTGCTTAAGTAGTGTATATTACTGCGAAGATCGCTTTAGGTTACTGTCCCTATTAGGGGGATCCGTATCGCTGACAAACATTGAGGTTCAAACTTTCCTAGAAGGGGAAGAAAACCAATATACTAAACTAAAAACGTTTTGTATTCAGTGAC
Organism: Pocillopora verrucosa; assembly: GCF_036669915.1. Lineage (NCBI taxonomy): Eukaryota > Metazoa > Cnidaria > Anthozoa > Scleractinia > Pocilloporidae > Pocillopora > Pocillopora verrucosa. The sequence continues at coordinate 15,691,836 of NC_089325.1, forward strand.
TTTGGTGTTAGCATTTCTCTTGGCTGAGAATGAAAATTGCCAACTGGAAGGTTTGCCACTGGCCGATTTTGGCCGTGTACCTGAAAGACTTCTTCTGTCGGTAAGGACAAAGTCAATAAATGAGAATTCTGTATGTTAAAAATTACGCCCATTGTTGTTTTTGTAATCATGATTCAACGTATTTTTCCATCTTAAGAGTTAGCGCCAACGCACTCTACGATTCTTATTCGGGGATTGTCGATTCATTTGTTTTCATTCATTAATGAAGTCGGTTTTTCCTCTCAGTAAAGGCTATTTTGTTTATATGATAAACAAAATAATACATGGTTGCTTGTAGATATGGAGTTTCTCTTCTCGTGTTCAACTCGACATCCCACGAGTGAGCGCAATCGAGTAAAACACTCGAAGACTAATTCCATATGTACGCGCGCCCATGTATTATTTGCTATTTAACTGAAAGCGATAGTGAGATGGGAAAAAGCCCTTTCTCCTTTCCACACATCCGTCGTTTTTGTCGTCTCCGCTTACCATGCTCTGACACATGCAAAGCATAGTTGCATTCCATGGATACACAAGCACTTTCTTGTTACAGTCTCAGGTGCACCCTCGTATTACTTGCATATAGCGTTTGCAGTTCAGTTGTATCGTTTTTTACAGCTGTTGAACTTTAGTGGTCCCTCTTACCAAAAGAATTCCACTGCCATAGTGACACCTGATGATTAGCAATCGACAGCTTTCACCATGGTTTGATAGCTGTTGGTAAACCTTTTTTCTAACATACTTTAATCTTTAACGAGAAATGAGACTCCGCTTTTGTACGAAATACAAGATAAACCTGAACCTCATAAAAAGATTCACACAAAACTACTTGATGAAGAAGTATGCTCTCAAGGAAGAAACAAAAACTACAAAGAGCGAACTGAACTAAAGTAAAAAGCATACGGTAGCGGTGTTTCTATCCACCAATACTTTGACCTTAACACAGTGCAAAAAAATGATGCCTAAATCTGTGCTTATAGAGCCAAGATAAGAAACGGGATAAGCGCGGGAAAGGTTAATAAAAAATCTACTATTGTGGCTACTTCTAGCAGTTTTTTCCCATCGCATTCCCGTGGTGAAACTCATAAATTTTTATCAGTCTCTTTCAATGTGTGGCCTGAGAAACAGCTTTTAAGTTCACTCTGATCCATTGATTTTTATCGCTCTAAAAAAAACCACGTCGGTAAACCACAAGCTTCTTTTGTTTATCTTACACGCGATTGTAATCATAAATTTGTGTTATCAGCTGTCGTTCTTTATATTCAAAAACGCTCAAAACTTTAATTTTAATTGTAAAAATTTCCCTTTTGTTCTACAAAGCAAACAGTTTAATAGACCTGGCGTTACTGTCATACAAGCTTGCAAGAAAATTCATTACGTTCCACAGCGTTTGATTAATGGGCATTTTCAAACATTTTAGCCTATTGAGATAAAATAACCGGGGACAAATGTTCAAATGCTAGTAAAGAGTAAGCTCTCTCTAAACAAGTACCTTTCCCAATTTACGGCCGTGCGTTGTTGTCCCCACAATGAAAAGCTGTCGGCAAATAGGCTTGTCAGCACACAAGAAAAGGTCTTATCCAAACAGGTATTTATCATTTCCTAAGCAAATGCACTTCTTAAAAAGTATTTCGCTTTTTTGAAAGCGAGGAATACTCGCTGACTAAAAAAATCAAGAAAAACCTCTCAAAGAAGAATTTCTCCAAGAAATGTACGAGTTGCTTCATAACGCCAGATTTTTGAGCAACAAATCCCATCTGATTACAAACTGGCATGTCAGTATTTAGACAAGATGTTTCCTCAAGGAAAAACATGTCAAATTTGTCCATCTTCACTACAATGAAAACATGTCATTTAAGGGAAACTTGTTAAGGAATACGCGCTAGTTCAAATGCTGTTTAGTCTTCTATGTACTACTTCTCTCGGCTAAAGTTAGCCCTGGGAGAATCACGAATTCCTTGCAACGCCGCCTGGTTTCTATGAAAATATTGTAAAGGTCAGCGATTAGCATAACATTTCTATCTCTAATGGAAACATTTTTCAATAATTATACAGGACATGGGAATCTAACAACATCCCTCTTGATAAGAAAATCATTCCAAACAATCTGTCTCTCTTAAATTATTTTATAGAGAGAAACCATTTCCACTCCTTACTGTTCTTGTATACTACTCGTTCAAGTGGAGTGTTACGTTTACTTTAAAGTTTATCTTAAATCTCACCTGTCTTTAGTCCGGCTACACATGTTAAAGCCGCCTACATTGGATTCCATAAACTATTGTTCCAACGTTGCGCAACAGATTTGTCTATGGACAATTTTTTCCAAAGCTGACCGTCGGCCAATTTAACTTATGTTTGGCTTCCAGCTTCATTGTGTTGCATAAGCTTGTGTCTTCAGTCAAACGGAGGCAAACCTTCAAAAGAGAATTTTTTTATCAAACTCTAACAAAATATTGAATATAGGGCCTAGTTATTACTGGTATGAATGGAACAAAGAATTACAGTGTGCAAGACTGCTTTGGGGAACCAAGCACAGTGACCACTGCTTTCAAAGCTCTGGCCTATGTTTGCATTTTCGTTGTATCTTTGGTCGGAAATGGCGGCATCCTTTTGGCTATTTACAAGAACAAACAGCTGAGGAGATCTATAAACTACTTTGTCTTTAATATGGCTGTGTCTGATATATTAAATCCGTTGACAATCCTGCCAGTAACATTCGTTGAGATTGTCTCAGGATCTGATACTTGGAAAGTTGACGACCCGTGGTTGTTAGGAAACTTCCTTTGCAAACTTTCCTTCTTTCTCCCCGATGTTTCTGTTGCAGTATCAATTGAAAGCCTGCTGTTGATATCGCTGGACAGACTTATCGCTGTTGCCTTTCCGCTTAGGACAAGATATCTTTCACCGAAAGTTCATCTAATGAGTATCCTCTGTGCATGGATCATCGCCATCGCAGTTCATGCACCTTATTTTTACACTTTCAGGCTACAGCTTTACGAAAACAAAACTTACTGTGTCGCCAATTGGGGACCAACCTTTAATCATGTGGAAACACACAAACGATTTGTCACAGCAACGTTTATTACTTTTGTGTTAGTGCCAATCTGTGTCCTGGTGATCGTGTACAGTGTAATAGCTTGGAACTTGTGCCAAGAGCGAAAGAAAATGGAGCAAGAGTCGAGTAATCATCAAAAGAAACTTGGCAAACAAAGCAAAAAAATTGTTTGTAGCTCTGTAGCTATTGTAGCAGCTTTCGCTTTCTGCATGATTCCACAGCTTGTTTTTATCTTTACACGCATATTTGTTTGGAATTGGGAAGTGCCGCCGAATTGCGCTTTTCGCACAACGATCCCGTTCATTGCCTCTTTCATGTTGCACGCATGGAGTGCTGTTAATCCTTGCATTTGCTTTATATTCATTAAGACCTATCGAGACACTCTGAAGAAATTGCTCTGCTCTCTGTGGTCAACTGTAAATCATACACAGACTTTGGATCTATCGATGAATCCCGCTACGTTAGCACTAAGGATTCAAAAATGTCGTTCTACGCAAGTCTGATGCCCAAATTAAACTGGCTGATTGTGACCCTTGGCTGCGTAAGTAGTTGTTAAAATCAATGTTGACGACGATGCACCGATATGTTTGTTTAGTTATTTTTCAGCAGTCCCCAAAATTAAACTTTGATGGGCTGATATTTTTAAATAGAGATTATTTTTGTGGAAATAAATGGGTAAGTACCCATGTTCCCTTCTTCTTTGAATTTGGTTTTAAATTGCGCGACGTTCATGGAAATTTGCGCAAAAAGTAATCTGCATGCCTGAAGACGATATCCGTAAACCATACTGATTTTATTTTAATTATATTTTAAACTGTATATTTAAATTCAATGCTACATTGAAGTGATCAATATACTCACGAGAGTCCAAAGAAACAATCGTTTGCGGTTTATATGAAGAAATATCAAAAAGAAATCCTGGATCGGTTTTACCCACATAAATGAAGTGTTTGGCTGAAAAGCTACTAATTTACCTCGTGTTGTGATATGTGTCAATGAACTTCTTAGTCCATTCCCATTTCATTAACAAATCCTATTTTCATTTTTCAGAGGGTGTAAGTTTTAGAAGAAACTGTGGTTCGGCATCAGTGGCCATGGGAGTATTACGAGTCAAGAGAATAATCTCTTGTGCAGGTTAATTTAATTTCATTAACTGAATTGATAAGGAAAATTGGATACTATGATTAGTTTCACACTGAGTTCACCTAAATTTTAGGTGGTGTTAACTATCAAACCCAGAGGAGATGCTGGATGCACTTCTGTTAGGGTAACATTCGTTTCCCATCCATATTTCAGACTATGAGGTGTCGGGGAAAAATTGGTTGATGAAATTTGAGGTGTTTTAAAATTGTATCGGTAAAAAAAGTCAATTTTGTTGTTCCTGTTTAGGGAGGCTCCATAGGGTTTTTTTGACCGCACGATATCTGGGTGGGCACATAGCACGGGCCATATAGGTGTCAACATAGAAAACAAACATGGCCGCTCGATACGATCGCACGATTGTCATCTGAAAAGATGTGTTAGAAACAGTTTGTGATGGAATCTAGGGTTTTCAGCAAATGCACCCGTAATATTCATTGACCCTCTAAGCCTGAAAAAGAGGTCAACCGAAAAGAAAACACCGTGGGAAAGATATCGCACAGTCTACGAAAGTCTACGCATACTCACATACCGACCTTGGGGAAGTTAATATTTTGCGACAAAGAAAATAGGGATCTTTCGAGTAAGATTTATCACATTTCCTTCGGTGGAATTTCCTAAGATTTGCTGGACCGTTAAACATATTTGTGGCCTTCCTAGTGCCTCTACATGTTGATAAAAAAAAATCCATGTGATCAAATTTGAGATATAGGAAGAAAACACAAAGTAAGCCTTACTTTATATATTTATTTTTTTGCTTTTAATTGATCTGCACAAACTGTGAAAATTATGAGAGATTTCATCGAAGCAAATAGAGGAAAATCAAACGTAAAGCCAAATTATCTTTGGCGAGCGCCTCCCTTCTTGGAGCCTTAGCTTAATAGCGTAAATCATTTTGATAATATTTGCCAAAGTAAACGATGGTCCGAAGGTTGCTCGTTGCCTTTCGATGGCTCTTAGTGACCTTGAAAAGTGAAAACATAAAAATAAAATAAAAAATAAAAAAAAACTGGCGCACGCGCCAACATTGAGCCAAAGTCCCATGGAGCTTCCTTAAGGGAGCACCAAACAGAACATAGCTTGACTAAAGCTCGATACCAGTAACTTAGAGCGAACATCATGCAATTACGATTTTTTTCTAGGAATTACGCATATATCGTTTCTGCTCACCTCCCGACTTTTTCCTTTTTTATGGTGGATCCTTGCCAGCAATAGAAAATCCGAGCATTATCAAAGTAATAAGGAGTTGTATTGCGTCCTCTAGAGCAAACAATCAACTACAAAAATGAAGCGCCTGGATATCTGCTCTCAGCCGCTTGTAAATTGAAACAAAAATAACTTATGAATAAGACATTTATAGATTGATTTTCTTCAGGGTTTTTGGAGTTAAATGGAAAAGTAGAATAAATATATGTCGTTTGCCGTTTTCCAAAAAGGTGATGAGGAAACTTATTTGAGAAATTCGAATACCGCGTGGGACTGATTAACCTACGGGTATTAATTTGCGAGATAATGTGTTTAAACAAAGTTGTTGTCGGAAAGAGGAGACAGGAAGTTAGTATTAAACGGACGCATCACACGGTAGACATAGGAGGTACAATGGCTGATATCAGATATTTCAAGAAAGCAAATTCAAAGTTAACATTTGTGTGTAGGATGTAGAAAAGTGATATATAAAAAAAACATACAAGACATAGTATCTGTTTGAGCTCGACTTCCTATATTTAGAAAAGAAAAAAAATTATGGTAAAAAGTAATGAGGTTTCACCAAAGTAAGCCTTTTACGAAGGCATGAGTTGTAAGCAGTTTTCAACAAGCCCTTCAACTCAATATTTTTATCCGTATCTCAGGATTCCCACTCAAATGTTGTCATTAGGCGAACTCAAACATTTTGGCTCAAGTGCAAGAGTCTTCTTGTACGTTTCATAAGGAAACATCTGTCTCCCTAATGGAAAAGTTAAGTTAACAGGTGACTCACTACTGAATAATTTTTTGGACGCTTCAACATGCCTAATTGAGAAAAAGATCTGACCTACGAAAAAAGTGACAGGCAAGATGTATAGTTCAACGTTATTTACGCTTTAGTTCTTCTGTTGAATAAAAATTTCAGTTAATGAAATTGAACGTCATTAACCTTAGTGGACAATTTATATTTTTAAAAAACATATTTTGTGCTCTTCCATGTTTGCGTTACTTTAAGTCCTCCATAAAGTATACTTCCTCTTTCTAACATTTATTGGTAACTGAACCACTTTTAAAGCAAAAGTGAACCAACCAGCTAAGACAGGTTGTAAAGTTTTTCCATCAGTAAAGCAGATAGATCGTATGGAAGTACCTCTCGTTAAACTCTTGTGTAAGAGACTCTTTTCATTTGAGTACCGGATACGTTTCACTTTAAGGATTTGTTTTTAAGGCCACAACCATGCTGGATAAATTTTAAACTTTGCTTGGAAAAAACAAATATCTATTTGTAGCAAATCAATAAAGCTTGAATAACATCATATTGCTGTCAAATTGCTCACGCTCCTGATGAGTTGCTCTCTATTACGGAAAACGACCTGTGTTAGACATTTGCAGGGAATCGTCACGTAACTAGGCATTTTCGCTCAATTCAACTGAAAACATAAAAGAACTGGCAGGATAGGTGCTTAGTGAGGCACAAATATATGATTGTTTGCTTTAAATGAGCCTGAGTGACTATGTCGCATCGAGCTCTTGTTCAGGGTCTCTAGGGAAAGGAAACGAGCGGAAGCTTTTGAAATAATTCAAGTGGACATCTTAGCAAGAACTGCGGCAAACTAGGACTCTAGTACATTTTAAGCGGAGAATTTACTTTCGCCTTAAGGTTTTGAACTTGCATTTTGAAGGCGTGATGTGCTTGCTTCTATTCTCATTTATCTGCCTTCCTAAGTTCCGCAATGAGAAAATGAGACTTGTACCAATAAGTAAGTTGATATTTGAAATCTTATATGAAAAATATGCTCTTAACTAAAAGGCTATTTTCCCCACTTTCAACCAGGAAAACAGATTTGTAACTTAAAGCCTGCCAGGTTCTTCTCTACAGTACAAAAAGCGTGAAATAAATGGGTTGAAGAGATCATCGAGTCAAGCACAAATTATGGAAGACACAAAGCCTTTAAAAGCAAACCTAATATTCGTTTTTCAGACCACTTTTTCAGCGCAGGCGGTAAAGCACGGTTTAAAGTTCGTCATATCGAGTTCAACTGAACACAAGGATAATCGATCTTTGATCATACAAAACCCCTCGCTTAACGATGATTGGAAATTCAAGCTGGGGACAACTAATCAAAAACTTTTCATCCGACGCGGAACATGCAGCAGCTCAAAGCACCACTGACCAAGATTGCGTTCCAAGAAATGGCCAGGCCGAAAAAGCTTGGAAAGCCATAGCTTACTCCTTGATTCTCGTGGTTTCCTTCGTCGGGAATGTCCTGGTTTTATTAATCTTCTACAAAAACAGACAGCTGCGAAGGTCACCCATCAACTTCTTCGTCTTTAACATGGCCTTTTCCGATCTATTTAACCCTTTCACCATCATGCCTATCACAGTCGTTCAGATAATCTCAGGATCTGACTCCTGGAAAGTTTCCAATCCATGGCTACTCGGAAATATTTTGTGCAAACTTTGCTACTTTCTTCCAGATGTTTCGTTAATAGTCTCTATCCAGACCCTTCTATTGATCTCATTTGACAGGCTCTTAGCTGTGGTCTTTCCGTTTAAAGCCAGTCTCATCTCCCCAAAGGTACGATTGACTGCTATCTCGTGCACATGGCTTATCGCGTCTGCTCTTCATGCACCTTATTTTTACACTTTTCAATTGTTCTCCGACCAAAACGAAGCATATTGCAAGCAGCTTTGGGAACCTACAATCGCAGATCACCTAGAGACACACAAGAAGTTTGTCACAGCAACATATATCATTTTCTTTTTAGTGCCTTTCTGCCTCTTGGTCTTTGTGTACGGCATCATCGCGTGGACTTTAAGTAATAACAACAAAAGGAGACAAAGAGAATTATCTTGCATACAACGCCAACGGGATCAGAAGCTCCGTAAAACTATCCGAATGTCAGCAGCTATAATAATTGCTTTTTTTATTTGCACGACCCCACTTTTTGTTTACATGTTCACCATGATTTTTATTTGGAACTGGACTGACGACCTGCAAGCGTGCTCATTTCACACGTGGATTCCATTCTTTTCTTTCTTTATGGTTCATGCTTGGAGTGCTGTAAATCCATGCATTTGTTTAATTTGTATTAACGTCTATCGGAGCAGCCTTGTGCGAATTTTACCATTTAGCTCCAATGTCGTCCATGTAACTGCTACTCGATAAGTAATGTTATGTTCCTGAGAACGCTGAATCGAGTAAAACATCTTCTCTATTTTCTAAGCGTTAATCCCAACAAAATTAATATCATACATTAAAAACCGATGTTAATAAACAAAAATATCATGGAGTAAAGATAGAAAAAATAGAATAAAGGTAAGATAAAGGAAATAGAGAAAAATTTTTCGCAGTTATCAGAACGTTGATCCTAACAAAATTAAGTTTACACTTAAAAAAAAACAGATATCCGTAAACGAAAATATAAACAACCGAAAGAATAGACTAAATTTGCTGTTAAACATCATTAACATACGAAGAACTCAACAACGACCAGTTGTATTTGAGTAGAATACAAAGAGCTATCTTTTCAATAACAGTGTACACGACATCTTATCGAAGATAAAGTGGAAATCTTTACGTTCTTAATTGACGTTTGTAGAGTTTGTTTTTGTTTCCTATAAATTGGACTTGTAGTCTTCGAAAGGCTTTTTAGCGAAGACAAGAAAATACTACTGCGCAACATCCTCTCTTTATTTTAAACTCTGCTTTTTATTTTTCTAACAAATTAGCCCCAGAAACTAAGCCCCTTTAAGCATAGTCCCGTTTTATTGTTTCACTTGATCATAGTGTGGCCCGTTTGAGGTAAGGAGACTTGCAATAAAAATCACCAGTTTATTATTATTAAAACTGTAGACTTGTTACCTTTAGGGCTATATGTGCTGAGACAGTTTACTTTGTACGGCTAGAGAGCATGTGTAGCAGTACACCGACGCTATTAAAATATCATTATTCTATCAATTTGAAGTTTGCGTTTTTACAAACATGGAAAGCTATGTAACCCAAAAGCTTGCATATAACGTAATTACAGGAATAAGGCCTTTTGCATAAATCTCTGATTTATTTCTTTATTATCCTGAGTATTAAGTGTTGCGTGATTGCTACGAGGCAACATTAACTTAGCGTCATGATGTAACGGTGGTTGCCATACGCCGTGTTTATGATTAAATCTTGTGGATGTTATGATAATATCCACAAGATTTAATCATAGTCTGTAGGTATCTGATATGTGTAATATTCACAGTTTCTAGGCAATAAAAACTTTGAAACAGAAACGAATACCCATTCATCCTATTTTCAACCTTTTTTTTAAACCTAATCTGGACAGAAAATGAAAATAGCTTGAGAGAGAACTTAAAGTCACAAAAAATTATGAAAACAATATGGTGTAATTCATAGCTACGATAACAGAAAGTGACAGAGTAAAAGTTGTCCTTTGAATAGACATTAATTTGTGGCTTGGATTAATATTTTTACCCATTTTATTACTTTGGAATTTAATTGATCCGTTCTAGGGACTTGCGTGTATATGATAATGTTCAAAGCCGAGGAATGAAGGAGGATATTAGTGAGCGTGGTACGCGAGGAGGGAAAACTCGCTGTAAAAATGCGTAAAGTTGGGAAAAGATAACTTTTTGTCAAGCGTAGACTTGTTGGTGTTGTGACAGATAAGTGATTAAACTTCTTAACACACTTAGGAAATAGCATGAGGCGAAGTGAATCTATGAAGGGGTGGAATCCGATTTAGTTAGAGGGAAGGGTAAAATTGTTTTCTTTTACATTATTTCCCATAGGGTGTGCTTATTAGAATGCTGCCGAGGATTAGCTTTACCTAAGAGTATACTTCTGAGAGTGTTGTTTAAAGGGGCTTCATAGGGTTTTTTTGATCGCGCGAGATCTGGACCCGAACATGGCGCGAGCTCTAAAAATATCGCCGAGCAAAACAAATGAGGCGGCTCGATACGATCGCACGATTCTTATCACAAGAGGTGTGTAAAAAATATATCCGCATCATGGACTCTGGGACCCTGGGAATTTGTAGGCCTTTTACGCCTGAAAAAGGCCAACATAACACCCGCGGCGCGTTCGGTTGCTTCGAGAAGACCTCAAAATAATGAAAACAACGGGGGAATTGTTAAGAAAAGGCTACAAAATTTGTTCAGCGAAAACCGAATTACGAAGACGGCTGCGAGGAAAAAGAACAACTTACAAAACGGGCTCTAAGATCTTCTTTATATTTTCCATAGTGCAGCATTTCGATGATGCTTGCAAGGATTCCTCGAAATGAATCGCTTAAAGGTATGTACCTTATTATCTTTCACAGAGCAACAATAGAATACAGGGCCACTGATGTCCAGTAGTGCTTATGTTGGATGTCCAAGAATTTCGCAAGTCTGAAATTAAATGCTTAATGAATACTCGTTGTCCGCGATTCGAAAGTCTATGCATGCTCAGATACCGATCTTGGCGAAGTTCTATTCCATTACGTAATGTTTTGCGACAAAGAAAATAGAGATCTTTCAAGTAAAATTTATCGCGCTTCCCTCTGTGGAATTTCCTGGAGACCTGAAGATTTGCTGGACCGTTAAATATATTTGTGCCCTTCCTGATACCTGTTAATGAAAAAAATTCATAGGAAAAATTTGAGATAGAGGAAGAAAACATAAAATTGCAAATAGCGAGAAAACTACCTTTGTAACCCTCTTCTTTTAAATAATCGGCAAGAGAATTTTCGAAACTTGTGAAAATTTTGAGAGTTTTCGCCGAAGAAAATTGAAGAAAATCAAAAGCAAAGCCAAATTATTACTAGCGAGCGCCTCCCTTCGTGGAGCCTCTGCTTAATCATTAATGACGAAAATAATTTTTTTTAATGTATAATACAGCGAACGATAGTCCGAACCTTGCTAATCGCCTTTGGATGTCTTTTAATGACATAGAAAAGCGAAAACAAAATATTTTCTTGAAAAACAATACGCTGGCGCGCGCGCCAACGTTGAGCAAAAACCCTATGGAACCAGCTCAAGGTTAAACACAACTTGAAGAAATATGTCCATACGTGTGCTGGTGACTGCCAGCCTTCCCGCAACCTTTGTACTGATACATCTGCAAGACTGCCTTACTTTATATTTTAAGTTAAGAGGGGTTATAAACAGCATGAATTCCAAAAAAACATATGTTTACCCACAAAAAGCGTCACCGAACTTTCTGCTTTAGGAACTCCCCGACCGCTACACGGGTGGCACTTGTTCGCGCCCATGCATTGCGCAGCGCGCCAAATCGTAAACTTTCCTTGCATTTTACAAAAAAGAAAAAGTTTCGTCTGTCTCCTGATTATTAATTTTGTGGGTTGTATACTAATAAAGTAATATAGGAGTTAATACCAAACTCTTACCATCGAGAATTACCTAACGAAATTAAATATGCAATTTAGCGGACGGCGCCTATTTACCCTGATAATAGAGTTTAGCAAGAGGACGGGAACGTCATTTCAGAACGGCGCGCGCAGCAAAAATGCCGAGAAAAAACCGGGTCGAGAACACCATCGCGTTGTGTTGAAAAGTGACTTAGCATTCGTTTCAACGAATCGTCCACGTTATATTTGTTCTTGAATATCCTAACCTTGGCTCTTTAGAATCATTATCAGCTTTGAATTTTCGGTTTCACAGACCGCTTGAAGGACAACGAAATTATCTTCTTTGAGAGTGAAACAAGCACAAACCGAGGATAGTTTACTTCAAGTGAGTTGTTAATATGAATCCACATGGGCGATTAAACAGCTAAGTCTCGAGTCTGCAGATTCATCTATCAAATTTTGAAGCCCACTAAAATAATTTTTTTCTATGATTTGTATCGCTGTCATTTCGTCTCGTGCTTCTAGATTTCAGCACTACTCGTTTTTCTTCATAATTTTGTAAAGTATAATTTGGAATTGAAATCGTCGCCGTTTTTTCCCTTGTCTACTGAATATTCTTCTCAATCATGACAGTAAACCTCTTTTGAGCACCACCTTCTTAGAGTTGCAATGCATTTTGAACGGAGTTATCAGAAGTTATGGCGAAAAAATGTAGAGATCAAGCGACCCAACGATGGAGTTGTTTACAATGAGTTCCCGTTTAACCATGAACGAATGAAATGCACTCAAACTAGTCACTGACGAAACGGTTAGACTGAGGAATCAGACTTCGTTCCTGTTTTATTTTGTTTTTGTTTAATTTAACTTTTTTAACGAATAAAGTCGTTCAAGACTGAATCAAATTAATAGATTTAGAAAGCCGTGCCGAAATCAAGTTGATTGTTATTTTCTTTCGTAGATGACTTTCTTGTCTAAGTTTTCACCGGCGCTGATCAAAACTAAAGACATAAAATAGTGTAAACCCGAGCGATTCTCAAATTTTTTTATCTCTGACTTCAATCCGCCGAACACTTTTTAATCAAAGTTAAAAACGACAATAACAACAAATAACGCCGAATAATATAGCAAGTAACCTTCGTGTTGTTTCATTTTGATAAACTTCAACATGAAGCAAGTTTAATTTATTGATGAATTAATTCACGATAAAATTAACAGCACCCGTTCTTAGAGTTTTCATACATGGTTTAAGAAATGTATCAAAGAAAAGCCCTCACGTTGCTTAAAGCCACACTCAATTAAAAAAGGTAACTGAGCCCTAAAATCTTAGATAGCTTGCTGACGATCGTGTTTCCTTTCGGTAATCCAGAATAAATGTAGCGGTAAATTTTCACAAATTCACCGAATAAAACAAAGAAAGGAACCTGGTTATCCTGGAAATGAGTTCTGAAATCATTCCAAACAACACTATCTCGTTTATAGGTGCACACTTAACGCAAATCCTAGGCGTTTTGATCACGACGGGAAAACCAGCGAAATGACGTCCTGAACTTGATGGGGAGAACGGCAACGCTAACACCGGAAGTCGAAATAGAGTCGTGTCCAGATTATCCGCGCGCTTTCCCGTTCTGAAATGAAGTTCCCGTCCTCTTGCTAAACCACTCTAATGTACTACTGTCGAAAACGTTTCGCTTTTGCTTTGCAAATAGCTAGTGCTTATCCTAACCGAACTTTATGGACATTTGGAAACTTGATTGAATGTTTTCTTTTCATCACTTCAAACGAATAGAGTGCGGTCTTTTGGTGTTAGGATTCGCGCGATGATTGGCACAATGTCTGTGTTGCTTCATAATATTGAATTTTAACCTGTGAAATTTTTAGCTTTTCTTCCCACACGTTTCCACGGGGAATCCACTGTAATGACTGCAAGAATAAAAAAGGGAAGTTGACTATATCGAAACTGTAGGCCTTAAATCAAGGAGTGATTTTGATGGAATATCCAGCAATCAATCTTATCAGCACAATGGAAAGACGAAAAAAAATTGGTGGTACTGATTTTATTATCATTAATTGCAAATTCAGAGACATGTGTCACGACTGTTCTATCACCTAATTGGTTCACATCATCTAACCTTTTTCAATCAAGCAAAGCCTTGCTATTAGGTTTTTCTCTTTGAATATATCACGCAAAGCCTCATTAAACAATTTCATGGCATGGAGATGAAAGTGGATATCATCGGTAAACATTTATTACCGAGTGTTTATGGCGCCAACATTGAATCTGAAAGCATGAAATTGTGAAGCACGAGCCACGATACATGAAATGCAAATGTATTAATGAAGAGAGATTTCCTTTGAAGCCTGTGTACTTTTCCTTAGAATCTGATAACAGACAAGACTAATTTATCAACAGTTTGTTACCAAAACATAAATGTGATAGTCATTCTTAAACACCGAGCCATCGGCAAAAGGAAGGTCTAATAGCAGTTTAAGTTTTTTTTCTCTTTATTCTACATAGTATTACCGCTAATAGTTTGTCTTCCCCTGATTTCTTTTCTTTTTGCAGTCATTGATTAAATCATTGCTTACTGAGATTTATTGCTCTCTGTTGCATCATGGAAGTTGTTAATCCTTCTGCGGGACTGACTGACAAGGATGATCCGCTTCAAGTCGGAGCCTGTAGCTTAATGTTTCAGACTATGTAATCCTAATTCTTTAAATCATGCACTTCTATTTGATAGTAACAAGAAGTTGTAAGAAAACTTCGAAAGCAAGGAGTCACAAGAAGATGTTGGGAGATGTAAAAATCTCCCTCAATCTAAGCCAGTTGAAGGCTACAGATGTTTTTGCTTTTATTTTCGGATAAAGTGGTGGAGTAACAACTAATTAAAAGACCCAAGTAATCTATTCATTTGTCTACCTAATTTAAAATTGCATTGTTTCTCGGGCACAGCATTCTCTCCAGAACTCATTTGCATGTAGTTCAATCAATCTTTTTACAAAATGATAGCCAAATATTCCCTACGAACATGACTCGAAATATGTATTTATCTAGGGCAAGGAAAGACCGGCCAGGAAGTGATCAGACATTCGCTCGGGTGAGAATACGACAGTCGAGCAATTCGCTCAGTTTGTCAACCATCGAGCTAGGAGAGTTCGAGATCCACAATTAGGTCTTAAAATATTAAGTAGGATGAATCCTCTTTGGCCCCTTCTCTCAGTGTATATAGAGGTGGGCAAAAACTGTGGGTAGGGTACTTTTAAAAGAGACTAGTTGAAAAAAAATTCAATAGCATATATTGTTTTTTGAGCGCCGTTTTTGCCAGAAAAGGGCAAAATCTGCTGGGATTATAAAAAAAAATTCACAATGCAACAAAGTGCAGTAAATTTCAGCGAGAGATACATTGATAAAACATTCCCATCAAATTCAACGAAGGACAAATGGTTAGCGGCATTTCCTTGTAGACACAGAACAATGCAATAACCAAAAAAATACCGGTTGTTAAGGAAGGCTTTAATCAATTGAGCTCTGTTATGTATTTTGATCAAAGAGTTGATAGCCACTTTGCCGTCGAGTAGTTTCTTTCTAGTGTGCTAACATAACTTCTCATCTCTTTCGCTTGACACCTGCACCATTTTACTTTTGACAGAGAAAAAGTTCATGATCAAGCACACAAAATTCCAAACTTACCCTGACTTCACGCAGTTGAGGAGTCAGTGAGATGGCGTTGAAAATGATAAATGCATTACTTACGCCAATCAGGGGTTAGTTGAGCTTTATGGCCTCATAAAATTCAGGCCGTGAGGGATAAAAAATAAAACACACAGGACGCTAGCCTGAATCCAACATTGGAAACATAGGAACTTCGCGAATATCGCTCTCAAGAAACATTAGGAGTCAGAAAACAATTTATTAACCGTCTATTTTTCAAACAAATTGCCAGTCTTTTATCTCAAAAATCAGTTCATCCCAGTCAGCTAGAATCGGGCATGACAAAGGAAACTGCGTAATTACTTTGCGCCACGGATTAGTTTCATGGCGCCATCGGCTCATCATCTAAGGGCATCTTGCTGTGTAACTAGGGTGAAAGAGACAACTCTTCCTCAACAACGCTTACAATAGTGCCTTTTAAGCAATTGACCCTTTGTCATGCAAAGAAGACATTTATGAGCGGCGCTTATGGTCGCCCTGTAGTTATCGAATGGAATATATACTTAAGAAGTCATTCTAAAAATCTGTCCTTGAAAAAACCGGCAGATAAAAAGGACAATTCCATTAGGCAGTAAAACAAAATAGACAGCCGTCTATATGTAAGAAATATATATGTTCTAGTAAAACTACAATTTCTTATCGCGGAATGAATATGCCTACATGACAAAAGCAGGTGATTTGCAAGAAGCTCAAAGCCATGTCACGTACAGATTAATGAGAAATAAGTGTATAAGTAAGAACAGCATACCAAAGCGGACTCAGACGTGATACCAAAGCTTCATGAGCGCAACTTCGATAAGCAGGCGGGAAGAGCTTTGCAAGGACATTCTTTGCTTATTAATCTAGAGTATTAAGATGTTTTCAAATTGTACCTTGGAACAACTTGGCTGTGGAAACACTTCGGCAAACATATCGGAGGATGCTGAGATTTCAGACGACCGAGAATGTTTTGGGAAAGAAGACAACCGGACTGAAATATTCTTCAAAGCACTGGCTTACTCTCTCATCCTTCTTGTTTCTCTTTCTGGAAACATTTTGATCCTGATAATCACTTACAAAAACAAACAGTTGCGAAAATCCGTCTATTACTTCGTGTTCAACATGGCAGTATCCGACTTGTTTATTCCTCTGACCATCATGCTCATCAGAATCGTTAACATCTCTGCGGGACCAGATTCTTGGAAAGTTGACAGTCCTTGGCTACTGGGAAACATTCTTTGCAAACTGTGTCACTTTCTTCCTGATGTTTCCCTTATTGTATCAATCGAAAGCCTACTCTTGATATCACTGGATAGACTAGTGTCTGCACTGTCTCCACTAAACACCACATTCGAGTCAGCGAAAGCACGTGTTATTGGAATTCTGTGTACGTGGATCATCGCCTCTGCAGTTCACTCTCCCTATTTTTATACTTTCAGACTGATTTCAGAGGAAGACGGAGAAACTCTTTGCGTGTTTGACTGGGAACCAGCCTTCGATCGTCAAAAAACACACAAGATATATAGCACAACAATTCACATCGCTTTTGTCATCACACCAATTTCTCTTCTAATCATTGTGTATGGGACCATTGCCTGGATCTTGAAGAAGAGAAACAACCGAAACAGGACACAACTTTCCTATCAACTACGTCGTCTAGAGCAACAACGAAGAAAGGTCATCCAAATGACGGTGGCCTTAGTAATTTGCTTCGTTTCATGCATGATACCGACGGTTGTTTATATGTTCACTCGAATATTCCTCTGGGATTGGGATGACCCACCCATTTGTGCGTTTGAAACGGTGCTTAGGTTCATAGCTGGATTCATGGTGTTGTCTTGGAGCGCTTTGAATCCATGCACCTGCTTGATATTTACGAGGATATATCGTAGAGGCCTTAGAAGACTTTTACCAATCCTCAGTTGACCTATCGACGACTGAGAGAAGTAGATAACAACAGATTTTAAAATGAAAGAACAAAGAAAAAAAAACAAGAAAAGCCAAGCAAAAAAAAAAATTAAACGCGTCAGGGAATTTACCCGCCATAATGTGTCATACGTTTCCTTTTGCTGTGATAAAGGGGAAGTCATGTTAATTATTGTGGTCTGGTTAGCCTGTTACTCATATGGAATCAATCAGTAAAACACAGAGTTTGTCTCTGAGGCAATGTAAATCAAATTGAAATAAAACATTTCTCTAGAAATGAAGCCGGAATAAAGAAATTAACCTAATGTTCAGATGAAAATTTGGAATTAATTTCTCTCTAACAGTTAACATCCGGGAATTTGTTTGGGGGATAGGTTTAGGCCATCTTGTCTGACAGAAAATTATATGCGACATTTGAACTGCCAAATTTCTTTAGCTGTCAAATCATTGTGTTTGATAGAGTAATTAAAGGTCATTTCTAGAACCATTTGTTGCTGAATTCGATTCGTCCCAAGCGCATGGGAAAGTCATTTTGTTGCCTTGCTCAGCATGACGGTTGTTTATGAGTTTGTATATAGAGTGAAACCACAGGTAACAAAACGTCCTCTTGTCGGGAACAGTTTCATCAACTCCCGCAGTTGAAAAATCTCGGCCCTCTCTTCCCACGTGTCCAGTCTTGCGGTTATCCTTCGTTAGTCGCAACAACGTTCTTTCACAGTCGCTCACTTTTGTAGTACCGGCAATTCCTCCGACCATTCCTAGCTTCTGCTTTAATCTTAGGCAGAGGCTTTTCAACTTAAGTAATAACTTGATGCTATTAGCCGCTGGTGGTAATACGGATCACACATTTAATGAATTCCACCCAGCCTGATTACGTGCTAAAAATCAGAGTTTTACTATGGTGAGCTCGTGGATAAAATTTGCAGAAGAGAATTATAATACTAAGTTATTGTGTTAGAAGCCAATGATCCTGTGATTCCAAGAAACAGAATTGAGCCTCTGGCAAAAAAAGAGGGTTAAGGTAACCTGTGGGTTAGTACTCTGAATAACGAAATAACAAAGTTGATATTTCCCTTACCGTGGGTAAATTCAATTTTATCGAGAGAAAATAACTTCTCTTGATTTGATATATCATTTATAGTACTACTGTTGAGAATGCCTTTTAATGGTAGTTTTAATTGAAATAGACACACACACACACACACACACACATATATTTATTAAGTAATATTAATAATTAAAGCACATAAAGTGTCAACAACAAAACTGAAAGCTCCTATAAACCTTTCAAGGGTTCGATTACGATCATGCAAAAAATTGCTCTAGAATCTATTGCACGAGATAGTTTGGTATCAGACTCCAAAATTTAAAAAAATTAACTTTTAAAAGTCATTGACATTTATTATTAATATTACTTTTAATCGTAACAGAAAATATTTCAATTTCCACGTTAATGATAATAATTGAATAATTAAGTCTGTTGGCGTTCTTGGATCGGCGTATATGACTCAACATGTCACAGGATCAACTCGCTCTAAGGGATATAGCCTCGTTCTAATAAATACAAGAGGCGACGTAAACTTAGTTTATGATGTCAAAGTACTAACTGATCATTTCTCAAATCTATATACTTATATACTGCAAACTAGATCGTTCAACGGCACCCTGTTTCTAAAATATACGTCATGTACAGATCAAGTAAGCTTTTGACTGCTGATGTTTTAGACGTCATTGTAGCAAAAACTGCATTTGGGAAAGACATATATGGTCAGTTGCCGTCGACTTGACAAAATTAGTCAATCAATACAATACAGGCTCGGATAAGATTCAAAACGATCTCGCACCCAAGTAATCGCGATGGATAACTAAGCGGCCACATGCATCCTGATACGATGACGACCTCCGTTTAGCTAAGCGCATAAAACGGAGAGCACAGCGTATTTTCTGGAAAACTGGTCTCGTAGTTCATAAAGACGTTTCCACAGAGGCATATATACCGGCTGAATTTATCAGTTTCTTGAGGAAGAAAAGAAACGAGGAAAAAATAGCTAGGCTGCATGATATGACGAAAAACGACGAAATAAAAAAGAAACTGCTTTTATTCTTGAAGAAGTCGACGTTTTTTTAGGAGATATCGACCGTTCAAGTGTCAGTGGACAAATAATTAATAAGTTCCATGATCAACTACGCTTTTTGCACGTGCATCGACATAGTGCTGTCAGTCGACCGCTTCGGCTTCACCAGGTAGGAAAATTACCGTTCTTTTCCCAGTAATGCAACCATTTTTTAATTCCGGAAATTCTTCCGCACACGGCTTGCAAGAAGATCAAAGTGACACTCCGTTGTCACTCCGAACTCGTGAATAAAATTTTCAGAATAGAGTTGGAATATTCATTGTTTGTACTAGAAACAGAAACAATCATCTGGCAACCAAAGAGGGTTTTGCCAGCCATAAGGGTTAGTATTCTGGATGAAGTTATTATTACAATTTACATTTAAAAGAATACATTTCTCGAGGTAATTTTGATCACAATATAAAGATACATATATATATATATATATATATGTTATTGTTGCCGGCTGGGAGGTCCGTATGTTGATATATATCCGTATGCTGATATACGTCTCTCCGTAGGCTGAGGGCAGCATTTTCAAGACCTTGGTCACAGTTTTTCACCATACGGACCGACCCTTAGCCGGTAAATAACATTTTTTTTTTTAAACTTAACGAAATTCTTTCCGAAAGAACCCGAACGATTTAGGGCTGTAAATACGGCAAGATCTTCCACAAACTGAACAATTTTTGAGCTAGTAAATAGTAGTTAGAGTAGAGGGGATGAATATTAAAAGAAGGTGTTTCACCGAAATATTTTCATTTGCGTAATGGTAAAGGTGATTTACAAGGCTTCCAAACAAACTTTGAAACATTATTTTTACAAGTATCTGTCACAATCTTACACCTGTCAGTTAGAGAGCACGTAAGAAAAAAAGAGAGCCCATGTACACTTTTGAAAAACAACGAAACTAGTTTGACAAGGACTGTTACGACAATGTTTTCTTCAAAAACAGTCAATGATCTAACGGAAGGTATTATTCACTCTCATCGACGATTAATTCATGTACGAAGATTTACCTCTGCTCATTAAGTAAACGGCGAGGAAAGTAATTGTAAGTAAGTTCGTGTGTAAATCTGGTCTTTCCTCCACAAAACTAAATTTGAACGATACAATACAATACAATATTACAATACAATACAATATTTATTTGCCATATACGACATTTACACATGGAAAAAAAAATGAAGAAAATTGATGACAGAAAATAAATGGCGAGAAAACCTGAAAGAAACCACGAGGCTTATAACAAGTCAGGCTTTCTCACTTAAAATAACTAATCTTATATTAGAATTACAATATGGACTTATGGTAATTAACTTTGACCGCGCACACGTACACACACACACACGCACACACATATTAAGTAAGTTAGTTAAGAATTACTGCCTTACAGAAGCTAATACTTAGAGAGAAGAAATTCCTTAAGCTTTCTTTTAAAAGAAGCGGAGGAGGGAGAACTAGTTATGTCAGAATTTAACGAATTATAAAAGTTTGAACCTTGAAAGTAAATTGAAAACTTCCTGGTGTTCGTTCTGCACAGTGGCAAACGGAAGGACTGAGCATTCCTAGTATTATAATTGTGGAATCGACTATTCAGTAAAAAAAAGTTATTGAATTTGGAAGGGAGTGTAGAGTTCTCGAATGAAAACATAAAAGTACCTAATTGAAACGAATGGATATCATGAAATTTTAAGAGTTTAAGTTCCTTTAAAATAGGGCCAGTATGGGCAATGTATGTAGAATTGCTTACTATTCTTAACGCACGTTTCTGTAAGGTTACAATTCTTTGAAGGTTTGACTTATAGGTACCAGCCCAAGCTAAATTGAAATAATACAAATATGGAAGGATCATAGAATTGTATAAAGTACGAAGGGAGTGAGCAGAGAGAAAAAACCTAGATTTATGAATAATACCTATAGATTTGGATAATTTATTTGCTGTTAAGGATATATGCGATTTCCAGGTCAAATTGTCATCTAATAAAACACCCAAAAACATGGTCTCAGAAACACGAAGAATAGGCTGCTCATTTATGAAAACTTGAAATTCAAAGGATTGCTTCTTTTGCCAAGGCTTGAATACCATAAAATTAGTCTTGGCTAAATTCAAGGAGAGCCGGTTTGCTGCAAACCAGGTTGACAATTTGTTTAATTCTCTATTTAATGTGTTAATTAGGTAAACAGGGTCATTATGGGAGATAAATAAGTTTGTATCATCAGCAAACAAGATTGCATCAAGCAGGGAAGCATTGTTCAAATCATTAACATACAGGATAAAAAATAAGGGACCAAGAATAGAACCTTGAGGCACCCCACAAGGAATCCCCTGTGGGGCAGATCTAACGTTATTAAATTCGACAAATTGTGTCCTCTCAGAAAGATAACTTTTGACCCATTCTAGTGCCAGACCACGGATCCCATAATGATTGAGTTTGTCAAAAAGAATGTCGTGATTTACCGTATCGAATGCTTTCGAAAGATCTAGGAATACTCCAATGGCATGTTCTTTTCTATCAAATGCAGAAGAAATTTTGTCACACAAATCGATAAGCGCAAGGCTAGGAGAGCGATTTTTTCTAAAGCCATATTGATTATCACATAAGACATCGGAGTCATTGAGATAATTCATAATACGGTTGTAAATTATTCGTTCCAAAAACTTTGAAAAGCACGGTAGAACAGAAATAGGTCTGTAGTTGCTGAAGAGAGCTTTGTCACCTGATTTAAAAATAGGTATTTTACTACTCCAACGATACGATACACTCCAAGGAGACACAAGGGGATTTAATGAGGCCTTTTCTCATTGAATTTCTTCAGTTTCTGTTGTGCAATTTACGGTACAAATGTCCAAATTGAACGGACCTGGAAAGACAATGACTCAACGAGAGCGTATATTTGTTGTAGGACTAAAATTAAAACTTCGCTCGCTCTTTCACAACGAACAAATTGTTTGAGAAAATTCAGATATTAAATGAATGAAAGTTCCATCGATTAGTTAAACTGTAACCAAATACCTCACGTTTTAACTTTCTAGGTACTTTTTGTGAACGATTAAAATTAATTGCAGACGGTTTTTAGGCCGCTTGTCAACCAACGTGATGACACTATCGCCTACACAAATTCATTCTGAAACCAGTATTTTTCTGTCAACCAAAGTTATTTGAGAGAGAGAAAAGAGAGGATTAATAAGTTATTTATCGGCTTGAGGTAATGACCGACGTCTGTGCTTAAAAATACTGCTCAGCCAGAAAAACGAGATTTATTTATGAAAAAATGGCAACGAGTGTAGGGATGTACTCGGCGACTCACGAAAGCGTTACCGTTACGTTGCCCGTGGGCAGAGAAATTAAAATACTGACCTTGAAAAGAACCAATCAGATTGCAGGATTCGTTACCGTGCCATCTGAAAAAAAAATAATGAGTCATATTTATCATTAGGTGACCAAACATCAAGTGAAAAAAATAAACTGTTAGTTCTAATGATACCTTTTTAGGGTTTGACTGTGATCATTTAAATATTTAATATAGTCTTTATTGACCAAGCGCGAGACTTCATCTCAATCTATAAAAAGGCAAAAAAGAACTCGGCCAACATTCAACCTTGACAGAACAAGCCTGGTCGATAAAGAATTTTTTATACCGTAGGAATCAGGAGTGACTTGCTCATTTAAAGAGCTAAAAAAGGATTTCAACTAAGTTTGAAGCACATTAAACCCACCGGAGTCCTCTTCTGCCGCTTTATGCAACTTCAGCGCCGACATTGTCCAAGAGTCCGCTCCACTCAATTATTTTCTTGCGCAGGATCAATGCGGGCAATCCCAAGCGTGCAAGATGGGCCCGTCTTGCCGTCTCGGGTACGTAGCCAGTCAGAACACAGAATTTGCTTCATAATGCCCACGAGTACCGACAGCCAAGTGATAATAGTAATTATTCAGTGCACGAAAATGACAAATACTTCCTGTTTGTTTTGACGGGGTCACGTCTCTCCTTAGCGTCGGCATCTGTTTGTGTTGTAGGATTACTTGTTTTCTTCGCTCTCTCCTCTAAAAGATATGATTGTTTTGCACCGGCTCGTTTAGTCATTGGTTTCGTAAATAACATATGTGCACTAACTAGGATCAAGGCTACGAAATGAATTCCCGCAAGTTTTAAACAATTACTACTTAGAATAATGGCGCCTATACAATGGCCCTATGCGACCGACTTTTTATTCAAATGTCTCTACCTCGGTAGGATTTACAAATCACAAATCTATCACTTTGACGTCAATAATGATTACATTGTCATGTTCACCCACACTTATTTGTATTTGTATTCATCTACTGAAATTAGCTTCAAAACAAAGACTTTTCAGATAAATAGGACCCATCCTTAACACTTTGGTCAAACAAAACAGTGACTACAACGAACTTCAGTGTTGTTGTGAAAACAAACCATCCTAAATATAACTTTTAGATAGCTCACTCGTGTATTGACGAGTATCAAGGAAGATAATGACTGTCAGCACAACCGTGAGACATTTCTTCGAAAACAGCTCACAGACAAAGAAACCATACAGACTCGAGTCATTCCGACCAAGCTTGTGAAATAACAGCCGACTCCGCTCTAGAGGTTACAGCTAAAGCTCTGGCTTATATTTTCATTTTCCCTGTTTCATTTTTCGGAAATATCTTTCTTCTTGTGGTCATTTACAAGAAAAAGCAGCTACGAAGATTCATCAACTACTTCGTTTTCAACATGGCTGAATCCGACCTCTTCAACCCTTTGACCGTCCTGACTGTGAAGATCGTTGAGATCATTTCAGGATCGAGTTCCTGGAAAGTTGATCGTCCGTGGCTGCTAGGAAACATTCTATGCAAACTTGCCTACTTTCTGCCAGATGTTTCTGTCGTGGTTTCCATCGGAAGCCTTCTTTTGATCTCTACCACTACATCTCTGTCTTTCTGCTGCATTCGTGGAGTGCAGTAAATCCTTGCATTTGTTTTATCTCTAGCGAGAACTACTGCAACGGCCTTAGGCAATGTTTTCATTGTAATTGCTTAATATCAGGTTTGCAAGACTACCAAATGCAAACGATGAAATGCTCCTACGTAGACAGCTCCCTTCAGACCCATTCAAGTAGTGTACACATTATCTCATAATGAGCACTATATATACATATATATATGTATATATATATATATATATATATATATATATATATATATGTATAAAGAAGTGTGCGTGTGTTTGTGTGTATTTATGTATTTAAATCCCTATACTAAATATACAGGATGATCATTGGATATGCATGTAGGGAACACTGTGGCGTGTTCAGTTAAGATCTAAGTGCCACACACTTAACCACATGAATATTTGTTCATATCGCGATATATCTGTTTTCTCCGTCGATCGGTGGTTTCCTAAAGCGAGATCATGATATTTAATAAGTTTAGATGATAAAACAAAGTATTATGTCAACAGAAATGCCGAAGGTCAAGTGGAATCGTTACATGAGGTCACACAACACGGGTAATATTCACGGTGAAAATTTGCATATTTGAGCGGTCAAACGAAAAAAAATCATTTCTCAAAAACTCAAATAAATTTTTACAAAAAAACTACACTACAATTATTAGAACATATTGGGCTACAAAATATGAAAGTAGGAGTGAAAACGAATTTTGGGAGCCACAATATTTCAAATTTGTTCGATGGATGCTGACATCCTCTCTTTTAAAACACTTAATTTAAGAGGCTTTATTACTTCGTATTCTCAAAGTAATAGACTGCGTCTAATTTTGTTTTCCAATAGCACAGCACAAGGGAGACGTCAGGAACGCGGCGACAAGCGGCATGAAATTTCGATGATATCGATACGGTGGAAGCCCTTTCTATCAGAGCTATAAATAGAAATGACTGATACCACAACAACAACAATAATAATAATAATAATAAGGATTTTTATAGCGCCATCCGTACCCGCATGCTCATGGTGTTTTACAACTGAGACCGAAAATTTTGTGGATTAAAGCATTACATTAATAATAAAACGCAAATCTATAAAAGTACAAGTTAAAAATTTGTATCTAAAAATTAAGATTAAAAATAAAAGTAAAAAATTAAAAAATTAAAATTCTAACCGAACTTTAATCACAATGTTCTTTGGATAAGAAAGTCTTTATAGAAGTTTTAAATTTTGAAATATTATCGTGATTACGTATAGGTTCTGGCAGTGAGTTCCCAAATGTAGGCGCTGCAAATGAGAATGATCTACAGCCATATTTCTTCAGTTTTGCTGATGTTATTGTCAGGAGCCTCTTAGAAGAAGATCTTAAGCTTCTCGATGATTTGTTGGTCGGCAACATTTCTGTTATATAGGAAGGTGCTGACCTTTGTAAGGCATTAAAGGTTCACAGAAGTATCTTGTACCTCATACGGCTATACACGGGAGGCCATTGTAACTATTTGAGACTTGGCATGATATGATAGTGTTTCCCGGAACGAGTAACAAAGCGTGCAGTACAGTTTGGACAGTTTGTAGACGATCAATCAGAAAATGAGGAAGGCCAGAGAGCAATGAATTATAACTATCTAATTTAGAGGAAATAAAAGCATGAACTAAGATTTTAGTGTGCTAGTGAGAGACTCTCTTTTTTAGCTATATTCCTAAGATGAAGAAAACAAGTGTTGCATATGGCAATGACGTGTTCGACAATAGTCATTTCTTGATCAAAGACGACTCCGATGTTCCTAGCGGAACATTGAATACTTGGGTGGTCTCAATGGTCGGGTGTGGGCGATAGCTGGCATTCAGAATAAGTAGCTCGGTTTTTCCCGTGTTTAGCTTCAGTTGTTTTTGGACCAACCAGGAATCGATGTGACTCGCACATGCTTCTATACGCACTAAAGATGACTGTTGCTCGGCTGTAGCGGGCCTAAAAGCAAAGTAAAGTTGGGTGTTATTGGCATACAGGTGAAACTTGAGACCATGATGTCTCACAATATTGCCCAAGGGGAGATGCACAACGAGTACAGGATCGGTTCAAGGACCGATCTCTGTGGAACACCAAATTGAAGGTCTTTTACATCAGATTGTACACCATCAGTCATCACGAACTCGGTTCTCTGTTGTGAAGGTAGGACTCAAACCATTTCAAGACCTGTCCTCTAAAACCAAAGAGACTGCACAGTCTATCTAAGAGTTTGAAAAGTTTTCTATCAATCTTGAATTGATCTATCGGAGAGTGGGAGAAGTAGATAATACAAGATTTTAAAATGAAAGAACAACAACAACAAAACAATTAAAACGCGTCAGGGAATTTCACGATACATGGTGTCATACGCTTTCTGGATGGACTAGTCTCTGCACTGTCTCCACCAACACCACATTCGAATATTCCTCTGAGATTGGGATGACCCACCCATTTGTGCGTTTGAAAAGGTGCTTGAGTTCAGAGCTGGATTCATGGTGTCGTCTTGGAGCGCTTTGAATCCATGCACCTGCTTGATATTTACAAGGATCTATCCAAAAAGCTTTGGAAAACCATTACCAATCTTCAATTGACCTATCGGCAAGCGGAAGAAGTAGATGACATAAGATTTGAAAATGAAGAACAAAGAAAAAAAAACCAATTAAAACGCGTCTGGAAATTTACACGCTATACACTTCCTTTTGCGTTAATTCTTTTAGTCTGGTTAACCTGTTATTCAAATGGATTCAATCAGTAATAAACAAAGAGTTTCTCTCTAAACCAATGTAGATAAAATTGAAATAAACCATTTCTTTAGAAATGAAGCTGGAACAAAGAAAGTAACCTAATGTTCACATGAAAATTTGGCATTAATTTCTCTCTAACATTTAGTATACAGGAAATTCGTTTGGGCACAGGCTTACCCATCTTGACTGACAGAAAATGGTGTGTGACATTTGATCTGCCAAGTTTCTGTAAGTGTAAAATCGCTGCGTTTGATGAAGTAATTAAACGTGCTGTAAAAAAATGTAAAATGGAAAATTTAAAGTCAAGCTAAATTGTCGAGCTTCAACCATCCTGCATAAGCTCAAGGGATAGATGGGAAAGCTATATTAGCCGCTGGCGGCAATACGGATTACACATTTGATCAATTGCACCCGGCCCGCGTACGTGCTAACAGTCAGAGTTTCACTATAGTGAGCTCGTGGATAAAATTTGAAAGAGTAGAATTATAATAATAAGTTATTGTTTTAGAAGGCAATGATCCTGTGATTCCAAGAAACGGAATTGAGCCTCAATCAACAAAAGAGGGTTAAGGTAACCAGTGGGTTAGTACTCTGAATAATGAGATTAGCACTTCCATATTCTCGGTGGTTCTGGGCGGTAGCTAGGGTTTGTTCTTCGAAGGCTTCCATGTACAGAATAAAATCACCAAAGGCGCCCGAAAAGCCGCAGAACTAACATCCTTGCGATTTCTGAGGGAACGAATACGACTGACAAGGAGAGCCATAACAGACGCGAAGAAGGAAGCAGAATCCAAAGAAAATAATATAGAATCCACTTTCTCCGAAGAAGATGCTAAGACTCTACGAGAACAAAGGGGTAAGTTTCTAAAGAAACTATGGTGCTGCGTCGGTGGGTGAGTATAGCAGGTAATTTAGTGTTAACAACTGAGTTGAAAACGTAAATTAGCCACAGTAAAGGGTAAAAAAGCTGACGTTTCGAGCGTTTCGGCGTTAGCCCTTCGTCAGAGCGATTCGCTCTGACTAAGGGCTAACGCTCGAAACGTCAGCTTTCTTACCCTTTACGGTGGCTAATTTACGTTTTCAACTCAGTTATCAACACTAAATTACCTGCTCTACAAGAACAGATCAGCACCAACACCCAGCGAGTCTTCAACAACACCAAAGTGCGACAGAAACAAAAATTCGAGAAGCTTCTCCTCGAACAGAAAGCAGCCAGCGAGTCAACCTCGACACCCAACGTTGACCAAACAAACTGGCTCGTTAACCTGTCTTCCAGAACACACAGCGACGCAGAAACCACCCTGCTCAAGAAAGGACTAAACTTCGCCGCTACGCCAATCAACATCCCGGCCACAGAAATAATCGCGAAGGTAGAAACAGCCATCAGCCATCTCTCCTCTTAAAGATATAACTGTTTTGCACAGGCTCGTTTAGTCATTGGTTTCATAAATAACAGTGTGCATTAACTAGGACCAAGGCCACGAAATGAATTCCCGCAAGTTTAAAAAACACTGGCTATTCAGAATAATGGCGCCAGGGGCCTTATACGACCGACTTTTTATTCAAATGTCTCTACCTCGGTAGAAATTTCAAATCAACGAAAAAAAAGTGGTGGGACACCAAACAGGACATTTTCAAAATTATTTTATGTGCATTTGAGTTGTTTTTACAACCGATCGATATTCAAACTCAAACCTTGAGAGAAAAAGAAAAAAAAAAACCACACACACACACACACACAAAGCAATGAGCATGACCTAATTCTCTTCATTTTTATGTGTTCCTACTTGAAGCAAAAAATTTCCGACTTGAGGACTATCAAAACAATTATGATTAATACCCGAGAAAAACACGACCTCCTTGACAAACTATATTTTAATAGTCTTCAATTAGTTTTTCAATTTGCTTCCCTTTCATCTGCTTTTGTGTTATTCTAATGGAAGTCGATATTGTTATGTCGTGGGAAGACAATTCCTCCTTCCAATATTATCGCAAATAAGTGAACGAACCGTCATTACTTTTTTTAAACAAATCGCCAACGCAAGTCGTTCCTTCAGCGGGGTAGATCACTTTTAATGACAATATTGATTACCTTGTCATGTTCACCCACACTTATTTGTGTTCATCTATTGAAATTAACTTCAAAACAAAGACTTTTCAGATAAATAGGACCCGTCTTTAACACTTCGGCCAAACAAACAAGTGACTATAACGAAGTTCAGTGTTGCTGTTGAAACAAACCATCCTAAGTATAACCTTTGGATAGCTCACTCGTGGATTGACGAGTATCAAGGGAGATAATGACTGTCCACACAACCGTGAGACGTTTCTTCGAAAACAGCTCACAGTCAACCAGCCATGCAGCCTCGAGTCATTCCGACCAAGCTTGTAAAATAACAGCCGACTCCGCTCTAGAAGTTACAGCTAAAGCTCTGGCTTATATTTTCATTTTCCTGGTTTCCTTTTTCGGAAATATCTTTCTTCTTGTGGTCATTTACAAGAAAAAGCAGCTACGAAGATCCATCAACTACTTCGTTTTCAACATGGCTGTATCCGACCTCTTCAACCCTTTGACCATCATGACTGTGAAGATCGTTGAGATCATTTCAGGATCGAGTTCCTGGAAAGTTGATCGTCCGTGGCTGCTAGGAAACATTCTATGCAAACTTGCCTACTTTCTGCCAGATGTTTCCGTCGTGGTTTCCATCGGAAGCCTTCTTTTGATCTCGATAGACAGGCTCATCGCTGTCGTCTTTCCACTGAGAGCCAAACTTATTTCCTCAAAAGTACGATTGATCAGCATTCTAAGCACGTGGTTTGTCGCCATCGCCATCCATGCACCTTATTTCTACAGTTTCAAATTGATCCCCCACGAAAATGAAACGTATTGTGAGTTGAATTGGGGACCGGCATTCGACCACATGAAAACACACAGAGGATTTGTTACGGCAACTTTCATCAGTTTCATCCCCATTCCCATTTGTGTCCTGGCCAGTGTGTATAGCATTATTGTATGGACAATAAGAAAAAAGAACAAAAAAACTAAAGAGAAACTGTCTTGTCGCCAAAACCATCGAGATCGACAGCTGAGAAACATTGTCAGATTGGCAGTGGCCATTATGATTTCCTTCGTTTCCTGCATGACTCCCCTGCTTATCTATTTATTTCTTATAATTTTTTTGTGGAATTGGGAATCCCCACCCATTTGTGCACTTCAGACAGTTCTCCCATTTATTTGTGTATTTCTTATGCATTCGTGGAGTGCGGTAAATCCCTGCATTTGTTTTATCTTTAGCAAGAACTACCGCAACGGCATTAGGCAATGTTTTCATTGTAATTGCCTCAGTCGCAGAATATCAGGTTTGCCAGAGAAATACCAAATGCAAACGACGACGAGCTCCTACGGAGACAGCTCCCTTCGGACCCATTCAAGTAGCGTACACTTTGTCTCATACAGCAGAAAAGCTTGAGCACTATATATACATATATATGTATATATATTTATGGGTGTGTGTGCGTGTGTGTATGTGTGTATTTAAATCCCTATACTCAGAAAATAGACAGGATGATCATTGGATATGCATGTAGGGAACACTGTGGAGTGTTCAATTAAGATCTAAGTGCCACACACTTAACTACATGAACCATTTGTTCGTATCGCGATATATCTGTTTTCTCCGTCGGATGGTTTCCTAATACGAGATCATGGTATTTAATTTATCCTGCAGATCTTATTCTAAAGGACCGTAATACAATTTAGTCACTTATCCTACTTGTATTTGTGGACAGTTTGGTATGGATGATCTAAGAATCATTTGCAGGTTTAAAAAATACATTATATTATTATATTATATGTGGCGAATATAAGTGCAAAACGTCTCCTAGTGAATAAAGTATTTAAAGCTATGTTCAAGCAGCATATGGTATAACTGAACCTTTTGGCTTCTTTTTAACTGACCTTCCCATCGTGTTTTTATAAAAAATCTAAGTTATTTTGACTTATTCCAGAACGTTCACGGAAGAAAAATTTTTTCATTGTAGGGTTCCATTTTCTTCCTCCCCATCTTATCTGCAGCTGATATTTTCGATTCAGGCTGACAGTTTATGAGACACTCTATACCATATTCGTCGCCGTTAATTTCTTTCCGTCTCAAGTTGTCTCGCATGTCTCGGTTGATTTCGCGCAGGACCATATCACGCCTCCACAACTATTATGTGGCGAATATAAGTGCAAAACGTCTCCTAGTGAATAAAGTAATTAAAACCTATGTTCAAGCAGCATATGGTATAACTGAACCTTTTGGCTTCTTTTTAACTGACCTTCCCATCGTGTTTTTATAAAAAATCTAAGCTATTTTGACTTATTCCATAACGTTCACGGAAGAAAATTTTTTTCATTGTAGGGTTCCATTTTCTTCCTCCCCATCTTATCTGCAGCTGATATTTTCGATTCAGGCTGACAGTTTATGCGACACTCTATACCATATTCGTCGCCGTTAATTTCTTTCACGTCCCAAGTTGTCTCGCATGTCTCGGTTGATTTCGTGCAGGTCCATATCACGCCTCCACAACTATTATTGCACAAGTGATAATACTCTTCAAAGTAAGAAGGAAGTGTAAATATCACATGACTTTTGTCAAACGCGTGTTCATGTTGTTCAATGTTTTTTACATTTCTCGGCTACTAATTATTGATCAGGTTTCTTTCACATGACATGCACAGCACCTGAGGCTACAAATGCAAATAGAGTCTCGATGTCTGTTTTTTTCTCTCTCTTTCTTTCTTTTTTTACTCTTTCCTTTTTCACTATTTATTCAAAGGGTTCCTCCTTCCCTGTTTCTTTAATGAGACTCCATATTTCTCTTTTTCGTCATGTACAATTTTTTACACTAGTCGAGAGCATGTTACGTAACTATCCCCACAGACGCCTCTTCCCTATGAGAATGAGCGTTTGTAACAGGACAAAATAAGAATTCGGATTCTTTGAGCTGATTCGTGTTTGGATAGGTTAGTAAATGTGTAGACGATGACACGTTGCATTAATCGTCATGCTATTCTATTTTTTTATATCTCAGTCCTGTCATACCGTTCAGAACATTTAACACTTAATTGAAGAGGCTTTATTACCTCGTATTCTCAAAGTAACAAACTGCGTCTATTTTTGTTTTCCAACAGCACAGCACAAGGGAGACGTCAGTAACGCGGCGATAAGCGACATGAAATTTCGATGATATCGATGCAGTAGAACTCTTCTCTGTCAGTGCTATAAATAAAAATGACTGACACCACAACAATAAAAATCATAATAATAAGGATTTTTATAGCGCCATATCGGCGTGCTCATGGTGTTTTACAACTCGGACCGAAAATTTGTGGTTTTTTTCAAATGGTTTCCCAATGCGAGATCATGTTATTTAATTGATCCTGTAGATCTTATATTAAGGGACTGGAATACAATTTAGTCACTTATCCTACTTGTATTTGTGGGCAGTTTGGTATGGATGATCTAAGAATCATTTGCAGGTTTAAAAAAATATATTACATTATTATATTATATATTGCGAATATAAGTGCAAAACGTCTCCTAGTGAATTAAGTAATTAAAACCTATGATCAAGCAGCATATGGTATAACTGAACCTTTTGGCTTCTTTTTTAACTGACCTTCCCATCGTGTTTTCATAAACACATTTAAGTTATTTTGACTTATTCCATAACGTTCTCGGATGAAAATTTTTTTCATTGTAGGGTTTCATTTTCTTCCTCCCCATCGTATCTGCAGCTGATATTTTCGATTCAGTCCGACAGTTTATACGACACTCTATACCATATTGGTCGCCGTTAATTTCTTTCACGTCCCAAGTTGTCTCGCATGTCCCAGTTGATTTCGCGCAGGTCCATATCACGCCACCACAACTATTATTGCACAGGTGATATACTCTTCAAAGGAAGAAGGAAGCGTAAATATAACATGACTTTTGCCAAACGCGTGTTCATGTTATTCAATGTTTTTTACATTTCTCGGCTACTAATTATTGATCAGGTTTCTTTCACATGACATGCACAGCACCGGAGGCTACAAATGCAAATAGAGTCTCGATGCCTATTTTTTCCTCTCTTTCTTACTTTTGTTTAATCTTTTCTTTTTCACTATTTATTCAAAGGCTTCTTCCTTCCTTGTTTCTTTATTGAGACTTCATATTCCTCTTTTCCGTCATGTACAATTTTTTACTCTAATCGAGAGCATGTTATGTAACTATCCCCACAGACGCCTCATCGCTATGATAATGAGCGTTTGTAACAGGACAAAATAAGAATTCGGATTCTTTGAGCTGATTCTTGTTTGGATAGGTTAGTAAATGTATAGGCGATAACACGTTGCATTAATCATCATGCTATTCCATTTTTTATATCTCGATTCTGCCATTCCGTTTAGAACACGTAAGAGCTAATGTCAGCATGCATCAAACAAACAGTGGCAAGTCACCCAAAATTTGCTTTCACTCCTACTTCCACATTTTGTAGCCCATTATGTTCTAATAATTGTGGAGTAGTTTTTTTGTAAAAATTTAATTTAGTTTTCGAGAAATTATTTTTTTCGTTCGACCGCTCAAATATGCACATTTTCACCGTGAATATTACCTAAGTTGTGTGACCTCATGTAACGAATATACTAGATCTACGGTATTTCTGTCAACACAAAGACAGTTTCAATAATGACCGATATGACAGAATCTACTGAGCTTCAAGTCTTTAAAAGACAAAAGAATGGTTATAAAGTTTCTGTAAAAATTTCTTTGAGTATTTGTGTTGTTCTATCTTGAGACGAACTCAAAGTCCGGCAAGATTTACCTGATAGTGACTATAAAATATACATGGTGTGCCTACTTATTGCCACCGTTAACTAGCATAAATTGCAAAAAATCTAACATAGCACTCTTACCTTGTTTATTTATGATTTTATCAGCTGTTTCGATGATCACGTTAATGATTCTCTACCACACTCAAGCCAGATTTGAGTTCCAGTTTACATATCTTCTCTATCTTATTATATCAGTTGCATGACAAGCGTGACACAGAAATTCAAAGATGAATCAACCTCCGAAATACCAAGAGATGGGTTTTTTTTTCCTGTTTGCATGCCACCTAGAGAAACCTTTCAGGAATTACTGCATTCAGAAAACTAAAATGTCTAGATCCATCAATGATTCCTTTGCCGGCTGAAGTCAAGGAATGGTTACAATAGTCAATTTGATTAACAAGCTACATACTGAATTGTTTTATAAGCGTCTCATCTTACATGCTAACAGGGAGATTTGCTGTTCAATTAAATCGTTCGCTAGTGGAACTTGTGGGTTTAGTTATCGAGAAGACCAAAGTTGTATATCTCAAGTCGTTCTCTTGCGTGGTTATTAAGAAGACATTTCAAGTCACTTGCGGAGTTGCAAGTTTCCAGATACAGAAAATGAAGTTGATCTTATTTTGTCGCGTGCCGGCATCTTCGAGTCGCTAAAAGATATCGATGATTTTACAAATTTCCCCACTCATAGATCAAATCTCGGTGTTGGGTGGAGTCGTGGTTCCAATAGCAGATGTAGGGTGCCAAACGAAGTTTCCGGACATGGTAAAGGTAGGTCGATTCCAAAAGCCGATAGGGGAATTGGCAAGTGTGTATCACTGATAGTACTCAAGACGTCTTGAAAATTCGTGCAATCTGGCTTCGGTAAGAAGGCTACTTACCACCGTGAGAAAAATTACTAGTTACTCACCATACTAATTACTATATCCTAGCATTCCTAACATTCTGAGCTGCGCGAGAGTGTGAAAATCCGTGCGTATGTCAGAAATGTCACTAGACCTAAAGTACGCCAGATAAGGGCGAATAAATATGAGAATATAAATGAATTAATGCCTGATATCAAAATGTCATCAGCTAATGCTTTTGTTTCACACGCAATCAATACTGCCTTTATTCCTCGGTCGGTTCCTTTGCGTTACATTGTAGATTATGAAGCGAAATATATCCACACGATTTATTCGCCCTCATCTGGCGTACTTTAGGTCTAGTGACATTTCTGTGACATACGCACGGATTTCGACTATCTCGCGCAGCTCGGAATGTTAGGAATGCTAGGATAATATCTTAGCCTTTCTAAAAAGTACTTACAGTAGAGGCCGCTTGCGTCCCCTCATGCTCGATTGGGAATTGATCAATAGGCTACCGCCGTCTGGGGAGACGCGTAATTATGTACACAGTGGTAAAGGGCCCTTCCGCATTAGCTACTAGATGCTGACAAAACTTGTTGCTCTTCGCCAAAAATCGCATCAAAATTTGTCCTTGCTAAATTTCAAGTGCGCTGCACGTATCAGCACCCCCCGGAGAGAGGCAGGGGGGGGGGGTGCGCGCCTGGAATTTCGAAAACGACCGCTATAAAATTATAAAAGGTAAGTCTTATCCGTGTGGGAGTGGCAAGAATTGATGTCTACTCCTAAAAAGTACCAATTCAAAGACAAAAGACTGAAAAATCCCAAAAATAAAAACTCCTTTATCGATGTGCTTGAGTCAGTTCATTAAAATCGTCCTAGTGATGCTTACCTTAGGTATGTTATTGAGCGAATACAGGAGATGGGCTCCTGGCGAAAAACACCTTAAAACGTACCAGCTAGGTCTTTGGTAGTCCACTAAAGTTTGAGGCATCGTAAAAGGTACCAGGTCGCTGATTTTGACTCCTAAAAGGTATCAAGCATCCTCACCCATTTCCGATCGCCTACCCACCTCGCCCCCTCATTAGCACCTAAAAACAAAAAAATGTGATTTATCCCCAATGAGAAAAAAAAAAAAAAAAGAAAAAGAAAAAA
Source organism: Pocillopora verrucosa (assembly GCF_036669915.1). Taxonomy (NCBI): domain Eukaryota; kingdom Metazoa; phylum Cnidaria; class Anthozoa; order Scleractinia; family Pocilloporidae; genus Pocillopora; species Pocillopora verrucosa. The sequence continues at coordinate 15,727,898 of NC_089325.1, forward strand.
AAGCGATTTGCCCCAGTCCCCCTTCCCCTCAAAAATCTAACAATCCGTCCTTAGGGTACCTTTTACCAGGAATTAATACTCCTGCTTTTACATAATTCCAAAATAAGTTTCTTTCCGGAACGAAATTAACTTCATACCGCGTTTACATGCAAGATAATTTAGCCTGTGAAAACAACTATTTATGTCCTTTTCTGTCTTTTTCTATCCTTCCTTCGCTCCTAAAGAGGATTCATTTAAATATGAGAGTCTTACCGTGTTTACATTAAACAGGTATAAAAGGTCGTCCAGAATGAGTGTTTCGTTCTGCAATGAAAACCCCAATAAACTCACTCAGAAATGACTCATTTCGAATTACTTTTATTCTGGTATCATGTGGCAACCGGTTTGAGCTCGTTCTCGAACAAAATTCATTCGAATATCAAGGCCCCTAAAACGCTTTGCTCGCTTGTCTGAATACTAAAAATTTCAATAGCATTGAAGCAACAACCCGCTTTTAACTGCTTTGCTGCCGCTGCAACAACGATTAGTGACCAAAAAAAGCATATATTCTAATATTTTCAATTCAAAATAAACATGGTAAATGTTCATTTGTGTCGGTATCAATTATTGCGCGACTAGCTTATGATATAAGTGGGGGACGGGAAAACACAACGCGAAACCTGGGCTCCTGTCAAAAAGTAATACTCAGGCTTACGCCATCTTGTCTGACAGAAAATGATGTGTGACATTTGATCTACCAAGTTTCTTTAAGTTTCAAATCATTGCGTTTGATGAAGTAATTAAACGTCGTTTCTAGATCCATTCGTTGCTAAATTAGATTTGCAACAAGCACATAACGAAGTCATTTTGTTGCCTCGCTCAACATTGTGGTTGTCTGTGAATCTGTATATAAAGTGAAACCACCGGAAACAAAACGTCTTTCAGTCGGGAACAGTTTCATCACCTCCCGCAGTTGACAAATCTCGGCCCTCTCCCCCCTCGTGCCCAGTCTCGCGGTTGTCCTTCGTTAGTCGTAGCAACCTTCTTTCACAGTCGCTCACTTTTTCATACCGGCAATTCCTCCGCCATTACTAGCTTTTGCTTTAAACTTAGGCAGAGACTTCCCAGCTTAAGTAATAACTTGACCGTTACTGCTGTAAAAAAAGGTACAATGGAAAATTTAAAGTCAAGCTAAATCGTCGAGCTTCAACCATCCTGCATAGGCTCAAGGGATAGATGGGAAAGCTATATTAGCCGCTGGCGGCAATACGGATTACACATTTGATCAATTGCACCCGGCCCGCTTACGTGCTTACAATCAGAGTTTAACTATGGTGAGCTCGTGGATAAAATTTGTAAGAATAGAATTATAATAATAAGTTATTGTTTTAGAAGCCAATGATCCTGTGATTCCAAGAAACGGAATTGAGCCTCAAGCAACAAAAGAAGGTTTAGGTAACCAGTGGGTCAGTACTCTGAATAATGAGATTAGAAAGTTGATATTTCCCTTACTGTGGGTAAATTCAATTTTATCGTGCGAAAATAACTTCTCTTGATTTGATATATCATTATGATACTATCGTTAAGAATATCTTTTAATGGTAGTTCTAACTGAAATAGACAGATATACATTGAGTAATGTCAATAATTAAAGCTCATAAAGTGTCTAACACAAACTGATAGCTCCAGAAACCTTTCGAGGGTTCGACCGCAATCATGCAAAAAGTTGCTCTAGAATTTATTGCACGAAATAGTTTGGTATCAGACTCCAAAATTAATAATTAACTTTAGAAAATCATTGACATTTATTATTAGCATTACCATTAACCGTAGCAAATAATATTTCAACTTCCACGTCGACGATAATAATCGAATGATATTATGAGTTTGCTCTGTTGTCTCACGACAAGGTCACTTGATTTAGAACGCAACGTTTCGACTGCTTACTGCAAGTCTTTTTCAGGCGATGGGGTCTACTAGTTGTGGCATGGCATTATATATCATGGTGGTTTTTTCTGATTGGTGTATTTCGATCCGGCTATTTTTTCCATGTACTATGGTTTCCTTAGGCGTTTGCAGGTTTTTTCGTGCGTCGTTGGTTTTGATGTTTTCTTATTGTAGGAATCCACGCTTCCGGTATTTCGGCTCCGTTGTCCCTGTTTATGTTATTTGATTGAGTCTCATGTAAATTGCCTCTTTCACTTTCCTGGTGTACCAATGGCTTTCTCGGTCAATAAGCTTTGTTTCGTTGCACACCGGCTTATGTCCGGTTCCGTTAGCATGTTCTGAAACCGCGGAATTTTGAGTGCGTGTGAGTCGTATATCCCTGTCGTGTTCTTTCATTCTTTCTTGCATGGGTCGTCCGGTTTCCCCGATGTAGACTTTGCCGCATTTGCATGGTATCTTTTAGACTAAAAGGTGTGGAAAGACCATGCGGAGATCTTCACTCCAATCATTACTAAGCTATGGAATTTGTCTCTCGCTACGCACCAATGGCCTAGATCGTGGAAAAGGGCAAGTATAAACCCACTGCCAAAAGTTGATGTTCCAGTGGCAAGAGGGGACTTCCGGGGGATCAACGTAACCCCTGTAATAGCAAGAGCCCTGGAAAAGGCAGTCTATAAGATTCACGCCCAAAGGCCGGTAGAAGAACAGCTGTTGAATAGTCAATTCGCGTATAGAGAAGGAGGGAGCTGCACAGATGCTCTGCTACTTATACAGAATAAGATCTGCAAGTTTCTTGATGATCCCAAGTGCAAGGCAGTGCGGATGTTCGCGATGGATTTCAGTAAGGCCTTTGACTCTGTGAGCCATCAACTCCTTGCTGAGAAACTTAAGAGTCTACCACTTAACCCGTATATCATAAACTGGTGGTTAGGTTTTTTGCGAGATAGAAAACAAAGAGTTATTTTCGGGAATCATGTCTGTAATTGGAAAACAGTTAACAAGGGCACAACCCAGGGTAGTGTTTCAGGACCTTATTTGTTCAATATATTTCTTAACGATCTGGAAATTAAATTAGGGAACGAGACACTTGGTTTCAAATACGCTGATGACTGTAGGATTATTGCTCCGGTATATTATTATAAAGATCACTCTGTAGACTTAATAAATCAGTTTTTACAGTGGGCAAGCCAAAATAGAATGAATTCAAATTCTACTAAATGTAAAGAGCTTATTATGTATAAAAAAGGTCACACTGCTGAGGCCTACAAAAGTATTTTTGGCATACCTCAGACTAGTACAATAACCATTCTTGGTCTCACGTTTCAGCCGAACTGCAAATTCAGTACTCACCTAAAAGAAAAGTTAGGTAAAGCTAATAAATGTTTATACGTTATCAGATGCCTCCGCAAAGAAGGATGTAGCCAAGCAGAAGTAGATGTTTTATTTAATTCCATTGTCCTACCTAATATTACTTATGCTCTATCTGTGCATGGGGCCTCTGAGTCAGAGCTAACTATAGCCCAGCAGTTTTTAGATCGTTGTTTTAAACGTAGTTACATATCTAAGAAATTAGTGATAGGTGACTTACTTAAAACGCAAGATCACAAAATTTGTCGCAAGGTTTCAACTATCCTGAGCCATCCTCTTAGAGCCTACTTCCCTGAGACCAAGATCACGAGGTATAATTTGAGAAATAAATCCCCTGTCATGCTCGCCATTCGCACAAACCGTTTTAAGAATACATTTTTTAATAGAATTGTTTTTAAGTACAATGTAGCTTTGTAAAAGTGTACTTCCTGTATTAGACTTTTGTATTTGTTTCCACGTATATACTTATCTTATTTAGATACACCTAAGCTTATTTACATCCTTTTTTTTAATGTAACATAAGATATGTAATTTTATCTTTTGAACAATAAAGACACTTTATTTATTTAGACACTTTTATTTAGACTACGCCATCTTGCTTGCTTGGGTCAGCGGGATCTTTTGGTCTTACCAGCCGAGATCTTAGTGCGGTGTCGAATTTAAAGATGGTACGTATTCCTTGTCGCTGTAGGTGGCGGCGGAGGGGTTCTGAGACTCCTTTGATGTATGGTAGTATTGCGGTAGACTTGAATTCTGCTGTTTCCCTCTTGGGTGTTGGATTCCTTGTTTTGGTCACCTTCTGTAAGAAGGTCGGAGGGTGACGAGAACTGTGGATAAATGTTTTTTCTCCTGGGCTGTTCCGGATGGCTTGGTGATGATGCGTTTAGCTCGATCATGTAAACACTTGACAATACCGCGTTTAACAGATTGTGGATGTGTGAGTCATAGGCGTGGTACTGGTCGGTGTGTGTGGGTTTTCTGTAAACACTTGTGAGTAGTTTACCGTCTGGTTCCCTTGTTACGAGGGTGTCGAGGAAGGGGATCTTGTTGTTATTCTCAGTTTCTATGGTGGAGCGGATGGACGGGTGTTGTTGGTTGAGGTGGCTCAGAAAATTATCCGCGTTGTGCTGTTTCATGACGGTGAACGTTTCATCTACACAGCGCTTCCATATTCTCGGTGGTTCTGGGGCGGTAACTAAGGTTTGTTCTTCGAAGGCTTCCATGTACAGATCAAAATCACCAAAGGCGCCCGAAAAGCCGCAGAACTAACATCCTTGCGATTTCTGAGGGAACGAATACGACTAACAAGGAGAGCCATAACAGACGCGAAGAAGGAAGCCGAATCCAAAGAAACTAATATCAAACCCGCTTTCTCCGAAGAAGATGCGAAGGCCCTACGAGAACAAAGGGAAAAAGAAACTGTGGTGCTGCGTCGGTGGGAGAGTATAGCAGGTAATTCAGTGTTAACAACTGAGTTGAAAACGTAAATTAGCCACCGTAAAAGGTAAAAAAGCTGACGTTTCGAGCGTTTCGGCGTTAGCCCTTCGTCAGAGTGACTCGCTCTGACAAAGGGCTAACGCTCGAAACGTCAGCTTTTTTACCCTTTACGGTGGTTAATTTACGTTTTCAACTCAGTTGTTAACACTAAATTACCTGCTCTAGAAGAACAGATCAGTACCAACATCCAGCGAGTCTTCAACAACACCAAAGAGCGACAGAAACAAAAATTCGAGGAGCTTCTCCTCGAACAGAAAGCAGCCAGCGAGTCAACCTCGACACCCAACGTTGACCAAAAAAACTGGCTCATTAACCTGTCTTCCAGAACACTCAGCGACGCAGAAACCACCCCGCTCAAGAAAGGACTAAATTTCGCCGTTATGCCGACCAACATCCTGGCCACAGAAATAATCGCGAGGGTAGAAACAGCCATTAGCCATCTCTTCTCTTAAAGATATAACTGTTTTGCACAGGCTCGTTTAGTCATTGGTTTCATAAATAACATCTGTGCATTAACTAGGACCAGGGCCACGAAATGAATTCCCGCAAGTTTTAAACACTGGCTACTCAGAATAATGGGCGCCTACAAGGGCCTTACACGACCGACTTTTTATTCAAATGTCTCTACCTCGGTAGAAATTTCAAATCAACGAAAATAAAGTAATGGGACACCAAACAGAACATTTGTAAAATTATTTTATGTGTACTTTAGTTGTTTTTACAACCGATCGATATTCAAACTCAAACCTTGAGAAAAAAGAAAAACAAAAAACAAAAAAAAACCACACACACACACACACATATCATTGGCTGCTATTGGCAGTCAATTTTCTACAGTCCCTTGTTTATACTCGATGTAACCCCCTCCACCCCTTTCATACTCTTTAAGAAATACTACTTGCGGTGAAACCACTTGACTGCCCCTTGTGGTTTCACTTTAGCTTTGACCATTTTTGGCATCATTTCTATAATCAATAAGGCTGCAGAACAAGGATAATTGTGTTTGATTTGTTAAATATCACCGTGAGAAATATCAAAACAAAAACAAAAAAGCCGAGTATTAAAAACGTACAATTTCACTTGATTCCTTCATATCCTTACCTTCAAGTACTTCATACATTGAAACTCTATTTCCAGTTTGAAGAAGAATCTAAGAAATCAGTTATGCTGGTTTGCTTTCCTTGTCAATTAGTTTTCATCTATCACTTTGATAAAGTACTTTTACGGTAGTATAACACCTCAACCCTTTAACTCCCAAGATCTCATTAGTAATTCTTGTTACTGTCTGCCATACAATTCTTGTCAAGTTAGTTTGGAGAATTTGGTATTGGATGAGCTTATAATCATGATCCCCTAATTGATATTTTACTTTATTCTCATCTGACTTGTCTGCTGGATATTGTATTGATATTGTAAGGAGAAATTCTGTACAGTAAATGGGTAAACAGTGTAGTTTGATCGTCCGCGTGAGTGTAGTCCTGAGAAGGACTGTTGTCGGTAGTGGTGACTGACGTTTCGAAAACCTAAGCGGAAGTCATCTTCAGAGTCAAGTGAATAGTTGTTGCCAGTCGAATGTTCTTAGTCCGGTTTGCATAAACTGATTGGCCGCCTTTTTTTTTGCCGCGATGTTATTAGCTGTAAGGCTTAAGTGGCGTAGGTCGGTCGTGATTAGTAAGTCTCGATCCGTTAGTAAAGTTAGGTCGTTCTGTTCATTTCTTTTGTAATGTTAATGTCATGGATGAGTCGTTTGTATGGTGCCGGTAGTGGTTGACACCTGTTGAGGGTAGTCTGTTCCAAGTTTGTAAACCAGCTTTCCAGAGTCATTCGCTGAAAGTAGTTGGTGTCGTGGGTAAGGCATTGCGCAGAGTCTCAGTCAATGGTGTGGTTCGTAAGTCGGTGATGTTCAGCAATGTGATTGCTGACATCGCCTTTCCTCGTCGCTCGTTTATGTTCAGTCAGTCTGGTTGTGAGGTTTTCAGCCAGTCTCACCGATGTAGAAGGCGTGCCAGTCGGAGCAGTAGATCTTTTAAACTGCTCCCTGTCTGTTCCTTTGTTCGTCTTGGTCTTTGACGTTAGTCAGTTACTGACGTAGTGTGGTAATGGGTTTGTAAGCAACGCGGATTATGAATGGTTGTAGGATGCGCGAGATGTTCTCAGATATGCCCTTTAAGTACGGTATAGTTGCTGTAGTCGTAAGAGTTGCGTTGTCGTTAGCTTTGGTAGTAGTAGTAGTAGGTCGGTGAGTGTTTCGTCGGATGAGATCTTCGTTATAGTTGTTCTTGGAAAAAACACGGTCAAGGTACTTGTTCCCTTCAGATAAGCTATCTAGTTGCACTCGTCGTTGTGGCTTTGTGTGATGTCGGGTTGTAGGATGACTCGTCCAATAGTCTGTCGGTGTGTGTCGGTTTCCTGTAAACTGCTGTCCGTAGTGAGTTGTCGTCACGGCTTACCAGGCAGTCTAGAAAAGATAGTTTACCATTTTCTTCCACCTCTCTGGTAAACTGATGAGAAGAATTCATACTGTAATCAGAGCGTCTTGAGTTGGCAATCTTTTTGTTATTCTCATGTTCATAAACGGGTTTTGACTAAAGATACAAATAGAAATAATTTAAAAAATGAGACAAAAGAATGAAAGAAATATCGATCTTTTTTACTCGTCACGAACGCAGGATCGAATCTTGGACCATCGGATTTTACGATCTGAAGTTCACCCACATAGCTATATATTTCTCGTTAATGAGCCATGACATACAATGGATACATAAAGGATCATCCTGCATCCTGTTAAGCTCATCAATGTCGAAAGTTTCATGTCTTAAAATACATAATGATAGAAAGGAAATTTTAAGCTCTTTCGTGACAAAGGAAAAAATTATTTTTAACCGACGACCCCCCAAAAAAACGCTATCACGTCAGATCAGGTTAAACGACAGATTAAATATCAATGCTGACATGGAGATAAATATACCAGACCTTGAGGTAGCATATTTATCTTCCCATGAGGGATTTACGAAGCTGCGGTATTTCTGATTCCAGTATCAAGTGCGTCACTTGTCCGTATGAACTATTCTGCAATTATTTATGACTTCGCTTATTGCATGCAAACTCAAGCAAGTACTCTTCAGGTGAGGAAAGATAATGGAGAAATATATAGCATATTATGATCGAAAGACGAGAAAATTGGAAAAAAAATTTACATAAAGGATAGATATTGTTGATGTGATTTCTTTAGCTTTGTATCTCCCTCTGGTCATTTCACTGGACACCTACACTTTTGACTGCAAAAATTTAAGTGCTGAATTGGCAGGAAGTTATTTACAAGAAAAAACTTCACCGTTATTATTTTTAGAAACTTTATGAAGTTTTCACGGTGAGAGCGGAAAAAGAAACTTTGAGAGAACTGTAACGCTAATGGGAATATGACCAAAAACAAATGTGTATTATATTAAACTAGGGATATATCGAGTTGATCGCTTGAAGAGAAATTGCATTGGTACAATATAACTCACAGTGTGAATTCATCCTTATCGATTCAGTTTTGGCAGAGAGTAACATGTCCTGCTCTGAGGAGAAAAGGGATTTTGCGGATCGCGAGTGTTTTGCACTTAAAGAGAAAGAGCTGAATTTAAATTACAGAATTAATAAATCGCCATGGAGAAACATGTAAACAATTAATAATCATCATCAAAAGAATAAAAATAAAAAATAAAAAAATCACAAGCACAATAACTTTCTTATAAAAGAACAGCAATTTTAATCACGAAACTGGGCATTAGACGAGGTTCGATTTTTCAAACTCGTGAGTATGTTACCTTCATTTTTTCATCGAAATTGTTGTAAACCAAAACGTTATTCTCAATATTTTGAGGCATGTAGAATTAACAAATGACATCGTTTGGAGAATAGAGGGATTCCGTGGATCAATTTTCATTCTGCAACTGATTAGAGCTGTAGAACTCATGTTATTTATAATGAAAGATCGCAATCTTATTTTTCTTGCGGCTGACAACAACCAACTTTAATACAGTCGAATTTTCTCGGTTTATCGTTGTCACATGCCGAAATGTTTTATCAGGTAGAATTCGTTCTCTTTGAACTGACATTAAATTCCCGTATCTACTTTGAAAGGAAACATGTAGCCGCTAGAGGGGAGAATTAACAATTAGATCACGGGAGTTAAAGATTTAAATGTACGTGACCGTTATGCGGCAGGAGTGTGTGATGAGCATGTGACAGAGCTAGATAACGTGCTGTACATAATCATAGCTTTTGTCAAAGTCAAAACCAGCAAATATCTCTCGAAAACAAATGAAGTTTGAAACAAAGCTCGAGGTCGAAAGAAAAATACACAATTCCTACGTTTCTTTTGATATCGTAACATTTCCGATTTATGGTAAGAATAACGGTAATATGGTTGTCGGTGAAATACCAGAATTTTTTCAGTTTCCAAAATGTGACATATGCATATCCACCGCACGCTGTAAATGTATCATTTATATCTTCACATATAAAAGTATCAAGGTCGTCATCAAACCGAATTTATCAACATGACTGTTTTACTTTCCATGTGGGCTTTTTTTTACGTTTTTTTTTTTCCTGAAGCTGAATTCAATTCTTTTTTAAGGAAATACCTCTTATAATAAAAAATGTTTGTATTACAATGTCCGAAATTGAATTGGTTTTCCGACGAGCTGAGCGTCGGTGCAGCGGATCTCTATTTTCGACGCTATTTAATAGCATGCCTATTTAAAGAATTGTATTTGATGCAAATTTTCAGTCAATATCTTTACATAAAAAGGATGATACATGTCTACCTTTGGATACGAATATAGCTGCTTGAATTGAATAATCTCTTTGAAGGTGTAAAAGATGTCATGAGCACTCGATGGTAAAATTCGTATCCACGCGCGATTATCTAATACCTCCTATATTCGTTGGCATTCCTGAACGAGTGCGAGCCTAAGAAGGCTGTACATCGGCCAATTTCTCTCACTACATTTTAAGGACCGAGACGAAGACGTCCTCAGCAAAGGATCAAAGGATATATTACATGAAAAAAATATATTTTCATGCACCATGGACTTACCAAATGACTCTGCTAGTCTCGTTGTGATTTTTGTTGTGTTTTGTTTTGTTTTCATTTGAGACGAATCTGTGACCTCATCTTTTAACCAAAAATACCAGAAAAGCTTTTATTCATAAAACAAGAATAAACTGTTTAGTTACGACATTATTCGAAGTATTCAACAGGCTACAAGCATTTCTTTTTATCCTTTTTTGGAGAATCAACGAGGGAATCAAAAGGAAACACATTTTGCACTCTTTGGTAGCCGATCAGAGCACAGGTTTTCTTGCTCGCTCGCGGGTCCCACCACAACGTAAAAATAGCAGAGAAATTGGGTAAACGTGTCAACAAAAGTGAAAATTTTAACCCCAGAACCACGATGACTACGATTTCTTCGGTAAATACTGATATTGGAGCAGAATTCTGCTCTGTAGGGCTTGAACCTCGACCTCCCGCACATCAGCCCGGCGCCCTACAACCTAAGCAGGCAGAGGTTTAACGACTATCACATCAGCAAAAAAAAAAAAAATTAAAAAGTAGGATGTTTATGTCATTGTACTATACTCGGGATTAAAGAAAATGAAAACCTAAAAGATCTTGTATAAGGCCCAGTCTCATTTTGGCGTATAAATAGTGAAACAGCATAGCTACAAAATAGAATCATGGATCACGAAATAAACAATGATACATGATTTTCTGTTTCGAGTTCGATGAGCTCATATTCAGCTTCTTCAATACTGCTGGTGTTACCAAGTGCACCGTTTTGTTACACACTTGCAGGGTAAGTCACATTTTCACAGGAGTTAAGATTAGGACAGAATAAGTTAATAGCGATCTAATGCAGTGAATGAGATAAACGGGTATTGACTTAAGATACAAATAGAAATAATTTGAAACATGAGACAAAAGAATGAAAGAAATATCGATCTTCTTTACTCGTCACGAACGCAGGATCGAATCTTAGACCATCGGACTTTTTACGATCAGAAGTTCTCACATATAACTATAGATTGGTTCAGTAACGATTTATGCATAAAATTCCTGTAGAAGACACTGAGGGTTTCTGTTCACAAAGATGCATGGACTACATAGATTTTTACATGCTTTTCTCTAGATACAACGAGAATTTAAGTATTTTTCTTGGAAAAGAACTTGATTGGAGTTAAATTTATTGCAAGTATTCTGGATGTGAGGAAAGATAATGGAGAAATATGTTGCATATTATGATCGAAAGACAAGAAAATTGGAAAAAAATATACATGAAGAATATATATCATTGATGTGATTTCTTTAGCTTTGTATCTCCCTCTGGTCATTTCACTGGACACCTACAATTTTGACTGCAAAAATATTTAGTGCTGAATTAAGTTATTTACCGCAAGAAAAAAGCTTTCCGTTATAATTTTCAGAACCTTTATGAAGTTGTCACGGTGAGAGCGGAAAAAGAAACTTTGAGAGAACTGTAACGCTAATGGGAATATGACCAAAAACAAATGTGTATCATATTGAACGAGGGATATATCGAGTTGATCGCTTGAAGAGAAATTGCATTGGTACAATATAACTCACAGAGTTAAATTCACCCTTATCGATTCAGTTATGGCAGAGTGTAAGATGTCCTGCTCTGAGAAGAAAAGGGGTTTTTTGGATTGCGAGTGTTTTGCACCAAAAGGAAAAGAGCTGAATTTAAATCACAGAATTAATTAATCGCCATGGAGAAACATGTAAACAATTAGTAATCATAAAAAGAATAAAAAAAAAAACAAACAAAAATACAAGCACAATAGCTCTCTTATAGAAGAACAGCAATTTTGATCACTAAACTGAGCATTAGATGAGCTTAGATCTTTCAAACTCGTGAATATGTTACCTTCATTTTTTCATCGAAATTGATTTAAAGCAAAACGTTATTCTCAATATTTTGAGGCATGTAGAATTAACAAATGACATCGTTTGGAGAATAGAGGGATTCAGAGGATGACAGATTAACAGGTACAAATCAATTTTCATGCAACTGATTAGAGCTGTAGAACTCATGTTATTTATAATGAAAGATCGCAGTCTTATTTTTTTTTTTGCGGCTGACAACAATCAACTTTACTTTAGTCGAATTTTCTCGGTTTATTATTGTCAGATGTGGAAATTTTTCATTGATTTCTCTCATTTGATTCGTGGTTCAATAATTTGCACGCGATGCAATTTCCTAAATCCTAAAACTCCTATTAGTGGTATAACTTGTAACTTATCCCTGTAATATAAATACATTATCCAGCAAATAGGCAATGAGAATACTCAAAGTTTTATCAGGTAGAATTCGTTCTCTTTGAACTAACATTAAATTCCCGTATCTACTTTGAAAGGAAACATGTAGCCGCTAGAGGGGAGAATTAACAATTAGATCACGGGAGTTAAACGTTTGACTGTACGTGATGATTATGCGGCAGAAGCGCGTGATGAGCATATGACAGAGCTAGATAATGTGCTGTATATAATTATAGCTCTTTTCAATATCAAAACCAGCAAATATCTCTCGAAAACAAACGAAGTTTGAAACAAAGCTCCAGGTTGAAAAAAAAAATTCACAATTCCTACGTTTCTTTTGATATCGTAACATTTCCGATATATGGTAAGAATAACGGTAATATGGTTGTCGGTGAAATACCAGAATTTTTTTAAGTTTCCAAAAAGGTGACATATGCACATCCACCGCACGCTGTAAATGTACCATTTACATGTTCACATATAAAGGTATCAAGGTCGTCATTAGAACCGAATTATCAACATGACAGTTTTACTCTCTATGAAGGCTTTTTAAAAAATATTTAAAAATTTTTTTAACTGAAACTGAATTCAATTCTTTTTTAAGGAAATGTTTCTAATGTTCTTGTATTACAATGTCCGAACATGAATTATTTTCCGGCGAGCTGAGTTTCGGTGCAGTAAATCTCTGTTTTCGATGCTTCTATTTAAAAATTGTATTTCATTCACATTTACAATCGATACTCTTGAATTAAAAGGGTGATACATGTCCGCATGTGGATACGAATTTATCTGCTTCAATGGAATATCTCTTTGGAGTGGGAATCCAAAGAAAAAACACACTTTGCACCCTTAGGTAGCCGATAGGAGCACAGGTTTCCTGCTCGCTCACGGGTCCCACCTAAACATATAAATAGCAGAGAAATTGGGAAAACGTGTCAGCAAAAGTGAAATTTTCAACACCAGAATCACGATGACTACGATTTCTTAATTACATGCGAAAACGAAACCTCGTCAACGACACGATTGATTATTCTGGTTTTTTTAAACGCTTTGGAACATCAATCCAACTCCTCGCGAAACTTGACACGGTAATCGTCGACGGTTAATAAATTTTTGTATTCAAATGTTCGAACTACGTATCTACAAGGTGGTTAGTAGTATCATTTCTTACTGGTTATATGCCTGAGTGTGGTTTTAGTAGGTATACCTTTTCGCGCGATGACTAAATGGCTACAATGTTTGCGTGCTTAAATCGTGCGCTGGAAGATTTAACTGTGGGCTCAGTAAATGCTGATATTGGAGCAGAATCCTGTTCTCAAGCCAACCTCAGCAGCTTCAGGGAAATGTCCTAAATTTCCCGTTCACTATAATATTGCAAAAGATTATTTTTTAATTAGCAATTCGTTCACAGATAATTTTTTAGTTTCATTTCGCTTTCAGTCTACTTCCTCCGTCAAATGATCATGGCTTGGCAGTGAATTCATTCGATGGCCTACAGTATGAAGCTATGCAGGAGTCTGTGTGTTGCGCACGGCTTTCAATTTGTTGTAGATGAAGTTTCTTGATAACAAGAGTTTTGATGAATAGGACACTTCCCAATGCCATCTTCTCCAGTCCCCCCAAATAACCTCATATTTAGTGCCTTTTTTGAATCCGAAATCAGATCCTTCCCCAACATAATTTGAAGAGGGACTAGCTCTTCCAGTTATTCTAAATTTCCTGGTTCCTTCAAAAAAAATTAATGAGGGAATATATTAACTAGAACTTATAATTCTGTTAATAAAAAAAAAGACTTTGTCAGCAATTTTTCGATAGCTTTTAGGGACATTTTACACATGTACTTTGTATAAGAAAAGGGTCGATAAACGTGTTTCTTTACGCAATAGGCTCGCGAGGTGCTGGTAGAATTCGCGACTGTAAAGCAGATCCTCCTTTCGAGTAAGTTTCGCGAATTCTCCCAGCCCCACACGCGATAAAATGAAGGAATTAGAGAAAGAGTTTTTTATTGCATCATTTTTGATCCATGCTTATCCATGTCCACCGGGTACAACTCATGCATTTTGATAAGGGATAGCCTCGAACGACGTTTCAACAGCTGAGACTACGAAAACAAACAAACAATTGAAAATAAAAACATGACACAACCCGCGGAAATCGACTGATGCTGTCGCGCAACCACAATAGCGTGGCGGGAAAACTTTGAGATTCTCATTCTTCCTCTATGATAAAGTATACAACGTTTTCTTTAGACTACTTTCATCCATCTGAGTCTCCTCTTTTTATTTTTAACAAAATGGCGCAGTACAACCGATTTAATTTTATTTCTAGCTATGGCAGAAGGTTACCTTCCTACAACGGGAGGAGAACTGGAGGAGAAAAATGAGTTTCCAGCCACAGGTGAGAAAAAGGAACAGGGAAAGAATTATTTGTGGTGATTTTGTACTGTTTATTAATGAAATATATCTTAATTCTGGTGCACAATTTTTTTGGATCATTTCGACTTGAAGGTTTTTTAGAATCCACCAAAGACGTCAGTATTAGAACGCTAATTGTAAGTGAACATAGTTGTGATCACTCAAGCTAACAAAGTTGAAATATCTTCTCGGTAATTTCAGCAACAGAGGAAAATCAGGTTACGTCAAGTGACGCTGAACTGGATGTATACAATGACCCTTTAAGAGGTAAGAAAACCGGGTGAAACAAGATTCTTTGAAAGACGTCCCAGTGAAGTTTTTGTCACATTTACATAAAAAGTTGCGTCTGCTCTGTAAAAAAGTTTTTGAAACAGCAAAAAGATGTTTCTTCAAATCCAAACTCTGTTACCAGTAAAATGAAAAACCAAAGGAAAAAACAATTGATTGCTCGATCTGATCAGGTAAAATGCATAGACATTATTAATTATTCAAAAGCAATAAAACGACAAATTTGAAGGCGACTTCGCTTTGAAGAGCCCTAACTTAAAGAAGAATCGGTCTAAATTTGCCTACTAGGCTACGTAAAACTCAGTATTCTGAGTTTTAGAAGTGCTTACTTGTAAATCAACGCAAAATGTTTTGGAGATTAACGATGTATCTAAAATTTACACCTAAAATGAACGATATTTGCGCTGAAAAGGTACTATCCTTTTTGCACTTGAAAGAGAGAGCTGTTAATACCCTTAGACCCGTCTAAGTCGAGTTTTGAAAAATTTGCAAACGGGTAACTTTTTGAGGCCGCCAAAAGGAAGGTATTTACGCTAACACCCTTTGTCATTTACCGTTCAATACATGTTTGGCAGGAATTTTACGCAATTTGAGAATTCTACACAGAGAAAAGGAGGCATTTTGTCTCGGCCGTATCGCCTGTTTTGGTCCTCTAAATATTTCACTCCTCTTTAGACAGTAATGTCAACACCAGACCCACGCTGTAAACCACTAGTCAACAAAATTCAGAACCCCTGACTTTTATAACAGGTTTTAACCTTTTCGGTCCTGGCTTTGTTCTGCTTTATTTTTAACTCTCCTGAAGGGCGATTGTAAAAGAAATTGAGTTGAAATAGGATCTCCTGGTAAAACTTGTGATATTTTGGAAAACGTAAGCCAGGTGTAAAAGGGGTTTGTGAAAGCCTCTCGACCTACGTGTAAACCGAACAGACTTGATCTAGTAATAGCCAAGCTACAGCCCAGACTCCCAACAGCTTATACATATTACTTAAACAAACTGTACAGGTATTAAACTTTTCTGATTTTTTTTTCATTGCTTTAAGCTCCGTTAACCTAAAAGTTCGTTTGGATATATAAGTTGGTATCATCCGTCAAGGGCCGCTTCACTCATTACCAAATCATTAACACTAAAACGTTGTGTTTTCAGAAATAGCGAAAGTATGTATGGAGAAAGGAAACAAAGAATACAGACAAGGAGAAGCTAATAACGCAATAAACTCCTACACGGAAGGACTTAAAGTGAACTGCAAGGATAAACGACTCAACGCCAAGCTTTACAGCAACAGGGCAACAGCTCATTTCCGTTTGGGTAACAATTTCATATCTAAATATATAAATCTCTCATGCAGCGTTACAAGATAACCAAGATAACGGAATACACAATCTGCATCAAGAGAAGAAAAAAATCGAGCAACTGCAGAAAAGTAGCATAAAAACATAAATCGCCCTGCAGCGGATGAAAATTAAGCAAAGAAACGATCCGCGTTACATTTAAAGCAATTGTAATTTTTTAAGGCTTCTTTGTTGTAACTCCATATGATTATAACTTTTTTAAACCTTATTTCCTTAATCTCATAGCAAACTACGTGGAATGTCTCGATGATGCGACAGTTGCCGTTCAATTGGAACCCTCTTTAATCAAAGCTATTAAAAAAGGTGGGTGTTTCAGACATAAGCCATCAACATTATATTCTCTGATTTCGTCAAAAGAGGATTGGGTGGTTTGTGGCAGGTGACTGCACCCCAAGTGTCAATTGTATCTGGTGTGTCAATGGCTGTTAGTGGGTAAAAAGGAGAAGAAAATGTCAATAAACTCTCAAATACCGCTGCCTGGTTAGTTCACGTTGAAGAGCGCCGGAGGTCGAGGGTTTAAGCCTCGACCGGACCAACACTCAGAGTCGTAAAACATCTGAGGAGAATGTGCTGTCACCCAAGCTACGACATCTGCAAATGGTCTGATATTATTGTCCCGGATATGAACGGAAGACCGTAAGCCCCGTTTCTTGCATCTTCTCTGTGACTCTTAGCTGGGGAAGTTAAAATACCCGGAAAGGACGCACCTGAAAAATTCCCTTTCGAAAGTTAAACTGCTCAATGCAGTCTGCCCGAAAATTTCCCCGAAAAGTGCTGAAAAGGGCATAAGAGCACATTAAAATGAAGAATGCGTGAGATAAATTCATCGCTATCATCATCGGTTGAACCTTAATCGGTAGCCACTTTGTATTAGCTCTTTATTGTTCCTTTTTAGTCCCTCTACAAGTTCAAATTTCCTTTATTATCAAAATCTTTGTTCCCAGCCAAATGACAAATTAAGTCCATTTTATCAATACTTTTATACTTTAACAGTGATCAATTACCTCGCACCACCAATTATTCTCTCCTTTTCAGGAGCCCGAGCTTGTGCCGAACTTTGCTGGTATAAAGATGCAAGGAGCTGGTTGCATATGGGATTGACTGTATCCTTTAACGAATGTTTCAAACGTGATACGAGATGCAATGCAACTAATATTTCAAGAATAATCAATACATTCCAGGCAAATTCTTCTACACATAATGCAAGCGATGTTCTCTTATACTGCACTGAGCAGTTTAAAGAAGCTGAAATATTATTAAGGAGTTCTCTCGATTATTCCACGAAAATTTGCTTAAAAGAAGAGGCAATATTAAGTTATTCCCAGAGTTTCTGTTGAATACCCCTCATATTTCTCTGGAGACGAATCACCACGACGAATGAACCTAAACTAATAAATGCACTTCAGAGCCAGTCAACACTCTCGAATAACTTGAAATCAAATATCTTCAAGAAACCCACGCTCGAATTATCATTCCAATTTGAGGGTTTTAAATTATTTTATATTTATTTATTTATATTTTACTCTCATTATTTTTAAAATACACATTTCCATTGCAATTTTGCGAATCCGCTCATAATTTAGCAACCCTTGACATGTTTTAAGATTGAAAACAATAACGAAAGTCTGCTTCAATTAAGGAGGAGATCGAATGCCGAACTAAAAGTCAAAGCAAACACTTATGCCAGTCTCGGATGTACTTACTATAATGTTGGGCAGTTCAACACAGCACTCATGTACCTTCAGCAATGTCTAGAAATTGCCAAAGAACTGGGAGACAAGGCCGGAGAGGGAGCAAGTTATGGCAATCTCGGCAACGCTTATCGAGGTCTAGGAGAGTTCAAAACAGCCATCAAGTACCATCAACGTCATTTAAAAATTGCTAAAGAAGTGAGAGACAAGGCCGGAGAGGGAACCAGTTATGGCAATCTCGGCAACGCTTATCAAGGTCTCGGAGAGTTCAAAACAGCCATCAAGTACCATCAACGTCATCTAGAAATTGCTAAAGAAGTGGGAGACAAGGCCGGAGAGGGAACCAGTTATGGCAATCTGGGCAACGCTTATCGAGGTCTAGGAGAGTTCAAAACAGCCATCAAGTACCATCAACGTCAACTAGAATTTACTATAGAGGTGGGAGACAAGGCCGGAGAGGGAACCAGTTATGGCAATCTCGGCAACGCTTATCAAGGTCTAGGAGAGTTCAAAACAGCCATCAAGTACCATCAACGTCATCTAGAAATTGCTAAAGAGGTGAGAGACAAGGCCGGAGAAGGAACCAGTTATGGCAACCTCGGCAACCCTTATCGAGGTCTAGGAGAGTTCAAAACAGCCATCAAGTACCATCAACGTCATCTAGAAATTGCTAAAGAAGTGGGAGACAAGGCCGGAGAGGGAACTAGTTATGGCAATCTCGGCAACGCTTATCAAGGTCTAGGAGAGTTCAAAACAGCCATCAAGTACCATCAACGTCATCTAGAAATTGCTAAAGAAGTGGGAGACAAGGCCGGAGAGGGAACCAGTTATGGCAATCTGGGCAACGCTTATCGAGGTCTAGGAGAGTTCAAAACAGCCATCAAGTACCATCAACGTGATTTAGAAATTGCTAAAGAAGTGGGAGACAAGGCCGGAGAGGGAACAAGTTATGGCAAT
Source organism: Pocillopora verrucosa (assembly GCF_036669915.1). Classification (NCBI taxonomy): domain Eukaryota; kingdom Metazoa; phylum Cnidaria; class Anthozoa; order Scleractinia; family Pocilloporidae; genus Pocillopora; species Pocillopora verrucosa. The sequence goes on from NC_089325.1 coordinate 15,746,719, forward strand.
CTCGGCAACGCTTTTCAAGGTCTAGGAGAGTTCAAAACAGCCATCAAGTACCATCAACGTCATCTAGAAATTGCTAAAGAAGTGGGAGACAAGGCCGGAGAGGGAACCAGTTATGGCAATCTGGGCAACGCTTATCGAGGTCTAGGAGAGTTCAAAACAGCCATCAAGTACCATCAACGTCATTTAGAAATTGCTAAGGAAGTGGGAGACAAGGCTGGAAAGGGAACCAGTTATGGCAATCTTGGCAACGCTTATCGAGGTCTAGGAGAGTTCAAAACAGCCGTCAAGTACCATCAACGTCATCTAGAAATTGCTAAAGAAGTGGGAGACAAGGCCGGAGAGGGAGCAAGTTATGGCAATCTCGGCAACGCTTATCAAGGTCTAGGAGAGTTCAAAACAGCCGTCAAGTACCATCAACGTCATCTAGAAATTGCTAAAGAAGTGGGAGACAAGGCCGGAGAGGGAACCAGTTATGGCAATCTGGGCAACGTTTATCGAGGTCTAGGAGAGTTCAAAACAGCCATCAAGTACCATCAACGTCATCTAGAAATTGCTAAAGAAGTGGGAGACAAAGCCGGAGAGGGAACAAGTTATGGCAATCTCGGCAACGCTTATCGAGGTCTAGGAGAGTTCAAAACAGCCGTCAAGTACCATCAACGTCATCTAGAAATTGCTAAAGAAGTGGGAGACAAGGCCGGAGAGGGAACAAGTTATGGCAATCTCGGCAACGCTTATCAAGGTCTAGGAGAGTTCAAAACAGCCATCAAGCACCATCAACGTCATCTAGAAATTGCTAAAGAAGTGGGAGACAAGGCCGGAGAGGGAGCAGGTTATTGCAATCTCGGCAACGCTTATCGAGGTCTAGGAGAGTTCAAAGCAGCCATCAAGTACCATCAACACTATCTAGAAATTGCTAAAGAAGTAGGAGACAAGGCCGGAGAGGGAACCAGTTATGGCAATCTCGGCAACGCTTATCAAGGTCTAGGAGAGTTCAAAACAGCCGTCAAGTACCATCAACGTCATCTAGAAATTGCTAAAGAAGTGGGAGACAAGGCCGGAGAGGGAACAAGTTATGGCAATCTCGGCAACGCTTATCAAGGTCTAGGGGAGATCAAAACAGCCATCAAGCACCATCAACGTCATCTAGAAATTGCTAAAGAAGTGGGAGACAAGGCCGGAGAGGGAGCAGGTTATTGCAATCTCGGCAACGCTTATCGAGGTCTAGGAGAGTTCAAAACAGCCATCAAGTACCATGAACGTCATCTAGAAATTGCTAAAGAAGTGGGAGACAAGGCCGGAGAGGGAACAAGTTATGGCAATCTCGGCAACGCTTATCAAGGTCTAGGAGAGTTCAAAACAGCCATCAAGTACCATCAACGTCATCTAGAAATTGCTAAAGAAGTGGGAGACAAGGCCGGAGAGGGAGCAAGTTATGGCAATCTCGGCAACGCTTATCAAGGTCTAGGGGAGATCAAAACAGCCATCAAGCACCATCAACGTCATCTAGAAATTGCTAAAGAAGTGGGAGACAAGGCCGGAGAGGGAGCAGGTTATTGCAATCTCGGCAACGCTTATCAAGGTCTAGGAGAGTTCAAAACAGCCATCAAGTACCATCAACGTCATCTAGAAATTGCTAAAGAAGTGGGAGACAAGGCCGGAGAGGGAACAAGTTATGGCAATCTCGGCAACGCTTATCAAGGTCTAGGAGAGTTCAAAACAGCTATCAAGCACCATCAACGTCATCTAGAAATTGCTAAAGAAGTGGGAGACAAGGCCGGAGAGGGAGCAGGTTATTGCAATCTCGGCAACGCTTATCAAGGTCTAGGAGAGTTCAAAACAGCCATCAAGTACCATGAACGTCATCTAGAAATTGCTAAAGAAGTGGGAGACAAGGCCAGAGAGGGAACAAGTTATGGCAATCTCGGCACCGCTTATCAAGGTCTAGGAGAGTTCAAAACAGCCATCAAGTACCATCAACGTCATCTAGAAATTGCTAAAGAAGTGGGAGACAAGGCCGGAGAGGGAGCAAGTTATGGCAATCTCGGCAACGCTTATCAAGGTCTAGGGGAGATCAAAACAGCCATCAAGCACCATCAACGTCATCTAGAAATTGCTAAAGAAGTGGGAGACAAGGCCGGAGAGGGAGCAGGTTATTGCAATCTCGGCAACGCTTATCAAGGTCTAGGAGAGTTCAAAACAGCCATCAAGTATCATGAACGTCATCTAGAAATTGCTAAAGAAGTGGGAGACAAGGCCGGAGAGGGAACAAGTTATGGCAATCTCGGCAACGCTTATCAAGGTCTAGGAGAGTTCAAAACAGCCATCAAGCACCATCAACGTCATCTAGAAATTGCTAAAGAAGTGGGAGACAAGGCCGGAGAGGGAGCAGGTTATTGCAATCTCGGCAACGCTTATCGAGGTCTAGGAGAGTTCAAAACAGCCATCAAGTACCATCAACACTATCTAGAAATTGCTAAAGAAGTGGGAGACAAGGCCGGAGAGGGAACAAGTTATGGTAATCTCGGCAACGCTTATCGAGGTCTAGGAGAGTTCAAAACAGCCGTCAAGTACCATCAACGTCATCTAGAAATTGCTAAAGAAGTGGGAGACAAGGCCGGAGAGGGAGCAAGTTATGGCAATCTCGGCAACGCTTATCAAGGTCTAGGAGAGTTCAAAACAGCCATCAAGCACCATCAACGTCATCTAGAAATTGCTAAAGAAGTGGGAGACAAGGCCGGAGAGGGAGCAGGTTATTGCAATCTCGGCAACGCTTATCGAGGTCTAGGAGAGTTCAAAACAGCCATCAAGTACCACCAACGTGATTTAGAAATTGCTAAAGAAGTGGGAGACAAGGCCGGAGAGGGAACAAGTTATGGCAATCTCGGCAACGCTTATCAAGGTCTAGGAGAGTTCAAAACAGCCATCAAGTACCATCAACGTCATCTAGAAATTGCTAAAGAAGTGGGAGACAAGGCCGGAGAGGGAGCAAGTTATGGCAATCTGGGCAACGCTTATCGATGTCTAGGAGAGTTCAGAACAGCCATCAAGTACCATGAACGTGATTTAGAAATTGCTAAAGAAGTGGGAGACAAGGCCGGAGAGGGAGCAAGTTATGGCAATCTCGGCATTGTTTATTGCAGTCTGGGAAAGTTCAAAACAGCTATCGAGTACCATCAACGTCATCTAGAAATTGCTAAAGAAGTGGGAGACAAGGCCAGAGAGGGAAGAAGTTATGGCAATCTCGGCAACTCCTATGAGAGTCTGGGAAAGTTCAAAACAGCTATCGAGTACCATCAACGTCATCTAGAAATTGCCAAAGAAGTGGGAGACAAGGCCGGAGAGGGAGGAAGTTATGGCAATCTCGGCATTGTTTATTGCAGTCTAAGACAGTTTAAAACAGCTATCGAGTACCATCAACGTCATCTAGAAATTGCTAAAGAAGTGGGAGACAAGGCTGGAGAGGGAATCAGTTATTGCCTACTCGGCCGAATTCATCTCCGTCAAAGAGAGTCGAAAATGGCAATCGAGTGTTATCAACGTCACCTAGAAATATCCAAAGAAGTGGGAGATAAGACTGGAGAGGCATGCTCACTCTGTTTCCTTGGACGAAGTTATGAGCGCCAAGGAAATCTCATGAAGGCCTTTGACTATTATTACTCCAGTGTAGAATTGTATGATGATATCAGGGCCAGTCTTCAACTCAACGATCAGTGGAAGATTTGTTATCGTAATCAGCACCAAGTAGCATACAAAGGTTTGTGGCGTATAAATCTCAATCGAGGTCAAGTTGTAAAGGCTCTTCTTGCCACAGAGAAAGGACGTGCTCAAGCTCTGAGAGATCTCATGGTCACAAAATATCAGCCTGGAGATTCTTTAACGAATAGTGCATTCCGCATTTCTCTGAGGTGGGTTCCAATGAGCACAGTTTTCATAGCCATTAATGGACCATGCGTTTACTTCTGGGTTTGCCTCGGTGAAAATAATATCCAGATGAGGGAAGTACACGTCAACGATTATAAGTTTGAGGATGAATTGCAATTTTTCATCCAGCAACTGAACAAAACTGCTCTTGAGGAGATCGGTGCAAATGGTACTATTACAATCGAAAATCCTCCGCTTGACTCGCTGACAGAAGAGGAAGTGGCCAATGATGTGATTCGAGTTGATGTGAGGCACTCCCAATCAAGTGCTTTAAAGAAGCTGCATGACATCATCGTTACTCCTATTGCTGACCTGATCGAAGGCAACGACGAGATCACATTCGTTCCTGAGGGGCCATTTAGCCTTGTACCTTATGCAGCGTTGCAGGACTCCAACTCATCCTATCTAAGTGGTTCTTTCAGAATTCGTGTGCTTCCCTCTCTGACAACCTTGCAACTAATTCATGATTGTCCAACTGACTTTCACACGAAGACTGGTGCATTGCTTGTCGGCGACCCATGTTTCAAACATATCATCTATGAGGGTAGACTTTTGGTGCAACTTCCAGGAGCAAGGAAAGAAGTAGAGATGATCGGACGTATCCTCAATGTTTCCCCTCTCACTGGAGAAAAGGCAACAAAAGATGAAGTGTTAAAACGAATATCATCAGTGGCGTTAGTTCACATAGCAGCGCACGGTAAAATGGAAACTGGAGAAGTTATCCTGGCACCAAACACCACAAGAGATAACCCTCATCCGCAAGAGAGAGACTATCTACTGACGATGAAAGATGTCATAGAAGCTGGGTTGCGAGCACGTCTGGTTGTACTTAGTTGCTGTTACACTGCTCGTGGGGAGGTCATGGCTGAGGGTGTAGTCGGCATGGCGCGTGCACTTTTGGGTGCCGGTGCCAGATCTGTTGTGGCAACCTTGTGGGCGATTGACGACGAGGGAACCCTGGAGTTCATGACTTTCTTCTACGATGCACTTGCCGAAGGCAAGAAGGCCAGTGAAGCTCTCAATCAGGCCATGAAGTGTATGAGAGAAATTGAAAATTTCAAGGAGGTTTGGCACTGGGCACCATTTGTACTAATTGGTGACGACGTCAACCTGGATTTCGAGGACATTTAGAAGCTTCAGCAAGTAATAATTCTGTTGATACATTCTATTCAGTACAAAGTTACATTAAATCATAATCTTTGCTCATATGTGAGCAGTGATACTTGCGTGTTATTTTCCTTTCAGTTGGATTACGAATTTATCTTTTGCTCCGGCAAATTGAGATGCAGTACAATCAAGTGGACACGTTTACGATGATAACATTCTTTTTTGGAAACATGATGGGAGTAAAATAGCAAATTTCTTTTAAAACAATCCTGTTGTCCAATGTATTGTTTCATGTGCTAAGAAATATTTCATGGCAACTCAACTATCCTCCCTAAACTTAGATTCTTTTATTTTTCAGTTAAGGCAGTTAGCATTGGAGTCCTAGGGAGTTTTCGAATACCTACAAATGCTGAAATTTGGACCAGTAACCAGTAAGCTACCGATGAAACCTTTGTCAAGAGTATTCTTTTCAAAGCAGGAAGAACCAAAAGACGGCCAAAGTCAAGTTTAACAAGAGAACAGATTTCCATTGATTCGAAAGTTGCCTTTTTGCTTGTCTGAACTGCTTTTACGAGCTTAATCTTTGATATCCTTCTCAAACGACTGTTTGTTTGTTTGTTTGTTTGTTTGTCTGTTTTTTTTTTTGTTTTTCATATGATGTCTTAAAATTATCATGACTAGCTATGTGAGAAGTTATTTTCAATCTAAGTATTTTCTACAGAGAGGATTTGGGCGTAACATTTACGTCGAAGTTGAAATGTCTTGAAAACGTTTTCCAGAGTTTTTTTACAGACTTTTTCTCAATCGGTTTAATCTCATGAGTGATATAAAGCTATTACAGCCATGTGAGTGTGTAGAGAATTTCCATAGGAATTAGAGAAAAATCAGTTGTCCGATTGCTCGATTATCTTAGTCTATGTCAAATGGAAATTGTGATTGACTTTTCGAGGATTTATAGTCAGTCATTGGTACTTAAAGCTAGTTTCTGCTGATCAGAATTTGGTCTATCTGGACTTAAAATGACAGATTTTGGCCGTAATGGCAAAGATTTAGTCTTGGTACTAGTTAATTTTTTGGGATTTCTCCTTCAATTTTGAATGCGGCAAATTGTGTTATTTTTTACAAGCAGAACGATGCATTTTAAGTATATTGTTTAAACTAATCGTCCAATGGCAAAACGAGAAGTTTTATTTTATAATTTTAATTACGGCTTACAAAGCATTGAAGGAAGCTCAGAACGAGCTGGAAAGTTGGAACCAAATGATTTTATTTAGTTTCTCCGATTAGATTGTTTACTTGCTATCTAAGTACAATAAACTAACATTTAAATGTCAAACAATGAAACAAGTCGCTTGGTATTTTGTTAACATGGAAGAGGAAATCAATAAGAAAGAGAAGAAAATTTCTGCATCAACCTGCATAAGCCATTTCTTGTCGTTTGAATTGATATTCGCTTAATAACTTTTGCCCATTTCTTTTTGAATTTGAACAGGTTTATTGAATGAGAGATAAAATTCGATATTTTCTGACTCTAAAACTGCTAATATCGATCATTGGCAACCGTTTCTTAGGATGTCACGTGACGCACTTCTTTAGCACGTTATATAACAGATGTGATGTTTTGTCACATCTTTTCGTTTGGAGTAGTGAGCGCACCTATGTCTCATTCGCTCAACCTCTCCCCATTTCCTTGGATAGAGTTATTAAATGAGATATAAACTTCGATCTTTTCAGATTTTATATCTGCCAGTTTCATTGGCAGCCATTCCTTAGGATGTCACGCGACGCGTTTTTTTAGCGACATGATGTTTCAGTCATACATCGTTGAAGAGGCAAGAAAAAAAAATTACCTTTCACTTTGGAAGATGGTGCTTTATTCTGTTTATAGAAAGCGTCCTCATCATGGGAAGTACCTTAGGTCGGTGTGGTTCCCCGAGTGTAAAAAATATTTATGTTTTATTTTTTTTCCACGATTGCAAACTTAACTAAAACAGCCTGTTAAAAAAACCGAAACTTTCTTAAAACTGAGGGCCGACCGATAAGAACTTTTTACGGCTAACGGTTAAAATTGTGGCCATTTTTCTGCTGCAGCTAACCCAGAATAACACTTAATAACCCATTGTTGGAGGGGAAAAAAAGGGTTCCAATTTGTCGATTTTTACGCCTAATAGCTGGATTTTCGACTGATTTACGGCTAACGGTTAACCCCATGGAGATCCTCGACTGGGTGACGTGCAAGATGTGAAATAAAAACGTTTTTAGCATTTGGAACTCGAATTTAGAGCGCTGGTTTGTGAGGGGTAAGGAACACCGGGAAAAACAAACTGTGGAAAAATCGTGGAGGTAAGGGTATACCTGGGAGAGACAGGCATGGGAAGAGTGTTTGTCGCTACGCACTCCTGTTCTGTTCAATCTGAGATGCTTAATGAAGCTCACGCAAAAAAAAAAAAATATATATATATATATATATATATATACATATATCTTACGAGATATTCACCGATATCAAGGCAAGCAGGGATGAATTTCCTTCCCTCGTTAGTACCTTGTACCGGATCCGAAAAGTCAGTAAGCCCTGATATTTTGACTTCACCGCAGATCTAAAAACTGCGACAACGTAAATGTTTCAGCAGAAAATCTCTACTGACGATAGCATATATTAAATCATTTTCAAAAAAGAGCCATGGGAAGGGGGGAAGGGTGGGTCGAGGTTCCGTTTGTCCCTCCGGGCTGGAATCCTAGAGCTAAGATACCACAAGGTAAAGATAAGAATTTCCCTGAGTAATTGCTGGACTTAGGCTTCTTTCGTCTTCCTAGATTTTCTCCTCGTGCCTCATAACTCTACTCCATCTGACCACCCTCCAGCGGTGTTTAGTGTATGCCACACAGGTGAATAGAGCTCTTAGCGTGGGCTGATTGGCTAATTCGGAATTAATAGTCGAACCCGTATTAAGCGGTCGGTTTTCAGATTCTCGAATTTTTTCCTCTCGCGCATTGTCACTTTCACCGCTTTTCAGTGGCGGTCTCTATTAAGCAGTTGTGGTCATCCTTGATTGAGTCCCATCAGTCTGTTCGGGTTGTATGGTACGGTTACTTAGGGCGGAACCACTCAAAAAAACGACGAATTCTCTCTGAAGTAAAATTTGTTCCATATTTGTCTTCCAAAATCAGTGTTAATAGTTAGAGTGCAAATGTACTCAACGCATTGCAAATTATCTTTCTTCTTAGGACTGTTTGTATCTGACAAATGTTACACAAGAAAATTAAGCAAACCATTTCCTTAGTAATTACCAAGAGGTCCAGCTGTTAGAATTCTGCATCATCGTTTTGTTGCTGTTATTCGATACATTTTTGAGCGATTTCTAAAATAAGCTTCACATGAAAAAGAAATGATAAATTAGGGTACAAAATGTTGTTTTCTTGTCTTTTGTTGTTAAACTTATTTAACGGTGATAACACTCAGTGATAACACTCAGTTACGGGTTAATAACGGTTGCTCGATTGTACCGTCCGCGTAAATTTGTGAATGAATGAAATAGTTAGTTATGTGACAAAGAAGACGAGCTCTTTGATGTCATTTCCCTCTGGAGTGTACGCTGGTGAGGAGATTTGTACCAGGGAGCCAGCGGGAACTCGGCCGGGATCCCCGCGCGGATAAAAACCAGCAAACAAAATTGAATGAAATCCGGTTTCGCCGGTAGTCCCACCAATCCAATATTTCACTTCCACCTCACTTTCCACTTCCGCTGAGTTTTTTCGAGAAAGATCAGAGGTCTTCACGATGTTGGAGTTCGCTAGTTGTATATGAATATATATTCGCGCGTGTGAAAGAAATCGGCCTTCGCCAAAACACTCATTGTGGTTAATGCTCACAGCTGTCTGTTAGCTACGTATTCTCTTTCTTACCGTTGGTTCTTTGCTCCTCAGTTCCAAACCCACACCTTCCTTCCCAAATCTTTCCCCTAATCACGGACCTCATTAATTCACAACATTATTTGGTATCGTGTACCAATTTTTACTTTTCTTACTTTCAAAAAACAAAAAACTTCTGCTTAAAACGCCTAAGCAAACCGCAATATTTTTTTTCTCTTTTTTTTCTTTTCTATATACTTGGCTTTTAGCCTAACTAAACTGCTTGCTCTTTTTGTGTATATTACTTTCCAATACCATATATATTATCTTTAAAAAAAACCCATCAAATTCAAATGTATCAAAGAACATCAATCAATATTTAGAATCCATTATCGTTTACAGAGGAATAGATTTACAAAAAAAACTCATCTTAAATTGCAAATGTTACCATTTGCCTCTCCATGTTTGCCAGATAATATAATTCCCATTTCCGAGGCCAGCAATAAAAATCCGCAATTTTAATTTTTTTTAAAATAAGTACTTTGTGCGCTCACTTCTCTACCACAACCTACGTGGATAATAAAATTTTAGCCCATACTTTAGGGTAGCTTTCATTAGGGGAGTAACATTTTGACTCAAAAATTTAAAATACAAAAAAACAAAAACAACAACAACAACAACACCCAGATACAGACTGAATTATACTGTGGTAACAAACGAGGGAGACCTTTACCCCAAGCTATAGCAGATCTCCGGAAAAGTGAACCAGTTAGTCTCAAAGTTTTACACTGGAACGTCAAAGTTGACGCTTCCAAGAATTCACAACAGACGCCGTGAAATGGCGGCCTTGGCGGCAGTACTTGACCTTAATCCGTGTTGACCTTTTCGGAAATATCTTTCTTCTTGTGGTCATTTACAAGAAAAAGCAGCTGCGAAGATCCATCAACTACTTCGTTTTCAACATGGCTGTATCCGACCTCTTCAACCCTTTGACCATCATGACTGTGAAGATCGTTGAGATCGTTTCAGGATCGAGTTCCTGGAAAGTTGATCGTCCGTGGCTGCTAGGAAACATTCTATGCAAACTTGCCTACTTTCTGCCAGATGTTTCTGTCGTGGTTTCCATCGGTAGCCTTCTTTTTATCTCAATAGACAGGCTCATCGCTGTCGTCTTTCCACTGAGGGCCAAACTTATCTCCTCAAAAGTACGATTGATCAGCATTCTAAGCACGTGGTTTGTCGCCATCGCCATCCATGCACCTTATTTCTACAGTTTCAAATTGATCCCCCACGAAAATGAAACGTATTGTGAGTTAAATTGGGGACCGGCATTCGACCACATGGAAACACACAGAGGATTTGTTACGGCAAATTTCATCACTTTCATCCCCATTCCCATTTGTGTCCTGGCCAGTGTGTATAGCATTATTGTATGGACAATAAGAAAAAAGAACAAAAAAACTAAAGAGAAACTGTCTTGTCGCCAAAACCATCGAGATCGACAGCTGAGAAACATTGTCAGATTGGCAGTGGCCATTATGATTTCCTTCGTTTCCTGCATGACTCCCCTGCTTATCTATTTATTTCTTATAATTTTTTTGTGGAATTGGGAATCCCCACCCATTTGTGCACTTCAGACAGTTCTCCCATTTATTTGTGTATTTCTTATGCATTCGTGGAGTGCGGTAAATCCCTGCATTTGTTTTATCTTTAGCAAGAACTACCGCAACGGCATTAGGCAATGTTTTCATTGTAATTGCCTCAGTCGCAGAATATCAGGTTTGCCAGAGAAATACCAAATGCAAACGACGACGACGAGCTCCTACGGAGACAGCTCCCTTCGGACCCATTCAAGTAGCGTACACTTTGTCTCATACAGCAGAAAAGCTTGAGCACTATATATACATATATATGTATATATATTTATGGGTGTGTGTGCGTGTGTGTATGTGTGTATTTAAATCCCTATACTCAGAAAATAGACAGGATGATCATTGGATATGCATGTAGGGAACACTGTGGAGTGTTCAATTAAGATCTAAGTGCCACACACTTGTCAGCACCTGTGTAAATGTGTAAGTACAGTATGGAGAGTGTGCATACTGATCGTGGATCAATATTTGTTTCTGGGCAACCGAGCTCGATATCGATTTGTCGTACTCGATTACCATTCCTGCTCGATAAGCAAACGACGTTTGATAATCGAGCTCGATAACTACAAGTCGAGCTCGATTGCTAATCGAGTACGAGGATCAATATTTGTTTCTGGGCAACCGAGCTCGATATCGATTTGTCGTACTCGATTACCATTCCTGCTCGATAAGCAAACGACGTTTGATAATCGAGCTCGATAACTACAAGTCGAGCTCGATCGCTAATCGAGTACGATTACTAATCGAGCTCGATTACTAATCGAGCTCGATTAGTTATCGAGCTCGACAAAATTCGTTTATCGAGCTCGGTTACAGTACTGACGAGAAAGACTGGTGGAGAGTCCAACCTTATGGAGTGCGATGGAGTGTGCAAAAAAACCTCGATACCGACGGCGAAATGCTTCATAAGTTTTTTAGGAGATTCAGAGACAGGATTCATAGAGAGGATATGAAGTAAGTGGGGAGAATATTAAAAATAAATTTTCCCACGCTGCCGTTTTTGTTTAAGCGATTCTCTTCCCTAAGATCAGGACACCCTTTTTCTCGATCGTGTGCGTTCCGGCTTTCTCTACGACAACTTGCATTTAGATATTACTTTGAACTTTTACTGTAACTTTTCAGAGGGTAATTAAAGAAAGGAAAAGACACGCATATGAAGCGGTAAAAAAAAACTGAATATCGTCGCACCTTTTTTCTGACTAATAACAGCGTCATCTATCGACACAACAACATTCGTATCGCACTCTAGTTTTAAAATGTTACTATTTTTTCTCCCTAAGAAAGGATTACGACTGAATCACCAATATTTTGAACTTTTCAATCAAGTTTTATTTTTGAACACTGTGATTGTTGTGCGTTAAATACTTCCAAGATCAAAGCCCCGACCACACTTTCGCAGGTGCTTTGAAAAACGTTATTTTTCTCTCACAATCCAAAAAGAGCTTTGCCTCTATCTATGAAAATGAATAAACTGGTTTTTTTCTTTTTTTTTTTGCATTATCATAATTGTCATCTACGGCAAAAAAAAAAGAAATGCAGCTAGATGATATGTATAGTAAAGCCCTTATCATCCCGTCAAAAAAGTGTTACAAGAAAAATCAACATCGGGGAATTCGAAAAGGTCGGTTTTCATGATGAGTTAAAATTCAAGTTGAAATCGCATATTTTAAAAATACGTCGTTTCGTTAGAAAATCTTTCTGGACCAGTGTGGTCAGTAGACCTAACCTATGTAAAACCTATTCAACATAGTCATGGACAGAGCTTAATTGTTTATTTACCTGTCTCTCCCAAAACTGAAAGTAAAAACCGTAGCGTATATACAAAACCGGATTATCAACTAGATATTGATTGGCTACAACGGCCAAAAAGTTCTGCATGGATTGCTGAGCGGTTCCCGCTCTTTACCGACGCCACATTTGCTCGTCGAGGTAGGACTGCAAGTCTTCCCTCCTTATCCTCCGGCGTGTTTTCTGGCCCACTATTAAACTGTTCCAGCAGGATTCGATTTCTTGGGTGTCAACCCCATAGTGACTGGGTCAACGAAGTTGAGTCGGTGGACAATCATTTGATGTGCACTTATGTTGTTAATTCTTTGGACCGTCTGCCGGTAGGAGGCCAAGTCATCCGAGTGCACTTCGGTTCCAGGGAGAACACACCTTGAAATGATGGGATGGAGGGTGGCCATATCTCGTCTTTCCACTTCATCGAAGTAGCTTTTTGCAGGTAAATGTTGCGTCGTAACAATCCCAAAAACCCATGTGTACCTTTGTGCACGTCTTCCCCAGTTGTTCTGAAATAATGAAAAAATATATATATTTCAGATGGATGATTTTTGTCCCATTAATATTTTGCTTTAGGCTTTATCCCAGCTATGTGTAATTATCATTCACCTGTATGAAATAATTTTGATATTAAAGCGCCCTGAGTGCTTTTTGTTGTCACATTCCCACCTACTTCGGCTTGCGAACCACATGTTCCAGAAAATTAAGGAACAGTAAGGTTATGAAAATATTTATATCTCAAAAATATTGAAATGATTGGAGGTGAACATTTGCCTAGTATATACTATATCAGTAATATAATATGGCACAAAAAGGTGATTTTTTTAAACTCATTTATTCCTGCTATAAATGGTTCCCATAATTTTTGTGTGCCAATAGTGGGCAAGTTGCTCGGAGGCGATTAGCAAAGGATGTTCAAGGTTTGAGTGCAGGCCGAGTGCAGGCGATCTACGACGCTATTTCCCGTGTTAGTATATACTTGAAAAAATAGTGATTTTTAGCTTTGATTAGTTGTTGAATTTACTCTCGTCGCATCTTACACCAGTCCAAAGGGCGTGATTGGCCTGTCCTGAAGGTTTCTTGGGCAGCCATCCTGTAAGCGCCTACTAATTTTTCTTATCAAGCTTGTATTTAAATCCAGGTACCTGGAAATTCGTCGCTGGGAGTCCTCAGCAGAGAAGAAATAAACCTTCTGCAGGAGTTTACCAAGTGGCACTCTGGGGAACTCCTCGAAAAAACTGTTTGATCTCACACTTCTTCTTTTTATGCATCCTCAGCAGCGCCTGTACAGTATTGTTAAGGAAAGACCCTTTATCGTTTTTGAACAAATTAAAATGGCCGGTTTAAGCATTCTTCTCCACTGAATATATAGACGCGTATAGATGCGACTTTTATGGTGGATGCTCTTGCTTCTAGAAGTTTTGAATTAACATCAAAGAGGTCTCCTACATCGAATGGGAAAAGTGCGTTCTAAAACACCTTAAGTACGTCGATAATTATTATTGTAACCCACGGTACTTTTAGTGTTGTTTTGAGGTTTTTTTTTCTTAAGTCGGTGTATTTATCACGTAGCAGTCAAGTAAAAATCCAAATTGTGCTATGAACACTTGCAACTTATATGACAGTTTTATGTAGCGGCATGCAGACGCATGTAAAAGTTGTTACTATATAAGTTGAAAAGGAGATAGATTAAAGGACGTTTGTGCCAATGCACACGCCCGATGAAAGAGGGACTAAAGCTAGTAATCGATAGCAAGTTCCCTTATAGGTTATCTCCGAAAAGCGCCTTTTCCCCGTTGTTGTTCTTCAATTAAATACGAAATAGATTTATGTCAGCCCCGCGCGTTAAGATGGTAGCTGCGTTAAAAAAAAAAAAAAAAAAAAAAGATGACGTTTATTTAAAATTGACCGTGCCCACTAAAAAGGAGAAGTTGCAATATTTGTGCGCACAAACTAAAAATAATTCATTATAATTGAAATGGAAATGCGAATTTTGGGCATATACTCAGTTCTTTAAGCGGAGAGGAATTGTACAAAATAATTACTTTACTATCTCGTGCGGTAAAAAAACGATACCTTCGTTCACAATTTAAAGCTTGCCATCTTTGGATAACGCCTTCATTTTAATCTCTTCAATAGGCCAAGGTGATTACCGAATTAGTCCCATTTTAAGTGTGGGTTTGATTTTTATGGAGTTTAAACGATGACGCGTTAACTTCGTGCCGTTGCAACAGTGTTCGGCAACCGGCCTACCGGCGTTGATTGAGGTTGAACTTGCAAAAAGAAATAATAAATGAACAACAGTAATAAAAAGATGTACCAAATAGTGGAGGGTTCCAATGGGGTGATGGCTGGTAAGTTTAAAGGATAAAATTGTGGCCACTTTACGGCTAACGGTTAGGTTTTTTTCCCTTACGGTGGTTACCAAAAATATATTTACTATTAACGTTTTTGACCACTACCGTTTAAAACTTTATCGTGAGGCCTTGCTCTAAAGCTGCATACTGACGTAAGGACTTATTATTTTCTTCTCCTTGTTGGAGTCTAGTCAGCTAGCAATAGCGAGAAACGGGTCTAAATTTCGATGATTTTGTGAGTTTCTTATTTTGTAATTGACTACATCACACTTATGCGAAGTATCTTTTTTTCACACGGTTGTTTAGAACAAATGAATAAAACCCCTTAGGGTGACCTCATCGTTAACAAAAGCAATTAAATCATTGCTAAGCGCAAGGTAAAACAGCCTATTGTTTAAACTTGCGACTTCCTCATCAGTGCCTTTTGTAAGGTAAGTGTGATTTTTTTTTCATCCTTTGTTATAATGGAGAAGTATGTTTGCCGTCGTCATAACAGACCAGAAACAAAGGGGGTAAGTTTCTAAAGAAACTCTGGTGCTGCGTCAGTGGGGGTAACAAGGTGATTTGATAATATCAACTAAGTTGAAATTGTAAATTGGCCACCTAAAAAGTTCAAAAGCTGACGTTTCGAGCCTTAGCTCTTCATCAGACTAATGAAGGGCTAACGCTCGAAACGTCAGCTTTTGAACTCTTTACGGTGGCCAATTTATAATTTCAACTTAGTTGATATTACCAGAAACAGAACAGTTTGTAATTACATTTATAACGACGATTACTAACAATTTAGGTTTATTCATAAAAACATTGGGTTGTTATATACTCCCATGTAGGATAGAAGATATATTTGTATCTGGTGTAAATATTATCTGCGTGTGCTAGGCTAGCTTTTTGTATTTCCAATGGTAGAAAATTTACCCGATCAAATCTGTTGAACTCACCGATCATTTTTTTCTTAATTAACAACAAGATGTGAGGAAACAAAGTCTTTGTTTATTGAGTAACAACAATTGGCGCTAACCGCACGGCTCCTAAAATACAACAACGCTCAGTAAATTAAGGCATTTCATGTAACATCTGTATGAATAAGGATAAATGGGTTGATCTCACCAACCTTCCTTCCTTATTACAAAAAAAGTTATGAAGAAACAAAGTCTTTGTTTATTGATTCACCGCAATAAGCACTTATCGTATGGCCCCCAAAATACAATAACGCGCAATAGATTGAGGCGGTTTTTTTTTATGACATCCGTTTACAGGATTTTTCAGCTATGATTCACTTACATAGGAAAGTAAACTGAGGTTAACGAATGTGTAGTTATTTTCTCTCCAATGCTAGAGGCGACACGTGTTGGAATAAAGGAGAAACTACAACAATACGTCTTTCTTTGTGCTGCCCACTAGTCTTCGTTAAGGAAAAAACTATTTTTAATTCATGTTATGCAGGGCAGGGTTTTTATTCGTTTTACTTTGTTTTTTTTATGTTTTTTTTTTTTTTAACAAATTCAAATTCGTGTCAGACTGGGTTGGTGCGAGGCTGCGTGTCGGCTTTTATTTGGTGTGGGATGCCTTTAATCTGTAACCAAACCGGTTAGACCGTCTGCGACAGTGGGACAAGGGTGTTCAGATAACGGGGAAAAATGCATTTGTCAAATCATTTATTATCACGTGAAACACAGCGCAGCAAACGAACAAATCGAGCTTACTCATACTGAAGAGGGGGAAATTGACGAGTGTGTTTCCCATAATTCTTAAAAAAACATATTTGACTTAAAAAACCTAAACATTTTTTGTATCGCTTTCAATATTTGTCCTCGTAGCTATCTTTCCTTCCATAACGTTTTTATCTTAAACATTTTTCCTGTAAGTGTACTTCTGTTTCCTAGAGGTATTTTTCAAATGTAAATAACTAAACTAAACTGGAGGTTGACTGAAAACTCAAAAGTTAGTTAGCTTCCAGACTCTTTATTTTTTCAATTCCTCACTCGTTAATAACCCTAAAATACAACAACGCTTTGACATCACCGGCACGCTTCTATCTTAACAACTGCGTGAAGAGATCTTTTCTAGTTAAGTAATGTTCCAGATAAGTGCTAAGAGAGGTATTACATACAGCAAAAAAAGCGGAAGATCTCAATGAGAAAGTACTGAAAATGTTTTCCATTCAAAAATACTTCTTAAATTTCATGGTTAGTTTGTTCTGTGCTTATCATATTGCCTTTTGTTCTAGTGCATAAACGATTTCCATTTTTTGCGTTATCATTTGCGACCTCGATACCTCTCCTAGCTAATAAATGGAAAATTACTTGTCTTCTTTTAAAAGATAATATGTCAAGACAAACTTGACAATCATGATATCTTCTGGGTCCATGTGATCCAGTTCACAGCGCGGGATATTTGCTGCTATTTCCCCCTCCTTTATCTCCTTCGCCGGGAAAGGGAAAACCTTCTCCTCGCAGGAATCAGGCATCAATACTATTCTGTAGACATAAAGCGTAAAGTCATTAATGATTTGTGGTGAATCATGATAAAGTTGATTTTCTTTTTAACAGTTTTTAGGTTCGGAGACATGGTTTTAGATTTCCTCACTCCTGTATGGAAAAATTACGATATTGATAGTCCTCGTAAAATACGCCAGCTAAATGCAAGTACTTTGGCTTATCAGCAGCGATCATTTATCCTCTGTACTGCGTTCCAGAGCGAGAATCTATCCTTAATTACAAAGATGAGTCCCTAACCTCGTTCCTACTACCACTGCCGTCACTGCGGACACCAGTTCCAAGGAAAGTCCTGCAAATCGTATATGCGCCCTCCAGCTGTTCCCATTCGGGCACCTGTACTCAGTGCTGAATAGGTGTGACCCCTTCACGTTATTCCATTTCTCTCCCCTCCAGCGGAAGGAGAACACTCCTCTTTCTTCCAAAATCCATCTCGGTTTGGCTCTCTGAAATGAAACCGAATGTTCAGTTCATGTTCATATGATATCTTTTCTCATTATTTTTATAATTCTAGCGTCTCACCTTGAAATGCATTAGGCCCCGCAGACGCTGGACCTCCCCTTCCTGCAGAACACTGTGGGTGGCGGCTGCATTTGTCGAGTGCTGTGGCATGTTCTTCTGCTTTATTATGGCAGTGCAGCCAGTCACCGCACAGCGGACCGCTCTTTCTGAGCACTCGCTTAAGTGCAGTGTTAAGTGGAGCCTGCAAAATAATCAAAATAAGGACCAGGGATGAGCTGGCTAGTGAAACTTTTGGATATTTTGTTGGCCTTAAATAACCATTTGACTGTTGATTTCTTAATTAAACCGACAATATCTTACCGTGGAAGGCTTGTTCCGCAGCTTAGTGGACACAATACCCTCTTATTTGAGCAAAGGGAAGCAGTATGCTCCTCGAAAGATTCCCTGGTAATTTTTCTACCGCATTGCTGGCAAGGGAGTTTGTGCTTTGCACATTGCGCAGTGTGTGCTGCCATCCTCTCCCTTGCCACCATCTCTCCACAGCCATCATTGGCACACGCCGTTTGAAATTTTCCACACGTTTTCAAGTGCTGCTCGTGCTCGTGAAATTTTCCTTTCCATAGACAGCCGCTCTTATTACACTTGACATTAAAGTCTCCAATGATATCGTCGAGTGCGACATTGACGTGGAGGGTAACATCTGTTCCGATCGGTGCTTTACAAAGTGGGCATTTGGGGAAAGTCTCAATGCCTATGAGTGTCGCGAGGCAGTGTCGACAGCCCGAATGCCCACATGCCAGAGTGACAGGCTTAACCATTGTCGATAGGCTTCAAAGTAAAAGATAATCAAGAGAGTTTAGTACATTTCCTTACAAAACTAGTATTGATAAGTCAAGTAATTCCTTCAAAGAGGCCCCTGCTAGCAAGGAATTCAGTTCAAACAGCTACAATTGTAAAAGTTGTCGAAGGAAAGTGGAATTTAACCATGGAACAATGATTCATAACTCAGAGTCAAAACAAACGCAGAACGTAAATCTGTTATTTGACAAATTACTATTTCGTCTAATTGGTCAAATTCCTGAGGGATGAGCAACATTTCTCTCCTCTCAGAAAGACAACTGCTGAAGTATAAACTATTTAGTACAGCTCGATCACAGAAGTAAGCAAGTGTGCGTTAATGATTTTCCTAGCGTTAATATTTAAACATCTCGTCCTTTTGCCAAAAGAAAATTACAATTTCGCTTATGATCTCTTTTCCCAGGAAATGCGAATATAGTTCCACAGTTAAAAAGAACTTCTGCCTTATGAATGCTCTGAATGCTGTCGGTCGTTCTCCTTAAATGTCAGGTTAAGCCTTGCTTTATTGCAGATTTTCACCTGGCATCTTCAAGCTGGGTTTGGAAACCAGCGCAATTTGAAGTTCAGAGTTATGGTGGATGCTTGGCATACAGCTCTGCGTTGTCGAAAAATATAGACTTATCTGTCGACTTTTGAGCCTTTTTAGGAAATTAAGTGTTAGAAAAAGTGCTTTCGTACATGTTTGTTGTTTCAGTTTAGATAATCAGTGGGCTAGATAGCCAAGTAAATTCCAGATTTTTTGCACTATTTTTCAGCGGCAATGTTGGTGAACCAAAGATACACCCACGACAATTGCGACTCGATACTAGGCTCTGTAAATTTGCGCAAAACATTTCGACGAATATCTTAAGTTTGGGTAAACAAAGAGACCTAAAAATTAAAAAAGTTCTTCCTTAGCCTATCTCCTATGACATTTAAATTTCCTAACTACTCCACTGAAGATCTCTCTCTCGATGGGTGACAGCGAAAACGATCAGTTGCTGAAAGATAAAAATCATCACAAAACAAAAAAGACTTACCATACAGAACAGTTGAATAGCGCTCCGGGAGGAGAAGTAAACTCAAAATGCTCATTAGACATAGCGAATCTGGCAATGAATAAAGCAGCGAAGTGATCTAATCCAAGCAAAGTTTGCTTTTAGTGAAAGAACCAAGACTAACTGATAAGTAAACGATGTTTATAACCTTGTGAACCTCAATGGGAAATGTGTATTTCCTGGACAATTTGACACGTATTCATCAATAACAATTAATACTGATCTGGCAACAATCGATCCGCGAAATGACAGTTACCCAGGGTCAAGTTCCCTGTTCAAACAATCAAGTTTCCATTCTGCATGTGCGAGTGTGTGTGTGTATTTGTGTGTGGACATCATTTCCTGGAAAAGGGTAACTTGCCCGTTTCATGGAATTAAAGAACAATTAAACGAATAAAAGGGTGCGCTTAGCGCATTTGCGGCAAACGATCCTAATATTGTTTAACTATCAATATAAATGTCCCGTAGCGACAGGCCTAGGTGACATGGGTGTGCCACGAAACAAAAGCCTTTTATTAATACGTATACACGTCGGTCAGTTTCATTTTCGGCGTGGTTTCGCGTCATCCTTGGGAATATTAGTGCAGCAAGGAGTTAAGCATTTTAGATTAAGTGTTTAACTCCACGAGATGAACCATAGCAAGCGCGCTTTCCAAAGAACTGTTGTCTTTTTGGATAAACGGCACAGAAGCGTGCCAAACAAGACTGAGCTGGGCAGGCTCGCTACCGCCAAGCGGATTTCTGATATATCGTTTACAAAGAACGACAGCTCTTCCCAAATCGGAGACTTACTGGTGAGAGCATTTCCTCCCCTTACAGGAAAAGACCTTAGCAGGTAAGTGCTGCTGCCTTCATAATCTGTATCGTAGGGTAGAAAATGGTTTCAGAGAAAAGAGTGAAAAGTACCGTAATAAAAGCAGCGAAATGCCGAAAAGGGGCAAGATTGGATGTAAACGTGGATGAGAGAAAACTAAGGTTGCTAAAATCTTCCTTTAGATGTCTTGCAACATTGAGAAGCTGTCGCCAGTAGACAGGATAAGCATCGGACATAAATGACAAGTGGCTAACAGCGCACATATCCGTCTTTTTGTTGTCTTCATCCAGTCATTTGTATTATTGTGTGGAATTAGTTACAAATTTTCCTAACGTTCCATCAGTTTAATGCAAAGTTTACAAAAGAGGTGTGGAATTGTGTAGGATTTACTTTTTGTCGTTTTCTGTTCGTGTGAAGGTCATGCTCAAATTCATGATTCACGCTAACCCGATTAAGCTTTTTTTCGATAGATCAAAATTCTCCATGAAAGCGAGGTTTAGAGAAACTGGAAAATGATATTTCTTGATTTCCTTTGTTGCTGTCCTCTTAGTCTCGCTTTCAAGGTGAATTTTGATTATCTAAAGAAACATCGAATATCGTTGGTCGATCCAGATGAAGTAAACAAAAAAACAAAAACAAATCAACAACAACAAAAAATTAAATGAAATGTTGGCCAATTGTATTAACAACAGCTGTCTAGACATCTAAGATAATAACCTTCCTTGTTCCAGTACACATTGAATTATTTAAACCTACAATACTTTTTTTTCATGACATACTATGCAATATTTCTGTCGTTGCTACAATCTATGTCAATCTAGAGCAAATGCCACTAAAAGCAAATGTGCATTCAAAATTAATGTATATTTGCATGCACCTTACAGAAATAAATTCACAGTTAAATTCAATTTAACAGAAAAAGGTTAGTGTGGGTAACTACAATCACCTTTCTGTCATTACTTTATTACACTAGCTTGGAAATAATTACATCATATGCAAGAGGGCATGCAATGAGGACAGTGGCAACTGGCCTTCAAAGTGGTGTGCAGCTCATGGACCACTTTGGTGGAAGTAGAAGGAAAAAGATCTTTATATTTCTACCAAGTCAAGGTCTGTTTACATTTAAAGTGTTACTTACATCAACTAAACCTTACAAGTGCATACTATTTAAACTGTTCTCTTCAAATGGAGCATGTCTTGAATAAGCATAGTCTAATTTATAACCAGTTTCCTATGAAACTTATCTTTTTACTTGATACTTTACTTACTTATCTTAGTAAGGTGACTTTCCCTGCAGCCTTGCAACTTCTAGCACAAATTAAAAGGAAAATAATAAACCTCCAGATACTAAGTAGAACTTTTAGAAGAAATTGGTCATTTGTTATCTCATCACCCTAGAAATAGTGATGTGCATGACTATTGCATTTTTCCAAATATTAACCGAGTAACAGAGGCTGGCTAAATCAAAATGCATACCTTGACATTAAACAATTGAAAGGTTGAAGGTTTATATGTCATATACAATGTATCCACAAACACTTGTGAGAATCTTCTATAGGCCCATTTCCAGTCTAATGTATCAAATTTATGACGACATTTGATCACAACATGTACATGCATAAACTGTTCTTTCACCACAGCTTTGTCATCTTCCACTTCATCATCTACATCCACTTCAACATCCACTTCATTGTCCACAGTCAGTTTGCCACTAACATCTGGAACCTCTTCAGCACTTTCATTATCAACAGCTACTTCAACATCTTCGTCGTCCATAGCACCTGTACCAGCAACATCTACAGCCACTTCAACATCTTCATTATCCACAGTCATTTTACCACCGACATCTTTATCATTCACAGTCAATTTACCATCAACATCTACAACCACTTCAACATCTCTATCATCCACAGTCACTTTACCACCCACATCTCTATCCACTGCCACCTTAACATCTACATCATCACGGGCCACTTTGCTGTCCCCATCTTCAAGCAGCCTTATATCTACACTGCCAGTTGCTCAACCCTCCACATCCACTTCACTGGATCTGATGCCTTTGCCAGTTGATGGAGGTAACTGAAAAAAAAAATTTTGTCACTGTTTGAAATTAAGCTTTTCAGATCTTTCACAAAAATTTGAAAATATTGCTAATTACAAGTCTGAGTTGAAAGGTATTGGTTTATACTACCAACAGCTTAGACTTTGTCTTTCCATTTGTAATTCAATTTACTGACTAGACAAGTGAAGTTATTTTCAGTGAGTATATCTTATCCTGCCTCGATGAAAATCAAAGAAATATGACAAGTTCTAATTTAATTCTGAATTTTATGTGTAATCTGAATTGCTTTTGACATCATAGCTTCTACACGAAGATATCTGACAGCAATGGCAACTGCAAATGCAAGAGGATCAACATCTGGTATGACCCCAGTTTTGTCTTACTTTTTCAATTTACTTTTTGTATTGGTGTTCTAAATGTGTATATGGGTGTATATAAGGCGATTATAATTTAAATCAAATGTTACTCAACAGATGAGAGCTCAGACTTGTCAGATGAGTCAGATTCAAACCATGGCGGTGAGTTGGTGCAATTACAGTTTCAATTGATCTTGATGAAGATACTCAATAAATTCAATAAGAGAACACTTAATCGTTTCTCGTCTAGCTGGCTTATAACACTCCCAAGAGGAAAACTCATTTAAATCGTATTTTTATTGTAAACTGCTGTCATTAAGCTTTCTTCTGATGTAAAGTTTGCAAGAATTTATACGAAACTAGCATAAAAACAAGTGTTTTCATGAACGACACCCCTGAAAGTGGAAAGTAACCTTAAGTTAATTTAAAGAACTTTCACAATTCTGACATGGACCTGATCTTGATGTCTGCACCTTTTCCTTGGTTAGGCCACAATGCAGGACCATCTGTTGTATCATCTGACTCAGAAGATGACATTAATGGTGAGTAAAAGGATGTTCAAGTAAGTCAAAACTGTAGATTAAGGAAGCACTTTTTTAGTAACCCATAGCTATTCGTTCCAGTTCCAGTTAGCCATATGTATATTTAATGAAAAAAACACCTACTAATCTGAGTCACATCACTCAAGAAACTCATAAATAATGGACTTATAAAGGCACAACTACATATGAAAATTAGTGATGAATCTGTATCATCCTGCAGGTAAAGGAAATAATGATTTGTGACATTATCACCTATTACATCAAAGTAATTCCTATCTTTTCTTTTTCTTTTTTGCAGAAGTGATAGTTTACTCAGAAGAGGCTAGACTCTGTAAGCTCACCTTGATGTCTCACTAAATGGATATCAATTTCCTTAATGCCAGTACCATGCTATCTTCCTTTTTTGCCATGCATCTGTTGTGAGAAAGATTACAAGAACCATTTTTACCAAAGCCAATGCATCTGTGTCAGTACTTTGGGAGGTCATATCCTAGCAACCACAATGCCCCAGTCATTTAGCTTAATAAGACTAGAAATTGTCATTTACATTATTCTTTATCAATGAACTAGTATACCTGTTTTAATTATTATTTTGTCTTTCTAGATGGCTATGTCACTGATGATTTTTCAACATCAGGAGTGATAACAGGTATGATTGTGATGAGTTTACCTCAGATAGTGCATGACAAACTGAGCAATGAAAGCACAGGTAGTGTATAATGCTACTGAATACATTCATACATCACTAAATCACTTTCCTCATGGTTACCCATTTCTTATAGGTGAAGGTGTTCATAGCAGGACCACTGAGGTGCTGCAATGTATCAATATTTTAGAGGACAGAGGGCAAAGCACAGCCATTTCATTTCTGATCCACTCTTTTGAAGAGGTAATTAGCTTGTTTATCAGTATGTAGGAAAAACCCACATAGAATGAGATGTGATCACAATCACGCTCATACCCTACCCTTTGATTGGCAAGAAAAAAAGAAAGTTTGCATGTTAAAAAAAAAAAAAAACCAAGAGCTACAAACTAATCTGTCAAACAAAACCCGTTTCTCCCTTTGATTACCTGCTGTGGGAAAATAGCTGTAAACAATTCAAATAGTACACTCATGTTCATGCACATATCTTACTGAACTGTTTCTCTTGTTATCTTAGTTCACATGGCAAGGAACAGAGGATGGTCGTATAATGGTGGCTGTGCTTTTGCCCTTCAGCTGTCCTCTTGCTAGCAAGAGAAGATTGGTTAGGTTAGTACACTAATGTGTTTGCTTTTGTTTCCTCATTGATTTTTCTCTGCCTACTCTGCCTCCACATTTGTTTAACTCAGGTGTATTTGATGTTTATTAACCTTCTCTGTATTTACTTTTTCAAGCATGCTCAACACTGTGGCAAACAGCCCACATATTTACTTCTGGATTGCCAAAGACAGCAGCCATGAAGCCCAGAAAGGTAGCTAAACCTAGTCTTTAGCTCAGAATGCAAAAGCAAATGCACCCAAGTGTTAATTTTAATTAGTTTATTTTTTTGGAGTATTATTGTAATAATTATAATTATCATAGTTATCACTGTTGTTATTGTCGATATATCAAGATGATTTTGCAGATGTTATTATTAGCACAAGAGTAATTGTACCTTTAATTGCAGTGAGAGTAAAATATGGCGTTTCACAAAGCCCTGGCATTGTTGTATTTGTTCTGGCCCCATGTCATAGCAGAAACATGCCACAGTGCGTGGAAATCTTTGAGGGTAAACATGAAAAATTTGAAATTTGAAATCTATATTGTGATTATATGAATGACACCTTTCATTTTTTAAAGTGTATCATTTGTCATTAAGGTCATGACTGGGGTAGAATAATTTGCTAGCTCCTCTGTTTCCTTCACTAGTAGTCTGATTATCCATTGATTGTTTATGATGCACAAAAAAAACAAACAAACAACAAACAAAAAAAGGAATGTGGATGTCTCAAAGACATTTTCTTTTTTTCTAACTTCCATGTGCAACAAATACAAAATTTCCTCTGAAAGAATCTCTGCGAAGTCTTCAATAATCATACCTACAACAAGAATAGCTTCAATCTATTAGTCTTTTTAACACCAACATGTTTTGTACCTTGTACCTTACAAGAATCAAACTTGGATTGTGCGGGCCTTCAAGAGTCCATTGGCAGAGCACAGGCTCTATATTCCGCAATGAGGGATGAACGGTATGGATTGAAACTTTTCAGCTATTTATGTATTCACAATTAAAATGATTATTAAAACTTAAAAAATGGGAATGAAAGGTACTGACACAGGTACTTCTTTCAACAGGAAAAAGTTGGATGACTGGCGGAAACAAAGACAAAGTCAAGAGCTACAGTACCAGGTACACAATATCCCCTAATTTAGAATTCAATTTGAAAGGATACACTTACAAAATCACATTATTTTAATTTTACTCCCTAATATACCCATTAGAACACTTTAATTTTCATAACAGGCATTACAGTCCAGCCCCAGCAATAGCACTAACATTGCTAGCAGCTCCCTGGGAACCAGCTCCAACAATACCGTAAACAATCAGGATGAAACTTCTGTAAGTTACCATCTGCTTTCTCTCTACTCTTAAGTTTTAGATACATATAAGGTTTGGAAAAATTAAGAATGACATGTCCTCTATTAGTTATCTCAAAAAATTAATAATCTAATGTTATGTCAAGAGTATACAGTGACTTTCCATTTAAATATACCTAAGCAAGCCTGCTTGTTTTATAATTGGGTGCACTGTGTCCAGCTTTCTCTCAACTCTAAAGCTTAGGTTCATGTAAGGTTTGAAAAAATTAAGAATGAAATATACCCTTGTTATTTATCTCAACTAATTCATAATCTAGTTATGTCAATTGTATACAGTGATTTTCTATTTAAATAACTATACCCACATATGTTTATTTTATAATTGTGCGCACTGTGATGTGCCTTATCTGTCGTAATAATATCCATCATAATATTTGTCTTTACAGCAAACAAGGGCTCAACGCAGGGGGAGGGTGACAGCACCACCAACTAATGGTGGTGGAACAACCATTGGCGTCCATATCAACAATGGAAAAAAGTTCTCCAGGGCTTTTGAGAAAAATGCCTTTTTCCAGGTAAGAATATAATATAATATTTGCTACATGATGATGGTGGTGATAGTAAGTGATGCATGTTTTCTTTTTTTGGTTATATGAAAACAATAAACAGGAAGTCTATGACTGGATTGGTTCGCTTGTTGAAGTACCGCTCCACTTCACACTACAGCGAGGAAGGGAAGTGGTGAGGCACTCTGATCATCTGCAAGGGGACGAAGTCCTGGACCTTTTAGAGAGGGTATGTTTCAATCAAAACCCACTTTAATTTTTTCAATGTCTTAAAATAACGCATTCCCATTCAAAACACATTTAGTTCTAAAGATGATTTAACTCTTACTTATGTAAATTCTCTAAAATTATTAAACACTTAAAAACAGCGTGAGCTGGGGTAGCATAATAAGTTATTTTATGTGTCTTCGTGACAGACACTTTCATTGCTATGGTCTAATTTGTTTTTTTTTTGACAAATTTTCAGAACACTGAAGAGATGACTAACTTGGAGCAGTCACTGGTAGGTGCAAAAGTCATAAATTAAAAAATAGAGGTTTAATTCTCGATTTCAGATCTGAACCCTTTAACTCCAGAGATCTGATTACGAATTCTCCCCTCTCGTTGCTACACATTTCCTTGTAAACCACTTGTGAGAATTTGGTGTTTTTAAATCAACGTAACAACATCTACCTGATAAGTTTAGGTGTTCTCATTACTTGTTAGCTAGATCATGAAGGAATATTATAGGGAGAAGTTAGAGGTTAATCACTCCTGGGAGTTAAAGGGTTAAATGATGACCTCTGTTTTTATTTGTAACTGTACTTATTTTAACATTGATCTGGTATCCTTACAATATTCCCCTTTCCTAATACCTCCAGGGCCACTGTTGACCAGCTCTTCCTAAGCCCTGTCCAGTGTGACCTGGTATCCTTAGATCATTCCCCTTCGTAATCCCTCTGGGGCCACTGTTGATCCGGCTCTTCGTGAGCCATGTCCAGTTGGACCTGGTATCCTTAGATCATTCCCCTTCGTAATCCCTCCGGGGCCACTGTTGACCAGCTCTTCGTGAGAAGTGTCCAGTTGGACCTGGTATCCTTAGATCATTCCCCTTCGTAATCCCTCCGGGCCACTGTTGACCAGCTCTTCGTGAGAAGTGTCCAGTTGGACCTGGTATCCTTAGATCATTCCCCTTTGTAATCCCTCCGGGGCCACTGTTGACCAGCTCTTCGTGAGAAGTGTCCAGTTGGACCTGGTATCCTTAGATCATTCCCCTTCGTAATCCCTCCGGGCCACTGTTGACCAGCTCTTCGTGAGAAGTGTCCAGTTGGACCTGGTATCCTTAGATCATTCCCCTTTGTAATCCCTCCGGGGCCACTGTTGACCAGCTCTTCGTGAGAAGTGTCCAGTTGGACCTGGTATCCTTAGATCATTCCCCTTCGTAATCCCTCCGGGCCACTGTTGACCAGCTCTTCGTGAGAAGTGTCCAGTTGGACCTGGTATCCTTAGATCATTCCCCTTGGTATCCCTCCGGGGCCACTGTTGACCAGCTCTTCGTGAGAAGTGTCCAGTTGGACCTGGTATCCTTAGATCATTCCCCTTCGTAATCCCTCTGGGCCACTGTTGACCAGCTCTTCGTGAGAAGTGTCCAGTTGGACCTGGTATCCTTAGATCATTCCCCTTTGTAATCCCTCCGGGGCCACTGTTGACCAGCTCTTCGTGAGAAGTGTCCAGTTGGACCTGGTATCCTTAGATCATTCCCCTTTGTAATCCCTCCGGGGCCACTGTTGACCAGCTCTTCGTGAGAAGTGTCCAGTGCGACCTGGTATCCTTTGATCATTCCCCTTTGTAATCCCTCCGGGGCCACTGTTGACCAGCTCTTCGTGAGAAGTGTCCAGTTGGACCTGGTATCCTTAGATCATTCCCCTTCGTAATCCCTCCGGGCCACTGTTGACCAGCTCTTCGTGAGAAGTGTCCAGTTGGACCTGGTATCCTTAGATCATTCCCCTTTGTAATCCCTCCGGGGCCACTGTTGACCAGCTCTTCGTGAGAAGTGTCCAGTTGGACCTGGTATCCTTAGATCATTCCCCTTCGTAATCCCTCTGGGCCACTGTTGACCAGCTCTTCGTGAGAAGTGTCCAGTTGGACCTGGTATCCTTAGATCATTCCCCTTTGTAATCCCTCCGGGCCACTGTTGACCAGCTCTTCGTGAGAAGTGTCCAGTTGGACCTGGTATCCTTAGATCATTCCCCTTTGTAATCCCTCCGGGGCCACTGTTGACCAGCTCTTCGTGAGAAGTGTCCAGTGCGACCTGGTATCCTTTGATCATTCCCCCTTGTAATCCCTCCGGGGCCACTGTTGACCAGCTCTTCGTGAGAAGTGTCCAGTTGGACCTGGTATCCTTAGATCATTCCCCTTCGTAATCCCTCCGGGCCACTGTTGACCAGCTCTTCGTGAGAAGTGTCCAGTTGGACCTGGTATCCTTAGATCATTCCCCTTTGTAATCCCTCCGGGCCACTGTTGACCAGCTCTTCGTGAGAAGTGTCCAGTTGGACCTGGTATCCTTAGATCATTCCCCTTCGTAATCCCTCCGGGCCACTGTTGACCAGCTCTTCGTGAGAAGTGTCCAGTTGGACCTGGTATCCTTAGATCATTCCCCTTTGTAATCCCTCCAGGGCCACTGTTGACCAGCTCTTCGTGAGAAGTGTCCAGTTGGACCTGGTATCCTTAGATCACTCCCCTTTGTAATCCCTCCGGGGCCACTGTTGACCAGCTCTTCGTGAGAAGTGTCCAGTGCGACCTGGTACCCTTAGATCATTCCCCTTTGTAATCCCTCCGGGGCCACTGTTGACCAGCTCTTCGTGAGAAGTGTCCAGTTGGACCTGGTATCCTTAGATCATTCCCCCTTGTAATCCCTCCGGGGCCACTGTTGACCAGCTCTTCGTGAGAAGTGTCCAGTTGGACCTGGTATCCTTAGATCATTCCCCTTTGTATTCCCTCCGGGGCCACTGTTGACCAGCTCTTCGTGAGAAGTGTCCAGTTGGACCTGGTATCCTTAGATCATTCCCCTTTGTAATCCCTCCGGGGCCACTGTTGACCAGCTCTTCGTGAGAAGTGTCCAGTGCGACCTGGTATCCTTAGATCATTCCCCTTTGTAATCCCTCCGGGGCCTCTGTTGACCAGCTCTTCGTGAGAAGTGTCCAGTTGGACCTGGTTTCCTTAGATCATTCCCCTTTGTAATCCCTCCGGGCCACTGTTGACCAGCTCTTCGTGAGAAGTGTCCAGTTGGACCTGGTATCCTTAGATCATTCCCCTTTGTAATCCCTCCGGGGCCACTGTTGACCAGCTCTTCGTGAGAAGTGTCCAGTTGGACCTGGTATCCTTAGATCATTCCCCTTCGTAATCCCTCCGGGCCACTGTTGACCAGCTCTTCGTGAGAAGTGTCCAGTTGGACCTGGTATCCTTAGATCATTCCCCTTTGTAATCCCTCCGGGGCCACTGTTGACCAGCTCTTCGTGAGAAGTGTCCAGTTGGACCTGGTATCCTTAGATCATTCCCCTTTGTAATCCCTCCGGGGCCACTGTTGACCAGCTCTTCGTGAGAAGTGTCCAGTGCGACCTGGTATCCTTAGATATCCTGGTATACTTTGACCAGGCTCTTCTTATGTATTCTTAATTTTTTTTTTCAAAATCCAGCTAGACAGTAAGCTCTATACGTTGTCCCCTTACCCTTCTCCTCATCCCAAAAAAACTGTTATGAAGTATCCCCTAACCTTAACTCTAACCTGATGTTTTTAATTTGTGGTTAATATTAATACTTAATCGGATACTTCATGACAAATGTCATTTTTTGCTATGGTTATTCCCTACAATGTAAAGCTTTTTTCCTGATGAATTGCACCACCCCCCAGCCTTCCTTGTCCCCTTAGTCCACTCATGTATTCTGCAGTGTGCTTTATTATTTTAATTTATTTTTTGTTCATCATAACTCATTCTTCAGACATTAATTTGAAAAGTAATTTGGGTTTGTTAGCTGTGAGATTTCTTCACTGTTCCAGGATTAAAAAAGTTAAGAATCAAATGATTTATGACTCAATTTCTTATGGGTCCTTTTAATCTTCCTGGGTGTGTTGCAGCTGGCCTTTCAACTTGTTCTCTAGTTATTGATAAAAGCAAGAAGGACATCATTTGTGGAGTTATCTTCCTCTCCAGAGTTGATGGAATCATTGTCATTCTCATTGTTACTATTTGTATGGCTTTCACTTTGCTCTACTTATCTTCAGCTATGTTGGGGTTTTCACTGTCTTGCAAGGATTGTTTACATGTTAAATCTCTTTCCTTCAGTTGTGTTTGCAAACCAGGGCCTTCAGGATTCATTTGGAAAAGCCAATACCTTGCAAAAACCTCCACTGTGTAGTTCTTATTGTTGTAGATATGTTAGTCAAGTCAATGTTTCTTGAGGCACTTTACCCCCTCTTGCAAAATTGTTTACCTTTGTACATTCTTCAAACCAATCTTTCCCAGCATAATCAGGGAGACTTTTTCCTGTGTTTTTGTGGTGGTTTCTTTTTTGTTCTCCTTTGGCTGCTCTGCTCTTTTCTTCTTATTGAACTGCATCACCTTGATATGCTGGAGGTTATCAACCACACATGTTGCCTTCATGATCCCTTGCTTTTCAATTTTGAGGCAAGGATAACAATTTCCTCACTTCTTGCAGAGCAGATGAAGTGTGTCGAGTTCAGGATGTTAAATGCAACACAGGATACAGACACTTGGAGAGAGAAGCCAAAGTTATTGAAGCATATTCAAGAAATCTGCGAAGACACCACATCAGAAAGAGAAGAAGTAATAAAGAAAACTATCAAAAATCGAAAGGAAAAAGAAAAGGTTCGAAATCGACATGTTACTAGAACAAAGTAATTGAGGCGGAAACCTGCTGGGTAATAATCTTCCAATATGTTTACTGCACCCTCCTTGCCTTGCTGTCCCTGAAAGAGAGTAGATGTTGAGAGTTTTTTGCTTGCTGTTTGGTCAAGATGTGACATACCTCGCACAGCTCTTGTGAAGATATCATTTCAGTTATGCCAAGAAAGCAGAACTACCACAAATATCAGGCAAGAACTTAGCAATAAAGTCAAGATGTGACATACCTCGCACAGCTCTTATGAAGATACCATTTCAGTAATGCCAAGAGGGTCAAACTACCTCAAACCTCAAGAAGAGTACTCCTTCATGTATCCTGAAGAGTATGGCATAGATGAGAAGTACAAAAGCAACTCTCACAGATGCACAACAGTGAGGAAGAGCTTGACAATGCTAAAGATGAGGGATATTGCGCACATCTAACCCGATAAAATGTCTTTTTATAAGAGTACCTAGCTTTGAAAATTGTTGTGATGGAAACAGCCATATAAGTGCAGAACACATATTATTAAGCTGACAAAAGCATATAGTACATGTAGTGTTATCTAAACAGTACAAAATCCATGTAAAATCCACAATTGCTAAGATACTTTAAAAATTGTTGGGAAAACAGTACAAAATCCATGTAAAATCCACAATTGCTAAGATACTTTAAAAATTGTTGGGATGAAAAGTCATGCAAATGCAGAGGATGTATAATTATATGAGCAGAAGCATGTTTCTATACTTTTTGTTTGTTTCTGAACATGTAGATATATCAAAATAGTATGAAATCATGTAAACTCTACAAATACTGAGATACTTTGAAAATTGTTGGGATGGAAACAGTCATGCATATACTTTTTGTTTATTTTTGAACATGTAGTGTTATCTAAATAGTGTAAAATCATGTAAACTCTACAGTTACTCAGATACTTTGAAAATTGTTGGGATGGAAACAGTCATGCATATACTTTTTGTTTATTTTTGAACATGTAGTGTTATCTAAATAGTGTAAAATCATGTAAACTCTACAGTTACTCAGATACTTTGAAAATTGTTGGGATGGAAACTGTCATGTATATACTTTTTGTTGATTTTTGAACATGTAGTTTCACATAAATAGGATACAAAACTCTACAATTACTGAGATATTTAGTGTGACCTCCCTCCTTCCAACATTTGATTTAGGGGGATGGTTCCCCCTCAAAGCCATTATTTTTCTGTAGACTCGTCTCGGACCCAACCCCTCCCACCTCCTCAACCCTAAGGAGTCCAAATTGTATGAAAGTGTTCATAAATGGGCCATTAGATTATTTAAACTCTCTGGATAATACTTCCCAGCGGCACCTACACGAGGGTGATATGCCACTCATCCCATGAGTGGCATACTACCCTCTGCCTATGTTTCATTGCAGGTGTCATTCAAAGGAAACTACCCCTCAGATGAAGAGGAACTCTCAGAGACAATGAAAGGTAAACACAAAAGTAAATAGATTATGATGACCAATGTTAACACCACCAACTTCATAATTAGTCTTAATAACTCTTACTCATAATAACTCTTCTTCTTTATCAAACTTCCTTGTGCAATGTTTGTGCCATGATGAAGCACAGTGAGGTACCTGTTTCTTCCAGTGAATTACCAAAAACATTTAAATTGTTTGTTAATTTTATTTGAGGGTACATCCCAAAATATTTCCAACAAGCCCCTTAGTTTGTTATTTTTATCATCAGTTGTTAGTATCTACACATGACCAACCCTCATTTTTGCCTTTATTCCAGTGAGCACATTACAACATTCAACTAATCTCTCATTTTTTCACCTTTTTTCACATGGAAACAAAAGATGATGACCATGAAAAGAAAGATGAAGGAGCCAGGATGGAGAAAAAAAAGAGAAAGGACCAAAGATCTCACAGGAATCGAAAGGGAAAGAGAAAAAGGGAAGATGCCAAACACTAGAAATAAGTTGTGTACCATCACTTGTGATCAGTACTACCAGTAAACTTGATCATACCGAGACAAAGGCAGATCCAAAATTACTACTAAATTCATTTTATATGTACCTCACCTAACCATAAGTTCACAAGTGTAAGCCATTAAATGATATTCTATTATAATTTAAGGGTTTTTTTTTGTTTGATATACTGGCTATGTGTAAAGGTACACAACTTTATTCTCCACCTTTTCATTTCAAGTAGTATATAGAAATAGATAACATGTACAGTGGAAACTTGATTTAATAGAGTGCCAAGGGGCTGGAGACATTGGTTGGCTATATTTAGGGTTTGTTATATCGAGGTTCTGTGGCATTTATATTACTGTAACTTTAGCTGGGCTGAAACAGAAGTATTGTTTGTCATATCAAGAACTTCGTTGTATAGAGGTTCGTTAAATCAAGGTTCCACTGTACCATTAACTTACTATTTCCTACTTAACCCTTTAATCCCTAAGAGTGACTAGAATCTAATTTCTCCAGACAATATCATCCTTCAATCACACATAAGGTCATGAGAGTCTAGGAAATGATCACCAACTGGAGAAGTTCTTAATTATTAAACAAACTCTCCTTGTCAGCACCTGCGTAAATGTGTAAGTACAGTATGGAGAGTGTGCATACTGATGTTAGAGTGTAGAGGGTTAATGTTGAATGAACACAACACAGCCTACAGTACAACAATGTCTACATTCATTCAGAAAGTGCACTGTTAACCCTTTACACCCTAACATCAGGAGGGGATATTCTCAATACCAGTCTTTATACATTTCCCAAGTGTTAACAACAAAAATTAGTTTAACAATCAAGAGTGTCTTAAGCTGGTGAACATTTCCTTTGTTTTTGTTACCTGAATGTGTAATTCAGGGGTGATGTTGTAAGGAGAAGTTTGATGCTAGTCACTCATAGGGGTCAAACGATTTATCATAGCCCTTAAGTTTTTTAAGAAAGTTATTCCCTATAAAGTTGTGTTCATTCAGTTCAGTTAAGATCCATTACACAATGCCTCTGTTATATTTAGGCAGTAAGTATGTTGACTGAGTCCAGAATCTTAACCCTTTCACTCCCAAGATCTGATTGTTAATTCTCCTTTCTAGCTGCTGCATATTTCCTTGTGTATTAGTTACAAGAATTTGGTGTTTTGATCAAGATGACAATTTCTACCTGATAAGTTTGAGTATTCTCATCACCTGTTTGCTAAATGATGTATAAGTGTTATTAATAGGGAGAAGTTACATGTCAATCACTTCTGGGAGTTAAAAAGTTATCAATAAGGCTGTAAGGATTTTCTGCTAAGATCTTGACTAAAGGATCATCACTATCTCTTACAAAGAAAAAAAAATTGAAATACTTAAGAGGTTGTCTCTCTTATTTCCACCCGGTCAATTTCATGTCAAAAATAATTTTCCCTGATATATAGGGGTCAGAATATGTTAAAGTTTGCCTTTTCAAATATATGGAGAGGGAAATTCTAACTTTCTTAGCAAACTAGAAAGGTTGTTAAGGGATCTGATATAAATGTCGTGGCTTAACTATGCAAATCAAATATTTTACAATGTTACAAAATATGCGTATTATTCAATTTCCGAGATGTTGTGATAGTCCCTACCAACTGGTGAAATAATTATGGCCCCTAATGCAGCCAGAAAATTATTTCAAATCAAACCAAATCTAACTTAGTTCTTTCCTAAGTATAGTCTTTCTGTTGACAGAGTTTAAGGTGAAATTGGCAGGGTGGAAATAAGAGAGATGGCCTCTTAAGCCGTAAAGATCTAATTCTGGATGCCTCAGAATTCCTTGTTAGTTGTCAGTGTAGATGGGCTAGATGTCACCAAGGCTACATTTTAATAGTGAGACAACTCAACATTTTGCAACTCGCTAAGGCCAAAGGAACATCCAGTGACAGACAAAAATCCTCATGTTTACAAGCAATTAAGTACTTTTCCCAAGCTGCAAGCCTAAATATTCAGCTGAGTGTTTTGTCATTAGGAATGAGAGTTTGAAAAACACAGTTTAGTACCCATATTACTTTGCTCAGAAGTATTACCTCCAGCTCGAGGTTTTCGAGATACAAGTTTGCTTTAAAAGGTTGCTACTTTTGGTTAGTTCGGTAAGAAGGAAAGGAATTGCGTTGCACAGCGGTTGAATGGTTTATAAAATCTTGCTCTAAACCAGAAGTTGTTTTATTTGTTTTTAAAAAAGTATACATATATCACTGAACGTTCATCTAAAAGTGACACAAGTTTATCTAAAAGTGACACAAGTATTCCCCTGCGTAGTTAACCATAAAAATTTTACATTTTACAATAAACTAAGGATTACCAAAAGTTTGTTCTTGTCTGTATTAAGTCCCATTCCAGCGAAGTTTAAGTTTAAGTTTAAGTTTATCCTTCTATACCCGAAATGACTACACCTGACCTGGGGTTTTCGTGCTTTGGGAAAATTTCTGTTTCCAATACATTTGCTCCCACTTCCTTTTACACCTTCCCTTTGAATGCTATCTCTGAAACTTAACGAAAACTTACGAAATACTCACCTAATGACCAAGGTTCTTGCAACAACACTACCTGCCATCGTCCTCCTCAATCAGTGTTTGACTCTTTCCCAGTCTTTCTCGTTAGTACTGTAACCGAGCTCGATTACTAATCGAGCTCGATTAGTTATCGAGCTCGATAACTAATCGAGCTCGATTAGTAATCGTACTCGATTAGCAATCGAGCTCGACTTGTAGTTATCGAGCTCGATTATCAAACGTCGTTTGCTTATCGAGCAGGAATGGTAATCGAGTACGACAAATCGATATCGAGCTCGGTTGCCCAGAAACAAATATTGATCCGAGTACGATTACTAATCGAGCTTAGGGATTAAAGGGTTAAGTAGGAAATAGTAAGTTAATGGTACAGTGGAACCTTGATTTAACTAACCTCTATACAACGAAGTTCTTGATATGACAAACAATACTTCTGTTTCAGCCCAGCTAAAGTTACAGTAATATAAATGCCACAGAACCTCGATATAACAAACCCTAAATATAGCCAATCAATGTCTCCAGCCCCTTGGCACTCTATTAAATCAAGTTTCCACTGTACATGTTATCTATTTCTATATACTACTTGAAATGAAAAGGTGGAGAATAAAGTTGTGTACCTTTACACATAGCCAATATATCAAACAAAAAAAACCCCTTAAATTATAATAGAATATCATTTAATGGCTTACACTTGTGAACTTATGGTTAAGTGAGGTACATATAAAATGAATTTAGTAGTAATTTTGGACCTGCCTTTGTCTCGGTATGATCAAGTTTACTGGTAGTACTGATCACGAGTGATGGTACACAACTTATTTCTAGTGTTTGGCATCTTCCCTTTTTCTCTTTCCCTTTCGATTCCTGTGAGATCTTTGGTCCTTTCTCTTTTTTTTCTCCATCCTGGCTCCTTCATCTTTCTTTTCATGGTCATCATCTTTTGTTTCCATGTGAAAAAAGGTGAAAAAATGAGAGATTAGTTGAATGTTGTAATGTGCTCACTGGAATAAAGGCAAAAATGAGGGTTGGTCATGTGTAGATACTAACAACTGATGATAAAAATAACAAACTAAGGGGCTTGTTGGAAATATTTTGGGATGTACCCTCAAATAAAATTAACAAACAATTTAAATGTTTTTGGTAATTCACTGGAAGAAACAGGTACCTCACTGTGCTTCATCATGGCACAAACATTGCACAAGGAAGTTTGATAAAGAAGAAGAGTTATTATGAGTAAGAGTTATTAAGACTAATTATGAAGTTGGTGGTGTTAACATTGGTCATCATAATCTATTTACTTTTGTGTTTACCTTTCATTGTCTCTGAGAGTTCCTCTTCATCTGAGGGGTAGTTTCCTTTGAATGACACCTGCAATGAAACATAGGCAGAGGGTAGTATGCCACTCATGGGATGAGTGGCATATCACCCTCGTGTAGGTGCCGCTGGGAAGTATTATCCAGAGAGTTTAAATAATCTAATGGCCCATTTATGAACACTTTCATACAATTTGGACTCCTTAGGGTTGAGGAGGTGGGAGGGGTTGGGTCCGAGACGAGTCTACAGAAAAATAATGGCTTTGAGGGGGAACCATCCCCCTAAATCAAATGTTGGAAGGAGGGAGGTCACACTAAATATCTCAGTAATTGTAGAGTTTTGTATCCTATTTATGTGAAACTACATGTTCAAAAATCAACAAAAAGTATATACATGACAGTTTCCATCCCAACAATTTTCAAAGTATCTGAGTAACTGTAGAGTTTACATGATTTTACACTATTTAGATAACACTACATGTTCAAAAATAAACAAAAAGTATATGCATGACTGTTTCCATCCCAACAATTTTCAAAGTATCTGAGTAACTGTAGAGTTTACATGATTTTACACTATTTAGATAACACTACATGTTCAAAAATAAACAAAAAGTATATGCATGACTGTTTCCATCCCAACAATTTTCAAAGTATCTCAGTAATTGTAGAGTTTACATGATTTCATATTATTTTGATATATCTACATGTTCAGAAACAAACAAAAAGTATAGAAACATGCTTCTGCTCATATAATTATACATCCTCTGCATTTGCATGACTTTTCATCCCAACAATTTTTAAAGTATCTTAGCAATTGTGGATTTTACATGGATTTTGTACTGTTTAGATAACACTACATGTACTATATGCTTTTGTCAGCTTAATAATATGTGTTCTGCACTTATATGGCTGTTTCCATCACAACAATTTTCAAAGCTAGGTACTCTTATTAAAAGACATTTTATCGGGTTAGATGTGCGCAATATCCCTCATCTTTAGCATTGTCAAGCTCTTCCTCACTGTTGTGCATCTGTGAGAGTTGCTTTTGTACTTCTCATCTATGCCATACTCTTCAGGATACATGAAGGAGTACTCTTAATCTCTGACTTCTTGAGGTTTGAGGTAGTTCGACCCTCTTGGCATTACTGAAATGGTATCTTCATAAGAGCTGTGCGAGGTATGTCACATCTTGACTTTATTGCTAAGTTCTTGCCTGATATTTGTGGTAGTTCTGCTTTCTTGGCATAACTGAAATGATATCTTCACAAGAGCTGTGCGAGGTATGTCACATCTTGACCAAACAGCAAGCAAAAAACTCTCAACATCTACTCTCTTTCAGGGACAGCAAGGCAAGGAGGGTGCAGTAAACATATTGGAAGATTATTACCCAGGTTTCCGCCTCAATTACTTTGTTCTAGTAACATGTCGATTTCGAACCTTTTCTTTTTCCTTTCGATTTTCGATAGTTTTCTTTATTACTTCTTCTCTTTCTGATGTGGTGTCTTCGCAGATTTCTTGAATATGCTTCAATAACTTTGGCTTCTCTCTCCAAGTGTCTGTATCCTGTGTTGCATTTAACATCCTGAACTCGACACACTTCATCTGCTCTGCAAGAAGTGAGGAAATTGTTATCCTTGCCTCAAAATTGAAAAGCAAGGGATCACGAAGGCAACATGTGTGGTTGATAACCTCCAGCATATCAAGGTGATGCGGTTCAACAAGAAGAAAAGAGCAGAGCAGCCAAAGGAGAACAAAAAAGAAACCACCACAAAAACACAGGAAAAAGTCTCCCTGATTATGCTGGGAAAGATTGGTTTGAAGAATGTACAAAGGTAAACAATTTTGCAAGAGGGGGTAAAGTGCCTCAAGAAACATCGACTTGACTAACATATCTACAACAATAAGAACTACACAGTGGAGGTTTTTGCAAGGTATTGGCTTTTCCAAATGAATCCTGAAGGCCCTGGTTTGCAAACACAACTGAAGGAAAGAGATTTAACATGTAAACAATCCTTGCAAGACAGTGAAAACCCCAACATAGCTGAAGATAAGTAGAGCAAAGTGAAAGCCATACAAATAGTAACAATGAGAATGACAATGATTCCATCAACTCTGGAGAGGAAGATAACTCCACAAATGATGTCCTTCTTGCTTTTATCAATAACTAGAGAACAAGTTGAAAGGCCAGCTGCAACACACCCAGGAAGATTAAAAGGACCCATAAGAAATTGAGTCATAAATCATTTGATTCTTAACTTTTTTAATCCTGGAACAGTGAAGAAATCTCACAGCTAACAAACCCAAATTACTTTTCAAATTAATGTCTGAAGAATGATCGAGTTATTACCATCATTATAATGAACAAAAAATAAAAATAATAAAGCACACTGCAGAATACATGAGTGGACTAAGGGGACAAGGAAGGCTGGGGGGTGGGGCAATTCATCAGGAAAAAAGCTTTACATTGTAGGGAATAACCATAGCAAAAAATGACATTTGTCATGAAGTATCCGATTAAGTATTAATATTAACCACAAATTAAAAACATCAGGTTAGAGTTAAGGTTAGGGGATACTTCATAACAGTTTTTTGGGATGAGGAGAAGGGTAAGGGGACAACGTATAGAGCTTACTGTCTAGCTGGATTTTGAAAAAAAAAATTAAGAATACATAAGAAGAGCCTGGTCAAAGTATACCAGGATATCTAAGGATACCAGGTCGCACTGGACACTTCTCACGAAGAGCTGGTCAACAGTGGCCCCGGAGGGATTACAAAGGGGAATGATCTAAGGATACCAGGTCCAACTGGACACTTCTCACGAAGAGCTGGTCAACAGTGGCCCGGAGGGATTACGAAGGGGAATGATCTAAGGATACCAGGTCCAACTGGACACTTCTCACGAAGAGCTGGTCAACAGTGGCCCCGGAGGGATTACAAAGGGGAATGATCTAAGGATACCAGGTCCAACTGGACACTTCTCACGAAGAGCTGGTCAACAGTGGCCCGGAGGGATTACGAAGGGAAATGATCTAAGGATACCAGGTCCAACTGGACACTTCTCACGAAGAGCTGGTCAACAGTGGCCCCGGAGGGATTACAAAGGGGAATGATCTAAGGATACCAGGTCCAACTGGACACTTCTCACGAAGAGCTGGTCAACAGTGGCCCTGGAGGGAATACAAAGGGGAATGATCTAAGGATACCAGGTCGCACTGGACACTTCTCACGAAGAGCTGGTCAACAGTGGCCCCGGAGGGATTACAAGGGGGAATGATCTAAGGATACCAGGTCCAACTGGACACTTCTCACGAAGAGCTGGTCAACAGTGGCCCCGGAGGGATTACAAAGGGGAATGATCTAAGGATACCAGGTCGCACTGGACACTTCTCACGAAGAGCTGGTCAACAGTGGCCCCGGAGGGAT
The DNA here is from genome assembly GCF_036669915.1 of Pocillopora verrucosa. NCBI lineage: Eukaryota > Metazoa > Cnidaria > Anthozoa > Scleractinia > Pocilloporidae > Pocillopora > Pocillopora verrucosa. The sequence continues at coordinate 15,787,284 of NC_089325.1, forward strand.
TACAAAGGGGAATGATCTAAGGATACCAGGTCCAACTGGACACTTCTCACGAAGAGCTGGTCAACAGTGGCCCGGAGGGATTACGAAGGGGAATGATCTAAGGATACCAGGTCCAACTGGACACTTCTCACGAAGAGCTGGTCAACAGTGGCCCCAGAGGGATTACAAAGGGGAATGATCTAAGGATACCAGGTCCAACTGGACACTTCTCACGAAGAGCTGGTCAACAGTGGCCCCGGAGGGATTACAAGGGGGGATGATCTAAGGATACCAGGTCCAACTGGACACTTCTCACGAAGAGCTGGTCAACAGTGGCCCCGGAGGGATTACAAAGGGGAATGATCTAAGGATACCAGGTCGCACTGGACACTTCTCACGAAGAGCTGGTCAACAGTGGCCCCGGAGGGATTACAAAGGGGAGTGATCTAAGGATACCAGGTCCAACTGGACACTTCTCACGAAGAGCTGGTCAACAGTGGCCCGGAGGGATTACGAAGGGGAATGATCTAAGGATACCAGGTCCAACTGGACACTTCTCACGAAGAGCTGGTCAACAGTGGCCCCGGAGGGATTACAAAGGGGAATGATCTAAGGATACCAGGTCCAACTGGACACTTCTCACGAAGAGCTGGTCAACAGTGGCCCGGAGGGATTACGAAGGGGAATGATCTAAGGATACCAGGTCCAACTGGACACTTCTCACGAAGAGCTGGTCAACAGTGGCCCCGGAGGGATTACGAAGGGGAATGATCTAAGGATACCAGGTCCAACTGGACACGGCTCACGAAGAGCTGGTCAACAGTGGCCCCAGAGGGATTACGAAGGGGAATGATCTAAGGATACCAGGTCACACTGGACAGGGCTTAGGAAGAGCTGGTCAACAGTGGCCCTGGAGGTATTAGGAAAGGGGAATATTGTAAGGATACCAGATCAATGTTAAAATAAGTACAGTTACAAATAAAAACAGAGGTCATCATTTAACCCTTTAACTCCCAGGAGTGATTAACCTCTAACTTCTCCCTATAATATTCCTTCATGATCTAGCTAACAAGTAATGAGAATACCTAAACTTATCAGGTAGATGTTGTTACGTTGATTTAAAAACACCAAATTCTCACAAGTGGTTTACAAGGAAATGTGTAGCAACGAGAGGGGAGAATTCGTAATCAGATCTCTGGAGTTAAAGGGTTCAGATCTGAAATCGAGAATTAAACCTCTATTTTTTAATTTATGACTTTTGCACCTACCAGTGACTGCTCCAAGTTAGTCATCTCTTCAGTGTTCTGAAATTTGTCAAAAAAAAAACAAATTAGACCATAGCAATGAAAGTGTCTGTCACGAAGACACATAAAATAACTTATTATGCTACCCCAGCTCACGCTGTTTTTAAGTGTTTAATAATTTTAGAGAATTTACATAAGTAAGAGTTAAATCATCTTTAGAACTAAATGTGTTTTGAATGGGAATGTGTTATATTAAGACATTGAAAAAATTAAAGTGGGTTCTGATTGAAACATACCCTCTCTAAAAGGTCCAGGACTTCGTCCCCTTGTAGATGATCAGAGTGCCTCACCACTTCCCTTCCTCGCTGTAGTGTGAAGTGGAGCGGTACTTCAACAAGCGAACCAATCCAGTCATAGACTTCCTGTTTATTGTTTTCATATAACCAAAAAAAGAAAACATGCATCACTTACTATCACCACCATCATCATGTAGCAAATATTATATTATATTCTTACCTGGAAAAAGGCATTTTTCTCAAAAGCCCTGGAGAACTTTTTTCCATTGTTGATATGGACGCCAATGGTTGTTCCACCACCATTAGTTGGTGGTGCTGTCACCCTCCCCCTGCGTTGAGCCCTTGTTTGCTGTAAAGACAAATATTATTATGATGGATATTATTACGACAGATAAGGCACATCACAGTGCGCACAATTATAAAATAAACATATGTGGGTATAGTTATTTAAATAGAAAATCACTGTATACAATTGACATAACTAGATTATGAATTAGTTGAGATAAATAACAAGGGTATATTTCATTCTTAATTTTTTCAAACCTTACATGAACCTAAGCTTAAGAGTTGAGAGAAAGCTGGACACAGTGCACCCAATTATAAAACAAGCTGGCTTGCTTAGGTATATTTAAATGGAAAGTCACTGTATACTCTTGACATAACATTAGATTATTAATTTTTTGAGATAACTAATAGAGGACATGTCATTCTTAATTTTTCCAAACCTTATATGTATCTAAAACTTAAGAGTAGAGAGAAAGCAGATGGTAACTTACAGAAGTTTCATCCTGATTGTTTACGGTATTGTTGGAGCTGGTTCCCAGGGAGCTGCTAGCAATGTTAGTGCTATTGCTGGGGCTGGACTGTAATGCCTGTTATGAAAATTAAAGTGTTCTAATGGGTATATTAGGGAGTAAAATTAAAATAATGTGATTTTGTAAGTGTATCCTTTCAAATTGAATTCTAAATTAGGGGATATTGTGTACCTGGTACTGTAGCTCTTGACTTTGTCTTTGTTTCCGCCAGTCATCCAACTTTTTCCTGTTGAAAGAAGTACCTGTGTCAGTACCTTTCATTCCCATTTTTTAAGTTTTAATAATCATTTTAATTGTGAATACATAAATAGCTGAAAAGTTTCAATCCATACCGTTCATCCCTCATTGCGGAATATAGAGCCTGTGCTCTGCCAATGGACTCTTGAAGGCCCGCACAATCCAAGTTTGATTCTTGTAAGGTACAAGGTACAAAACATGTTGGTGTTAAAAAGACTAATAGATTGAAGCTATTCTTGTTGTAGGTATGATTATTGAAGACTTCGCAGAGATTCTTTCAGAGGAAATTTTGTATTTGTTGCACATGGAAGTTAGAAAAAAAGAAAATGTCTTTGAGACATCCACATTCCTTTTTTGTTTGTTGTTTGTTTGTTTTTTTTGTGCATCATAAACAATCAATGGATAATCAGACTACTAGTGAAGGAAACAGAGGAGCTAGCAAATTATTCTACCCCAGTCATGACCTTAATGACAAATGATACACTTTAAAAAATGAAAGGTGTCATTCATATAATCACAATATAGATTTCAAATTTCAAATTTTTCATGTTTACCCTCAAAGATTTCCACGCACTGTGGCATGTTTCTGCTATGACATGGGGCCAGAACAAATACAACAATGCCAGGGCTTTGTGAAACGCCATATTTTACTCTCACTGCAATTAAAGGTACAATTACTCTTGTGCTAATAATAACATCTGCAAAATCATCTTGATATATCGACAATAACAACAGTGATAACTATGATAATTACAATTATTACAATAATACTCCAAAAAAATAAACTAATTAAAATTAACACTTGGGTGCATTTGCTTTTGCATTCTGAGCTAAAGACTAGGTTTAGCTACCTTTCTGGGCTTCATGGCTGCTGTCTTTGGCAATCCAGAAGTAAATATGTGGGCTGTTTGCCACAGTGTTGAGCATGCTTGAAAAAGTAAATACAGAGAAGGTTAATAAACATCAAATACACCTGAGTTAAACAAATGTGGAGGCAGAGTAGGCAGAGAAAAATCAATGAGGAAACAAAAGCAAACACATTAGTGTACTAACCTAACCAATCTTCTCTTGCTAGCAAGAGGACAGCTGAAGGGCAAAAGGACAGCCACCATTATACGACCATCCTCTGTTCCTTGCCATGTGAACTAAGATAACAAGAGAAACAGTTCAGTAAGATATGTGCATGAACATGAGTGTACTATTTGAATTGTTTACAGCTATTTTCCCACAGCAGGTAATCAAAGGGAGAAACGGGTTTTGTTTGACAGATTAGTTTGTAGCTCTTGGTTTTTTTTTTTTTTTAACATGCAAACTTTCTTTTTTTCCTGCCAATCAAAGGGTAGGGTATGAGCGTGATTGTGATCACATCTCATTCTATGTGGGTTTTTCCTACATACTGATAAACAAGCTAATTACCTCTTCAAAAGAGTGGATCAGAAATGAAATGGCTGTGCTTTGCCCTCTGTCCTCTAAAATATTGATACATTGCAGCACCTCAGTGGTCCTGCTATGAACACCTTCACCTATAAGAAATGGGTAACCATGAGGAAAGTGATTTAGTGATGTATGAATGTATTCAGTAGCATTATACACTACCTGTGCTTTCATTGCTCAGTTTGTCATGCACTATCTGAGGTAAACTCATCACAATCATACCTGTTATCACTCCTGATGTTGAAAAATCATCAGTGACATAGCCATCTAGAAAGACAAAATAATAATTAAAACAGGTATACTAGTTCATTGATAAAGAATAATGTAAATGACAATTTCTAGTCTTATTAAGCTAAATGACTGGGGCATTGTGGTTGCTAGGATATGACCTCCCAAAGTACTGACACAGAGATGCATTGGCTTTGGTAAAAATGGTTCTTGTAATCTTTCTCACAACAGATGCATGGCAAAAAGGAAGATAGCATGGTACAGGCATTAAGGAAATTGATATCCATTTAGTGAGACATCAAGGTGAGCTTACAGAGTCTAGCCTCTTCTGAGTAAACTATCACTTCTGCAAAAAAGAAAAAGAAAGATAGGAATTACTTTGATGTAATAGGTGATAATGTCACAAATCATTATTTCCTTTACCTGCAGGATGATACAGATTCATCACTAATTTTCATATGTAGTTGTGCCTTTATAAGTCCATTATTTATGAGTTTCTTGAGTGATGTGACTCAGATTAGTAGGTGTTTTTTTCATTAAATATACATATGGCTAACTGGAACTGGAACGAATAGCTATGGGTTACTAAAAAAGTGCTTCCTTAATCTACAGTTTTGACTTACTTGAACATCCTTTTACTCACCATTAATGTCATCTTCTGAGTCAGATGATACAACAGATGGTCCTGCATTGTGGCCTAACCAAGGAAAAGGTGCAGACATCAAGATCAGGTCCATGTCAGAATTGTGAAAGTTCTTTAAATTAACTTAAGGTTACTTTCCACTTTCAGGGGTGTCGTTCATGAAAACACTTGTTTTTATGCTAGTTTCGTATAAATTCTTGCAAACTTTACATCAGAAGAAAGCTTAATGACAGCAGTTTACAATAAAAATACGATTTAAATGAGTTTTCCTCTTGGGAGTGTTATAAGCCAGCTAGACGAGAAACGATTAAGTGTTCTCTTATTTAATTTATTGAGTATCTTCATCAAGATCAATTGAAACTGTAATTGCACCAACTCACCGCCATGGTTTGAATCTGACTCATCTGACAAGTCTGAGCTCTCATCTGTTGAGTAACATTTGATTTAAATTATAATCGCCTTATATACACCCATATACACATTTAGAACACCAATACAAAAAGTAAATTGAAAAAGTAAGACAAAACTGGGGTCATACCAGATGTTGATCCTCTTGCATTTGCAGTTGCCATTGCTGTCGGATATCTTCGTGTAGAAGCTATGATGTCAAAAGCAATTCAGATTACACATAAAATTCAGAATTAAATTAGAACTTGTCATATTTCTTTGATTTTCATCGAGGCAGGATAAGATATACTCACTGAAAATAACTTCACTTGTCTAGTCAGTAAATTGAATTACAAATGGAAAGACAAAGTCTAAGCTGTTGGTAGTATAAACCAATACCTTTCAACTCAGACTTGTAATTAGCAATATTTTCAAATTTTTGTGAAAGATCTGAAAAGCTTAATTTCAAACAGTGACAAAATTGGACAGAGCTTAATTGTTTATTTACCTGTCTCTCCCAAAACTGAAAGTAAAAACCGTAGCGTATATACAAAACCGGATTATCAACTAGATATTGATTGGCTACAACGGCCAAAAAGTTCTGCATGGATTGCTGAGCGGTTCCCGCTCTCCACCGACGCCACATTTGCTCGTCGAGGTAGGACTGCAAGTCTTCCCTCCTTATCCTCCGGCGTGTTTTCTGGCCCAATTTTAAACTGTTCCAGCAGGATTCGATTTCTTGGGTGTCAACCCCATAGTGACTGGGTCAACGAAGTTGAGTCGGTGGACAATCATTTGATGTGCACTTATGTTGTTAATTCTTTGGTCCGTCTGCCGGTAGGAGGCCAAGTCATCCGAGTGCACTTCGGTTCCAGGGAGAACACACCTTGAAATGATGGGATGGAGGGTGGCCATATCTCGTCTTTCCACTTCATCGAAGTAGCTTTTTGCAGGTAAATGTTGCGTCGTAACAATCCCAAAAACCCATGTGTACCTTTGTGCACGTCTTCCCCAGTTGTTCTGAAATAATGAAAAAATATATATATTTCAGATGGATGATTTTTGTCCCATTAATATTTTGCTTTAGGCTTTATCCCAGCTATGTGTAATTATCATTCACCTGTATGAAATAATTTTGATATTAAAGCGCCCTGAGTGCTTTTTGTTGTCACATTCCCACCTACTTCGGCTTGCGAACCACATGTTCCAGAAAATTAAGGAACAGTAAGGTTATGAAAATATTTATATCTCAAAAATATTGAAATGATTGGAGGTGAACATTTGCCTAGTATATACTATATCAGTAATATAATATGGCACAAAAAGGTGATTTTTTTAAACTCATTTATTCCTGCTATAAATGGTTGCCATAATTTTTGTGTGCCAATAGTGGGCAAGTTGCTCGGAGGCGATTAGCAAAGGATGTTCAAAGTTTGAGTGCAGGCCGAGTGCAGGCGATCTACGACGCTATTTCCCGTGTTAGTATATACTTGAAAAAATAGTGATTTTTAGCTTTGATTAGTTGTTGAATTTACTCTCGTTGCATCTTACACCAGTCCAAAGGGCGTGATTGGCCTGTCCTGAAGGTTTCTTGGGCAGCCATCCTGTAAGCGCCTACTAATTTTTCTTATCAAGCTTGTATTTAAATCCAGGTACCTGGAAATTCGTCGCTGGGAGTCCTCAGCAGAGAAGAAATAAACCTTCTGCAGGAGTTTACCAAGTGGCACTCTGGGAAACTCCTCGAAAAAACTGTTTGATCTCACACTTCTTCTTTTTATGCATCCTCAGCAGCGCCTGTACAGTATTGTTAAGGAAAGACCCTTTATCGTTTTTGAACAAATTAAAATGGCCGGTTTAAGCATTCTTCTCCACTGAATATATAGACGCGTATAGATGCGACTTTTATGGTGGATGCTCTTGCTTCTAGAAGTTTTGAATTAACATCAAAGAGGTCTCCTACATCGAATGGGAAAAGTGCGTTCTAAAACACCTTAAGTACGTCGATAATTATTATTGTAACCCACGGTACTTTTAGTGTTGTTTTGAGGTTTTTTTTTCTTAAGTCGGTGTATTTATCACGTAGCAGTCAAGTAAAAATCCAAATTGTGCTATGAACACTTGCAACTTATATGACAGTTTTATGTAGCGGCATGCAGACGCATGTAAAAGTTGTTACTATATAAGTTGAAAAGGAGATAGATTAAAGGACGTTTGTGCCAATGCACACGCCCGATGAAAGAGGGACTAAAGCTAGTAATCGATAGCAAGTTCCCTTATAGGTTATCTCCGAAAAGCGCCTTTTCCCCGTTGTTGTTCTTCAATTAAATACGAAATACATTTATGTCAGCCCCGCGCGTTAAGATGGTAGCTGCGTTAAAAAAAAAAAAAAAAAAAGATGACGTTTATTTAAAATTGACCGTGCCCACTAAAAAGGAGAAGTTGCAATATTTGTGCGCACAAACTAAAAATAATTCATTATAATTGAAATGGAAATGCGAATTTTGGGCATATACTCAGTTCTTTAAGCGGAGAGGAATTGTACAAAATAATTACTTTACTATCTCGTGCAATATTTCGCCACCCATTTGTGCATTTCAGACAGTTATCCAATTTATTTGTTTATTTCTTATGCATTCGTGGAGTGCGGTAAATCCCTGCATTTGTTTTATCTTCGGCAAGAACTACCGCAACGGCCTTAAGCAATGTTTTTATTGTAATTACCTCAATCGCAGAATATCAGGTTTGCAAGAGAAATACCGAATGCAAACGACCACGAGCTCCAACGGAGACAGCTCCCTTCAGACCCATTCAAGTAGCGTACACTTTGTCTCATACAGCAGAAAAGCTTGAGCACTATATATACATATATATATATAATTATTTATGGCTGTGCGTGTGTGTGTGTATGTATGTATTTAAATCCCTATACTCAGAAAATAGACAGGATGATCATTGAATATGCATGTAGGGAACACTGTGGAGTGTTCAATTAAGATCTAAGTGCCACACACTTAACTACATGAACCATTTGTTCATATTGCGATATATCTGTTTTCTCCGTCGGATGGTTTCCTAATGCAAGATCATGATATTTAATTGATCCTGTAGATCTTATATTAAAGGACAGTAATACAATTTAGTCGCTTATCCTACTTGTATTTGTGGACAGTTTGGTATGGACGATCTAAGAATCATTTGCATGTTTAAGAAAATACATTATATTATTACATTATATATGGCGAATATAAGTGCAAAACGTCTCCTAGTGAATAAAGTAATTAAAACCTTTGTTCAAGCGGCATATTAATTTCTTTCACGTCCCAACTTGTCTCGCATGTCTCAGTTGATTTCGCGCAGGTCCATATCACGCCTCCGCAACTATTATTGCACAGATGATAATACTCTTCAAAGGAAGA